>NC_138776.1:194841702-195129202 GCF_965119305.1 Pelophylax lessonae
ACACTAGGCCCCAATTACTATTGTTTGTACCCCTAAAAGGCTGGATGAGGAGTAGGAGGAGTATGGAACAGGCAGCACCCTCAAATCTTCAGAAGTATGAGATGAACCCCAAAAACTTGGAAAGGTGGATCTCACACGTACCAACACAGACTATCCCGCAATTTAACTGATCCCCAAAGGTTTTTATTGAATAGCGGAATAGGAAATATGATCAAAAAAAGTGTATGTATCTCACACGTACAAAACCACACTAGGCCCCAATTACTATTGTTTGTACCCCTAAAAGGCTGGATCAGGAGTAGGAGGAGTATGGAACAGGCAGCACCCTCAAATCTTCAGAAATATGAGATGAACCCCAAAAACTTGGAAAGGTGGATCTCACACGTACCAACACAGACTATCCCGCAATTTAATTGATCCCCAAAGGTTTTTATTGAATAGCGGAATAGGAAATATGATCAAAAAAAGTGTATGTATCTCACACGTACAGAAGCACACTAGGCCCCAATTACTATTGTTTGTACCCCTAAAAGGCTGGATGAGGAGTAGGAGGAATATGGAACAGGCAGCACCCTCAAATTTTCAGAAGTATGAGATGAACCCCAAAAACTTGAACCAAATTTTTTTTCAGGCCATTGGAGCCCAAATGGCCGGTTTTAGACAAATCTTGTCTAAAAGCGGCTTTTTAAGGCTCTAAAAGACCAAAAATGTAGTCATTTTGACTAAAAATTTTTTCCACACCTTTAGTGACCAAATGCAGTGATTTTGACAAAAAAGGCTTTTTAGACACTTGGAGACCAAAATAGAGTCATTTTGACCGAAAACATTTTTTCAGGCCATTGGAGCCCAAATGGCCGGTTTTAGACAAATCTTGTCTAAAACCGGCTTTTTAAGGCTCTAAAAGACAAAAAATACTGTCATTTTGACTAATTTTTTTATCAGACCTTTGGTGACCAAATGCAGTTATTGTGACTAAAATAGGCTTTTTAGACACTTGGAGACCAAAATAGAGTCATTTTGACCAAAAATATTTTTTCAGGTTATTGGAGCCCAAATGGCCAGTTTTAGACAAATCTTGTCTAAACCGGCTTTTTAGGGCTCTAAAAGACAAAAATGCATTCATTTTGACTAAAAAAAATTTTCAGACCTTTGGTGACCAAATGCAGTTATTTATACTATAAAAGGCTTTTTAGACACTTGGAGACCAAAATAGAGTCATTTTGACCAAAAAAAATTTCAGGCCATTGCAGCCCAAATGTCTAAAATCTTGTCTAAAACCGGCTTTTTTAAGGCTATAAAAGACAAAAATACAGTCAATTTGAATAATTTTTTTTTCAGACCTTTGGTGACCAAATGCAGTTATTTTGAAAAAAAAAGGCTTTTAGACACTTGGAGACCAGAATAGAGTCATTTTGACCAAAAAATGTTTTTCAGGCCATTGGAGCCAAATGTCTAAAATCTTGTCTAAACCGGCTTTTTAAGGCTCTAAAAGACAAAAATATAGTCATTTGGACTAAAAAAAATTTCAGACCTTTGGTGACCAAATGCAGTTATTTAGACTACAAAAGGCTTTTTAAACACTTGGAGATCAAAATAGAGTCATTTTGACCAAAAAGTTTTTTTCAGGCCATTGGAGCCCAAATGGCCGATTTTAGACAAATCTTGTTTAAAACCGACTTTTTAAGCCTCTAAAAGACATAAATACAGTCATTTTGACTAAAAAAGTTTGTCAGACCTTTGGTGACCAAATGCAGTTATTTTGACTAAAAAAGGCTTTTTAGATACCTGGAGACCAAAATAGAGTCATTTTGACCAAATTTTTTTTCAGGCCATTGGAGCCCAAATGGCCGGTTTCAGACAAATCTTGTCTAAAAGCGTCTTTTTATGGCTCTAAAAGACAAAAATACATTCATTTTGACTAAATTTTTTTTCGGACCTTTGGGGACCAAATGCAGTTATTGTGACTAAAATAGGCTTTTTAGACAGTTGGAGACCAAAATAGAGTCATTTTGACCAAAAATATTTTTTCAGGTCATTGGAGCCCAAATGGCCGGTTTTAGACAAATCTTGCCTAAAACCGGCTTTTTAGGGCTCCAAAAGACAAAAATACATTCATTTTGACTACATTCTTTTTCAGACCTTTGGTGACCAAATGCAGTTATTTATACTATAAAAGGCTTTTTAGACACTTGGAGACCAAAATAGAGTCATTTTGACCAAAAAAAATTTCAGGCCATTGGAGCCCTAAAATCTTGTCTAAAACCGGCTTTTTTAAGGCTCTAAAAGACAAAAATATAGTCATTTGGACTAAAAAAAATTTCAGACCTTTGGTGACTAAATGCAGGTTTTTTTAGACTACAAAAGACTTTTTAGACACTTGGAGATCAAAATAGAGTCATTTTGACCAAAAAGTTTTTTTCAGGCCATTGGAGCCCAAATGGCCGGTTTTAGACAAATCTTGTTTAAAACCGTTTTTTTAAGGCTCTAAAAGACAAAAATACAGTCATTTTGACAAAAAATTTTTATCAGACCTTTGGTGACCAAATGCAGTTGTTTTGACTAAAAAAAGGCTTTTTAGCCACTTTACGACCGCTTACATTGATACTACTGCGGCAGTGTGGCATGATCCCGTCCAGCGACGTAGACCTACGTCGGGCACGATCTCGGCTCCCAGAGCGCGCTCCCGCGTGCCGCGGGTTCCGATTCCGATCGGATTCGGTAGGGAACCGATCAGTCACCAGATACTGACCAATGATTTTTGGTCAGTGTCTGGCGATCAGTCCCAGCCAATGGAAATCTGTCCCCTGTCTGTGTAATGTAAACACAGGCAGGGGAAGTGATGTCACTGTCCCTCCTGGAGTCCTTTCGGTTCCAGGAGAAGACAGAGAGACATCAAAAACGTGAGTTCCACCAAACAGCACATTGACACACCGCACATTTAACCCCTTGATCACCTCTGATCACCCCCTGATCACCCACAAACCCCTCACAGTGAACACTATATACAGTGGTATACAGATATTTTACTGATCACTGTATAAGTGTCACTTGTGAGCCTAGTTTGCGCCTGCGTTAGACCCAAATAGGGTTAGGGCACCCGCCACCTATCCCCTAATAAAGTTTTAACCCCTTGATCAGCCCCAGTTAACCCCTTCACTCCCTATTACTCTGTGCACTAAATACAGTATATAGGTAAATACTGATCACTGTATTTAGTGTCACTAGTGACCCTAATTTGCGCTTGCACTAAGACCAGATAGGGTTAGGGCACCCACCACCTATCCCCTAATAAACTTTTAACCCCTTGATCTCCCCCAGTTAACCCCTTCACTCCCTATAACACAGTGCACTAATATATACAGTAAATCAGATAACTACTGATCACTGTATTTAGTGTCACTTGTGACCCTAATTTGCGCTTGCGATAAGCCCAAATAGGTTTAGGCCACCCGCCATCTATCCCTTATAAAGGTTTAACCCCTTGATCTCTCCCAGTTAACCCCTTCACTGCCCTGTCACAGTGTTCACTATATACAGTGATTACCGACAACTTAGGCTAGCTAGTTAGCGTCAGGGTCCCACTACACCACCGTTACTTAGCGTCAGTTAGAGTCAAGTACACTAACACACATACACACACACACACACCTCCAATACTAGTATAGTGTTTGAACAGATCAATAGCTGATCTGATCAAAACTATACTAGCATCCTCATATTTTAGTGTTCCCAAAATGCAGTGTTTGCACAATCAGCGCTGATTCCTGCTAGCACCTGCGTTTAGCTCCCTTGCCCAGACCACCTTACCCAGGCAAGTGTAGTAATCAATAGATTACTGACACTTCCAAAAAACACAAATCACACAAAACCGCTGCGTTAGCAGAGTCAGGCCTGATCTCTGTTAGCACTAGCAGTTTTTTTTGTAGCGACCAAATAGTCCTCGACAACCAGATGCTTTTATTACCTAGTAGTCGCACTACTGTACCGGTAAATTTAGTTACTAAAATGACAAAACGTTGGTACAGTGGTGAAGAGGTCTACAGTATAATGGCCATGTCAGGTGAGAGCGATGGGGAAGCCTCACTGGCAGAATCAGGGTCAATATACGAACCAGATGACAGCAGCGGCTCCCTGACAGATAGCTCCGATGACAGAGGGGTCCCTGCTAAGGTCAGGTGTACCCGACCCCATTCTGGAATTGCTGACTTGCAAGAATCGGGAGTTTCTCGTATGCAGCAGAGTGCCAGTACTAGTGTCGCTCACACTTCTCATGATCTGGCAAGCATGAGCGGCCTAGTACACCCTGGACCTTCAACCAGCACTGCAGTATCACTTGGTGACGTGGCGAGTCACCTAAGTGCAGTTGAAGCTGGTGCGGTGGCTAGCACGAGTCGTGGCCCGCAGCCACCGCGTATCCGATGACAGGCCCGTAGAGCCCATAGTGTCCTCCCTGAAGTGCTGGCATATCCTAATTGGCAGCCCACAGATTCCACAGCGCCAGAACTTCACTGTACTGTAATTCACCGCCCAACCCAGAATCCAAGTGGAAACAGCTGGTTTTAATCCCATAAACTTTTTTGAGCTTTTTTTCACTGAAGATCTTTTCAGATCTATGGTGGACCAATCAAATTTGTACGCTCAACAATTCATCGCCGCCAACCCAAATTCACCCCTTGCCAGGCCATTCGCCTGGAATCCTATTACTATTCCCGAGTTTAAAATCTTTCTGGGCCTTTCCTTCAACACGGGCATTACAAAAAAGAATGAATTGCGGTTATATTGGTCCACTGACCAAATTCATCAAATGTACGTGTTCTCTGCTGCTATGTCCAGGGCTCGATATGAACAAATATTTTGGTTCATGCATTTCAACGACAATGAACTCTGTCATCCTCGGGGAGACCCTGCATATGATCGGCTCCACAAAATTCGGCCCCTCGTAGACCACTTCAATCAGCGGTTCGCAGCCTTGTTTACCCCCCAACAAGATGTCTGTGTTGACGAGTCCCTGATTAAGTTTACTGGTCGCCTTACTATCAAACAGTACCTCCCCAGCAAGTGTGCCAGATACGGGGTCAAGTTGTATAAGTTTTGTGACAGGGCCACAAAACAGTGTCTACGAGGGAAAAGATAGCACTGTGGAGCCCCCCGACTGCCCAGGCTACATAGGGAGCAGCGGCAAGATAGTTTGGGACTTGGTGTCACCCTTATTCGGAAAGGGGTACCACTTGTACGTGGACAACTTCTATACAAGCGTGACACTTTTTAGACATCTCTTTCAATTTCAAATTGGCGCTTGTGGCACCGTGCGATCTAATCAGCGCAAATCAAATATGAATGAATCAAATGAATTCAGGACTCATGAGAAGTTCAGGACTTGGTCTTGTGGAGAGAGCACTAGATTTTGCCATATCTTTTTCCCCATCTATGTCCCGTGATCCCCGGAGGTGACAAGCAGGGAGGTCCTTTCCTGGAGTCTTATAATCTTTGTTATATGCATTTGCTGGCCCGTTTGGGTCTTGCAGGAAGGTGAGAGGCCATTCCATCTGGTGGAGGGATTCACGTAGCGGTGTTCACAATTTGCTGTTATTTGTCACCATATGATTTTTTATTGAACACTGGGACACTATATATTGGTTCTGAGCACGAGCACCACTGTGTGCCTTACGGACTTGATTTTTTTCACAATTATTTATGTCATATCACTTTTATTAATTGTGTATCTCTGGCGCATCACATTTTTGTATGAGTGTCCACGACTATAACCGTAAAATGGGAGGGGTGGACTTCAACGACCAGATGATGGGACTGTACTTAATTGCAAAAAAGTGTCTGTATACCTATTTCAATTGGCTATTTACAACGCTTTTGTCTTATACAAAGCGCCTGCCGGAACATTATCCTTCTTTCAATTCCAAGAAGAGATAATCAGAGCCCTCCTGTATCCAGCTGGTGCTCCTGCCCCAATTCCCCAACCAGATACAGTGAGCCGGCTGCATGAGAGGCATTTTACGCAATACCTCCCGAGTACCCCTACCCAACGATACCCCCAAAAAAGATGCCGTGTCTGCAGCAAGCGCGGATTGATGCGTGACACCCGCAATTATTGTCCCGACTGTCCTGACCGAACTGGTCTTTGCCACTGTGACTGTTTCCGTCGCTACCACACACTAGTGGATTATTAGCGTAGGGTACAGCACGGCACAGTTTAGGGCACATTTACACAGGGTCTCAAAAGATGTTCGATGGCTATCGTCATTTTGAGAGACCCCCAACCTGGAACCTGGAACTCTAACGTTTGAAGAAGAAAAAAATACATAAAATCCAAAAATAGTTGTCGTCTCAGTAATTTTTTATGTTCTTCTACACTTCCTACTGTACTTTTAATGTACTATGTTTTTTCATTCTTTTATGACCTGTTTCTCTTGCAGGTACTCGTCGGCTGCCACGGCATTGATTTTATATATTCTGACACAAACAGTGTTTGCGCTCAGCATATATGGATACCTTTGCTGGCAGCAGCTGTGGTGATTTTCTGATTTCAGCACTGCAGTTAAAATCCTATTTTGGTATACGTGGATAGTGTCGTGTATACCCATCATTAAATTCAGTGGGTGGTTGTTTGGGTGGTTAATGATGAGTAGAGTTGAGCAGACACCTGGATGTCCGTGTTCGGCGGGTTCGGCCGAACTTTTCCCGGACACCGAACCCCATTGAAGTCAATGGGGACCCGAACTTTCAGGCACTAAAATGTCTCTAAAACACCAAAGGAAAGGGCTAGAGTGCTGCAAATGGCAGCAAAACGTATTTAAGAGCATGGCAAGTGCTCTGCAAACAAATGTGGATAGGGAAATAACTTAAAACAACAAAAAAAAAACAGAAAAATAAAACAATGTTCTTCATCTCTGAAGGACGAGGCCCATATGGAGTAGGAGGGAGGTTGAGGTGGTGGTGGATGTGGCGGTGTCATAGGCGTGCGCACAGGGTGTGCCGGGTGTACCTGGGCACACCCTAATCCCCTAGGGCACATTAGCATTATCGCTCTGTTTGCCAGTGAGGAGATGGGAAAGATCTCCCTCGGACCTGCTCTGCTCTATTTCACTTTGCCAGCAGGGAGAGTAATGTATCGGGGCCATGTACATGTAGGCAAACACATGCATGTGTATTTAAACTTTGGGGTGCACACCCTAATGCAATAGGCTGCGCAAACCTATGGGCGGTGTAGGTGGAAGCGGCGGTGGAGGAGGACCAGGGCCGGATTAAGAGCATCATGGGCTTGGTGCTGAGGATTTTGAAGGGCCTTAAGGGCCGTGCCTTGGCATGCACCCAGAGGAGGAAGGGTGCAGCCATGCATGCCTAATTCAACATGGGATGCTGTCTCTGAAGCCCATAAACACATCCATGCATCGGCAACTGTCCCTCCTTGTCCGGCCTTCGTGCTGTGTGGGGAGGTTCTGAGGGAGCTGCCTGGGGAAGCGAGCATAGAAGCCAGACTTCTGTGTTTACAAGTGACAGAAGAGCAGTAACAGTGAATATGGCCAACCCGGGGCCTATATAAAAGGTAGGGGCCTGGAGCTGCAGCTCCAACAGCCCCTACATTAATCTGGCCCTGAGGAGGACGAGGTAGCCAACACTGCTTCTTTTCACAAATTTGAAATGAGGGTACACCCCAAAAGAGTGAGAAAGAGCAAAAATGGAACAATGGGTGGGTAAGGTCGGTATCCATCGCTATTCTTCACAAGGTACGGAAAAGTCCCGTGGGATCCATGCCTGGTTCATTTTAATGAACGTGTGCTTGTCCACATTGTCTCTGGACAGGCGGCTGCGCTTGTCTGTGATAACGCCCCCAGCCATGCTAAATAACCGTTCAGATAATACACTGGCTGCAGGGCATGCCAGCACCTCCAAGGCGTAAAGGGCAAGCTCAGGCCATGTGCCCAATTTGGAGACCCAGAAGTTGAAGGGGGCAGACCCGTCATTCACTACATGTAGGCATGTGCACACATACTGCTCCACCATGTTGGTAAAATGCTGCCTCCTGCTAAGACGTTCCATATGAGCTGCTGGTGCTGCTGTTTGTTGTGGCATGCTGACAAAGCTTTTCCACATTTCGGCCATGCTAACCCTGCCTTTTGAGGTGCTGGCGGTGCCCTGGTTGCGTTGGCGACCTCTTCCTCCTCCTCTGCCTTGTGCTTCCACTGTGGCCCCGCTGTCAGGTGGGAATGCCAGCAGCATCGCGTCTACCAGCGTGCGCTTGTACTCACGCATCTTGCGATCGCGCTCCAGTGAGTGAATTAAGGACTGTACGTTGTCCTTGTAATGGGGATCCAGCAGCGTGGCCACCCAGTAATCAGCACAAGTTAGAATGTGGGCAACTCGGCGGTCGTTGTGGAGACACTGCAGCATGTAATCGCTCATGTGTGCCAGGCTGCCCAGAGGCAACGAAAGGCTGTCCTCTGTGGGAGGTGTATCGTCCGTGTCCTCTGTATCCCCCCAGCCACGCACCAGTGATGGCCATGAGCTGGCCTGGGTGCCACCCTGCTGTGAACATGCTTCCATCTCCTCCTCCAGCTCCTCCTCCTCATCCTCCAGAACTGTGCCCCTGCTGGACAATTGTGTCCCTGGCGTTTGTGTGTGCAGGAACCCACCCTTGGAGCCCCTTGCGAATGACTGCCCTGAAAGCCTTGGAAATGTGACCTCTTCATCCTCCTCCTCCTCCTCCTCCTCAAAATCCTGTGCCACATCCTCTTCCATCATCGCCCAAATTGTTTTTTCAAGGAGGCATAGAAGTGGGATAGTTAAGCTGAGAACGGCGTCATCGGCACTGGCCATGTTGGTGGAGTAGTCAAAACAACGCAACAAGGCACACAGGTCTCGCATGGAGGCCCAGTTATTGGTGGTGAAGTGGTGCTATTCCGCAGAGCGACTCAAGCGTGCGTGCTGCAGCTGAAACTCCACTATGGCCTGCTGCTGCTCGCACAGTCTTTCCAGCATGTGCAAGGTGGAGTTCCACCTTGTGGGCACGTCACATATGAGGCGGTGAGCGGGAAGGCCGAAGATACGCTGCAGTGCTGACAGGCGAGCAGCAGCAGGGTGAGAACGCCGAAAGTGCGCACAGACGGCCCACACTTTCTGCAGCAGCTCTGACATATCGGGGTAGTTTTTAAGGAACCTCTGCACCACCAAATTCAGCACATGCGCCAGGCAAGGGATGTGCGTCAAACCGGCTAGGCCCAGAGCTGCTATGAGATTTCGCCCGTTATCGCACACCACCAGGCCGGGCTTGAGGCTCGCTGGCAGCAACCACTCATTTGTCTGCTGTTCCATGCTCCTCCACAACTCCTGCGTGGTGTGTGGTTTGTCCCCCAAACAGGCAAGTTTTAAAACTGCCTGCTGTCATTTACCCGTGGCCGTGCTGAAGTTGGTGGTGAAGGTGTTACGCTGTCCGGATGAGGAGGCGGTAGAGGATGAGGAAGCGGAGTAGGAGGAGTTAGGAACAGGAGGCAAACTGAAGCGCCCTGCAATCCTCGGTGGTGGAAGGACATGCACCAAATTGCTATCCGCCTCAGGCCCATCCGCCACTGCATTTACCCAGTGTGCCGTTAGGGAGATATAACGCCCCTGACCGTGCTTACTGGTCCACGTATCGGTAGTTAGGTGGACCTTGGCACAGATGGCGTTGCGCAGTGCACACCTGATTTTTTCCCCCACTTGCAATCTATCAAGGGGTGTGTGTGATCCCTGCGCTATCTGAGGTGGCAAGAGAATCCCTGCTGCAGCGCCACTGGGACTGATACTAAAGCAGTAAACGATATAATTAAAGGAGTAGTGGTGCGCTTCAAGGATCAGCTCTCGTGGATCTCTATTTGGGTTGGTGGCAGTGGTGTGTGTAAATCTTGATTTGAAAGTGCTCGGCGTGATAGATATAACATTTATATTCCAAAAAAAAATTAGATAATGAAAGTGCAGGTGTGTCAATCAGATCAATGCGTGTGTCTATAAATACATAGATCAATAAATATCAAGGTTTTTCTTCTTTACAAATAAATAAATATATGAATACGGTGTATGTTTTCGATGTGTGTATCAATAAATGAATAGATAAATAAATGAATATCAGAATGCTTCTTCTTTGCCAGTGAACATTAATAAATAAAATATATAAATCCAGTGTTAGTCTTCAATCTGATTCATAAACAGTAAAAGATATATATGTGCTCAAAATAAAGTGCTACATGCAATTTCTATTAAAACGGTTCTGGAAGAGATATCTGTGAACAGTTCAATTGCAATCCTTCAAATACAAATATCAACTGAGATAGTCCAAAAAAAGAAAAAAAAATTTTAAATATATATATAGAGAAAATCCAAAAAAGCTTGTGTGAATACGTTCCTCGCTTATATCCGTGCTTCACTCATGCAATTAAGTGACTGTGATCTCCTTCACCTTGTGTGTCACCTCTAAGTGCTCTAGCCTCTCACCTTATAGGCAAGATCAATATGCCTTTGGTATCTATCCAAGCTCAACGATAGACTCAGTTTCTCTCAATCTGGATCCTTACTCTCTTAATGGAGCTGATTTCTTGGATTCCTATAAGTGTTTGTCTTGATCGTTTTTCTAGTACTATCCTCCTTGTCCGGTCTTTAGTGTGCCTCAGAGACAAAGACTATTCATGGTGCAGTATATCCAACTCATTTATTAAAATATAAAGATTTGCACTTACAATTTTGGCATGATAATTCAGCATGTAAACAAAAAAACCAGCCGCCGCTGTGGAGATCGGGCTCCGTTGTAACGTCACTTCCGGCTCCTCCTACGCGTTACGTCACGAGGTCACGTGACTTCCTCAGGGAGTTTTCCCCCACTTGGTTGTGTAGGGAAGGGATGGCTTGCCTGGAAAAGTAGTGGCGGCTGGGCACGACGTACTGTGGGACAGCCACCGACATAAGGTTTTTAAAACTGTGCGTCTCCACCAGACGGAATGACAGCATTTCAAAGGCCAAGAATTTTGAAATGCTGGCATTCAGGGCCAGGGATCGTGGGTGGGTAGGGGGGTACTTCCTCTTCCTCTCAAGTGTTTGGGAGATGGAAAGCTGAACGCTTCCACGGGACATTGTGGAGATGGTTGGTGACCCAGGTGGTGGTGTTGCTGACAGATCGTCTGTTTGCGGGGTGGCAGGTGCCGGTATCACTACAGATGTGGCTGGAGCGGCCAAGACTGCAGCAGAAGAGGAAGCAGGATGAGCCAGAGACGTTTCTTGGTTTTGAAGGTGTCTACTCCACTGCAGCTCGTGCTTTGCACTTAGATGCCTGATCATGCAGGTTGTGCTCAGGTTGAGAAGGTTTATGCCTCGCTTCAGGCTCTGATTGCACAGGGTGCAAACCACTCGTGTCCTGTCATCAGCACATTTTCTAAAGAACTTCCACGCTAGAGAACTCCTTTGAGCTGACTTTGGTGCGCTCGTTCCCTTGCTGCGTTGGGCAGTAGCAGGCGTAGTGTCTAGGGCACGGGCGCTCCGCTTCTGTACCCTGCTCCCTCTTCTGCTGTGCTGATGGCTCTGTGCAACCACCGCCTCTTCCTCCAAACTACTCAGGTCACCTGCATGACGTTCATTCCATGTGGGGTCGAGGACCTCATCGTCCTCCACATCATCTTCCACCCAGTCTTCACCCCTGCCCTCCTTGTCGGTCTCCACAAAGCTGAACGCCGCAGCAGTTGGCACCTGCGTTTCGTCATCATCGGAGACGTGCTGCGATGGTCCTTGCATGTACTCATCTTGAGAAATGAGTGGTTGGTCATCGCTGCACTCAATCTCTTCCACTTCTGGGGCAGGGCTAGGTGGATGGCCCTGGGAAACCCTGCTGACAGAGTCCTCAAAAAGAACAAGAGACTGCTGTATGGCTTGGGGCTCAGACTGCTTGCCTGATTTGCAAGGGGGTGAGGTGAAAGACGGGTGGACATCGGCTGCAGGTGCCAACTCTGACCTTTCTGCAGTAGACTGGGTGGGAGACAATGTGAAGGAACTGGAGGCACTGTCAGCAGCAAACCAATCTATTATCGCCTCTCTGTGTTCTGGCCTCATCACTTCTAGAGGCGTATGATGCCCTACCAAATACTGATGCAGGTTCTGTCGCCTACTAACACTTGAGGAAGGTATTTGACTTGTGCGTGTAGCTGGCACAGATCGACCACGTCCTCTCCTTGCAACAGGAGCTCTACCAGCAGCACCACGACCCAGGCCATGGCCCCTATTTGACGGTCTCCTCATATTTCTGTAATTTAAGATCTTGCCCTAGAAAGGTGTTTATTGAATAGCGGAACAAAACAACAACAGTATCGCACGGGTGTATCTCACAGTCAAATATGCAAACTATGCCGCAATTTAATGTTTTTTACCCCAAAAGGGTGTATATTGAATAGCGGAATAGGATAAAAAACGGTGTATCTCACACGTACAAACACAGACTAGGCCGATTAAATTTTTTTGTACCCTAAAGGGAGGATGAGGAAGAGGAGTAGGAGGAGTTGGGAACAGGAGGCAAGCTGAAGTGCCCTGCAATCCTTGGCGGGGGAAGGAGATGCGCCAAACTAATTTAAAAGGTGTATCTCACACGTACCGATACAGACTATGCCGTAATTTAATTTTTTACACTCCAAAAGGGTGTATATTGAATAGCGGAATAGGAAAAAATTTATAATACGGTGTATCTCACACGTACAAACACAGACTAGGCCCCGATTACAATTTTTTGTACCCTAAAGGCAGGATGAGGAAGAGGAGTAGGAGGAGTTGGGAACAGGAGGCAAACTGAAGTGCCCTGCAATCCTTGGCGGGGGAAGGAGATGCGCCAAACTAATTTAAAAGGTGTATCTCACACGTACCAATACAGACTATGCCGTAATTTAATTTTTTACACTCCAAAAGGGTGTATATTGAATAGCGGAATAGGAAAAATATTATAATATGGTGTATCTCACACGTACAAACACAGACTAGGCCCCGATTACAATTTTTTGTACCCTAAAGGCAGGATGAGGAAGAGGAGTAGGAGGAGTTGGGAACAGGAGGCAAACTGAAGCGCCCTGCAATCCTCGGCGGTAGAAGGAGATGCGCCAAACAAATTTAAAAAGGTGTATCTCACATGTACTGATACAGACTATCCCACAATTCAATTTTTTACACTCAAACAGGGTGTATATTGAATAGCGGAATAGGACAAATTTTACAAAACGGTGTATCTCACACGTACAAACACAAACTAGGCCCCGATTACAATTTTTTGTACCCTAAAGGCAGGATGAGGAAGAGGAGGAGTTCGGAACAGGCAGGAGGCAGACTGAAGCACCCTCAAATCCTCGGCAGTATGAGATGCGCCCAAAAAATTGGAAAGGTGTATCTCACACGTACCGACACAGACTATCACGCAATTTAATTGTTTATACCCAAAGGTTTTGATTAAATAGCGGAATAGAAAATATGATCAAAAAAAGTGTATGTATATCACACGTACACAACCACACTAGGCCCCAATTCCTATTGTTTGTACCCCTAAAGGCAGGATGAGGAGTAGGAGGAGTTTGGAACAGGCAGCACCCTCAAATCTTCAGAAGTATGAGATGAACCCCAAAAACTTGGAAAGGTGGATCTCACACGTACCAACACAGACTATCCCGCAATTTAATTTATCCCCAAACGTTTTTATTGAATAGCGGAATAGGAAATATGATCAAAAAAAGTGTATGTATCTCACACATACAGAAGCACACTAGGCCCCAATTACTATTGTTTGTACCCCTAAAAGGCTAGATGAGGAGTAGGAGGAGTATGGAACAGGCAGCACCCTCAAATCTTCAGAAGTATGAGATGAACCCCAAAAACTTGGAAAGGTGGATCTCACACGTACCAACACAGACTATCCTGCAATTTAACTGATCCCCAAAGGTTTTTATTGAATAGCGGAATAGGCAATATGATCAAAAAAGTGTATGTATCTCACACGTACAGAAGCACACTAGGCCCCAATTACTATTGTTTGTACCCCTAAAAGGCTGGATGAGGAGTAGGAGGAGTATGGAACAGGCAGCACCCTCAAATCTTCAGAAGTATGAGATGAACCCCAAAAACTTGGAAAGGTGGATCTCACACGCACCAACACAGACTATCCCGCAGTTTAACTGATCCCCAAAGGTTTTTATTGAATAGCGGAATAGGAAATATGATCAAAAAAAGTGTATGTATCTCACACGTACAGAAGCACACTAGGCCCCAATTACTATTGTTTGTACCCCTAAAGGCAGGATGAGGAGTAGGAGGAGTTTGGAACAGGCAGCACCCTCAAATCTTCAGAAGTATGAGATGAACCCCAAAAACTTGGAAAGGTGGATCTCACACGTATCAACACAGACTATCCCGCAATTTAATTGATCCCCAAAGGTTTTTATTGAATAGCGGAATAGGAAATATGATCAAAAAAAGTGTATGTATCTCACACGTACAGAAGCACACTAGGCCCCAATTACTATTGTTTGCACCCCTAAAAGGCTGGATGAGGAGTAGGAGGAGTATGGAACAGGCAGCACCCTCAAATCTTCAGAAGTATGAGATGAACCCCAAAAACTTGGAAAGGTGGATCTCACACGTACCAACACAGACTATCCCGCAATTTAACTGATCCCCAAAGGTTTTTATTGAATAGCGGAATAGGAAATATGATCAAAAAAAGTGTATGTATCTCACACGTACAAAACCACACTAGGCCCCAATTTCTATTGTTTGTACCCCTAAAGGCAGGATGAGGAGTAGGAGGAGTTTGGAACAGGCAGCAACCTCAAATCTTCAGAAGTATGAGATGAACCCCAAAAACTTGGAAAGGTGGATCTCACACGTACCAACACAGACTATCCCGCAATTTAACTGATCCCCAAAGGTTTTTATTGAATAGCGGAATAGGAAATATGATCAAAAAAAGTGTATGTATCTCACACGTACAGAAGCACACTAGGCCCCAATTACTATTGTTTGTACCCCTAAAGGCAGGATGAGGGGTAGGAGGAGTTTGGAACAGGCAGCACCCTCAAATCTTCAGAAGTATGAGATGAACCCCAAAAACTTGGAAAGGTGGATCTCACACGTACCAACACAGACTATCCCGCAATTTAATTGATCCCCAAAGTTTTTTATTGAATAGCGGAATAGGAAATATGATCAAAAAAAGTGTATGTATCTCACACGTACAGAAGCACACTAGGCCCCAATTACTATTGTTTGTATCCCTAAAAGGCTGGATGAGGAGTAGGAGGAGTATGGAACAGGCAGCACCCTCAAATCTTCAGAAGTATGAGATGAACCCCAAAAACTTGGAAAGGTGGATCTCACACATATCAACACAGACTATCCCGCAATTTAATTGATCCCCAAAGGTTTTTATTGAATAGCGGAATAGGAAATATGATCAAAAAAAGTGTATGTATCTCACACGTACAGAAGCACACTAGGCCCCAATTACTATTGTTTGTACCCCTAAAGGCAGGATGAGGAGTAGGAGGAGTTTGGAACAGGCAGCAACCTCAAATCTTCAGAAGTATGAGATGAACCCCAAAAACTTGGAAAGGTGGATCTCACACGTACCAACACAGACTATCCCGCAATTTAACTGATCCCCAAAGGTTTTTATTGAATAGCGGAATAGGAAATATGATCAAAAAAAGTGTATGTATCTCACACGTACACAACCACACTAGGCCCCAATTACTATTGTTTGTACCCCCAAAAGGCTGGATGAGGAGTAGGAGGAGCATGGAACAGGCAGCACCCTCAAATCTTCAGAAGTATGAGATGGACCCCAAAAACTTGGAAAGGTGGTTCTCACACGTACCGACACAGACTATCCCGCAATTTTATTGATCCCAAAGGTTTTTATTGAATAGCGGAATAGGAAATATGATCAAAAAAAGTGTATGTATCTCACACGTACAGAAGCACACTAGGCCCCAATTACTATTGTTTGTACCCCTAAAAGGCTGGATGAGGAGTAGGAGGAGTATGGAACAGGCAGCACCCTCAAATCTTCAGAAGTATGAGATGAACCCCAAAAACTTGGAAAGGTGGATCTCACACGTACCAACACAGACTATCCCGCAATTTAACTGATCCCCAAAGGTTTTTATTGAATAGCGGAATAGGAAATATGATCAAAAAAAGTGTATGTATCTCACACGTACAGAAGCACACTAGGCCCCAATTACTATTGTTTGTACCCCTAAAGGCAGGATGAGAAGTAGGAGGAGTTTGGAACAGGCAGCACCCTCAAATCTTCAGAAGTATGAGATGAACCCCAAAAACTTGGAAAGGTGGATCTCACACGTACCAACACAGACTATCCCGCAATTTAATTGATCCCCAAAGGTTTTTATTGAATAGCGGAATAGGAAATACGATCAAAAAAAGTGTATGTATCTCACACGTACAGAAGCACACTAGGCCCCAATTACTATTGTTTGTACCCCTAAAAGGCTGGATGAGAAGTAGGAGGAGTATGGAACAGGCAGCACCCTCAAATATTCAGAAGTATGAGATGAACCCCAAAAACTTGGAAAGGTGGATCTCACACGTATCAACACAGACTATCCCGCAATTTAATTGATCCCCAAAGGTTTTTATTGAATAGCAGAATAGGAAATATGATCAAAAAAAGTGTATGTATCTCACATGTACAGAAGCACACTAGGCCCCAATTACTATTGTTTGTACCCCTAAAAGGCTGCATGAGGAGTAGGAGGAGTATGGAACAGGCAGCACCCTCAAATCTTCAGAAGTATGAGATGAACCCCAAAAACTTGGAAAGGTGGATCTCACACGTACCAACACAGACTATCCCGCAATTTAATTGATCCCCAAAGGTTTTTATTGAATAGCGGAATAGAAAATATGATCAAAAAAAGTGTATGTATCTCACACGTACAGAAGCATACTAGGCCCCAATTACTATTGTTTGTACCCCTAAAAGGCTGGATGAGGAGTAGGAGGAGTATGGAACAGGCAGCACCCTCAAATCTTCAGAAGTATGAAATGAACCCCAAAAACCCCAAATATCATTCAGCTCTGCTGCAGGCCACAATTTAATTTTTTTTAACCCAAGACTGTATATTGAATAGTGGAATAGAAAAAAAGTGTATGATTTTTGAAACCACTCAATATTAGCACGTGTGAACTGAACACAGCAGTGTATGATCAGTCACTCAGCACAGCACAGCTGAAGGAAAAATGCTGCACACAGTGCCTGATAGAAAAATACTTTTCTCCCTCCTCCTCAGTGGGTAAAAAAGATTGTGTTCACTGCACCCCAAAAAGATTGTGTTCACTGCACCCCAAAAATATTGTGTTCACTGCACCCCAAAAAGATTGTGTTCACTGCAGCCCACACACAGCAAAATGGATGTGGACCAATGACACCTGCCTATCTCCTATCCCACACCACACAGCAATATCGATTGTAGTTTGTAGAACACACTGTCTGACCCTAAAAATCAGCAGACTCTGTCCCTAAAAGGATTGATAAGATCGTAGATCGAGTGACTGCAAACCCCCCCCCCCCCACACAGCAATATCGATTGTAGTTTGTAGAACACACTGTCTGACCCTAAAAATCAGCAGACTCTGTCCCTAAACGGATTGATAAGATCGTAGATCGGGTGACTGCAAACCCCCCCCCCCCCCCCACACACAGCAATATCGATTGTAGTTTGTAGAACGCACTGTCTGACCCTAAAAATCAGCAGACTCTGTTCCTAAAAGGATTGATAAGATCATAGATCGGTCACTGCAAACCCCACCCCACACAGCAATATCGATTGTAGTTTGTAGAACACACTGACCCTAAAAATCAGCAGACTCTCTCCCTAAAATGCCTACAACTCGCCCTGCCTAACACACTCCGACCTGTCCCTCAATTCTATCCAGACACAAATGTTTTTTTTTTCCTGTCTGTCCCTAATCAGCAGCCAGTACGTTGATGTGTGCTCTCTCCCTGAACTAAACAGCAGAATGACGCCGCAGCGGCGCTGCCTCGAACTTATAAAGACTTGGTCACATGCTTCAGACGGCCAATCACAGCTACTGATACATTTGTAGGCATGGCTGGGATGGCTTAGGCACACCAGTTAAACGCTTGTTGATTGGCTGTTGAAAGCCCGCCATGAAAAGCGCGCCAAAGCATGCAAAACCCAGAAATAAAACGACCGAACACGGATTTTTACCCGAATATACAGTAAAGTTTTCGGGTCCGTGTTCGGGTAACAAAAATCCAATTATTCGGTACGAACACGAATAATACAGTCCGTGTTCGCTCAACCCTAATGATGAGTAATACTACGCATTATTCCTGTGCTGATTTCTGATAGCTTCTCTTTTTTTTCGTTCAGCCCACAGGCTGCATGAAAAAAAAACCTATATGCCAAACAAGGACCAGCAATGTACTGGTACGTTGCTGGACTTTGAGTGGTTATACCAGGATGATGCCTGCAGATTTAGGCATCATCTTGGTATTGTTTTTTAAAGCAAGCGGTCGGCTTACACGTATAAGCAATCCTAGCGGATAATTGGCCACTAGACTGCTTTTACATGCAGTGGGAGGGGACTCTCCCCCCCCCTCCTGCCGCCTTCCGCCGCCTTCCACGGTTTTTCTCGGGCTCTCCTGTCCCACCGGTTAACCCGAGAGTGCAGCTGGTGGTTCAATTATCTAACCATAGAGCTGATTGGAGATGAGAATGGCTCCAATCATCTCTATGGCCTAAGATACGAGCAATTCATGACTTCTGTTTCGCCAGAAATAAACAGCGCCATTGGGAAATTGGGAAAGTATTTTATCACACCAATTTTGGTGTGGTCAGATGCGTTAAGGTCAGAGGAAAGATCTAGAGTCTAAAAGACCCCAATTTTTTTTAAAAAGAGTACCTGTCACTACAGATTGCTATCGTAGGGGAAATTTAAATTTACCGCGATAACAATAAAAATGATTAAAGAAAAAAAACATGAAAGAAAAGGTGTCAAAATAACATAAAAAAGCAAATTAAAAAAAAAAAAAGCCCCCCTGTCCCCCCGTGCTTGCGCGAAAAATGCGCACACAAGCGTTGGTCTAGTGTCATATGTAAACCGCAATTGCACCATGCATGTGAGGTATCGCCGCGAATGCCAGGTCGAGGGCAGTAATTCTTGCAGTAGACCTCCTCTGTAAGTCCAAAGTGGTAACCTGTAAAGACTTTTAAAGGCAATTAAAACCTTAAGTAGTTTGTTGCCGTGGCATGGGCGTGCGCAATTTTTAAACCATGTCATGTTAGGTGTCTATGCATAAGATCATCTTTTAAATTTACCAAACAATTGGGAAGTATATAGTGTATTTCTGCATTAAATATAAAAAAAGTGTTTTTTTTTACGCAAAAATTGCGTTTGGAAAATGTGTGCGCAAATACCGTGTGACATGTGACAAAAAAAATTGCAACATCCACCATTTTGTTCTGTAGGGCCTCTGCTTTAAAAAAATATATAATGTTTGGGGGTTCAAAGTAATTTTCTTGTGAAAAAAAAATATTTTTTCATGTAAACAAAAACTCACAGAAAAGGCTTGATTTTCAAGTGGTTAGAAGAGTGGGTGATGTGTTGCTAAAATTGAGCATAAAATGCCAGGACTGTTCAAACACCCCCCAAATGATCCCTTTTTGGAAAGTAGACACCCAAAGCTATTTGCTGAGAGGCATATTGAGTCCATGGAGTATTTTACATTTTGCCCTATGTTTCAGGAAAATGACAATTTGTTTTTTTTTTTTTTACACAAAGTTGTCACTAAATAATATATTGCTCACGCATGCCATGGGTATATGTGAAATGACACCCCAAAATACATTCTGCTGATTCTCCTGAGTACAGGGATACCCCATGTGTGAGACTTTTTTGCAGTCTAGCCGCGTACAGGACCCGGAAAACCACTCCCCACCTTCAGGCTTTCTAAGGGCGTAAATTGTTGATCTCACTCCTTTCTACCTATCACACTTTTGAAGGCCAGGAAATGCCAAGATGGCACAAAACCCCCCCAAATGACCCCATTTTGCAAAGTAGACACTCCAAGCTATTATCTGAGAGGCATGATGAGTCCATGGAATAGTTTATATTTTGCCACAAGTTTAGGGAAAATTATTATTTTTTTGTTTTTTTACAAAAAGTTGTCAGTAAATGATATAATGCTCACACATGCCATGGGTATATGTGAAATTACACCCCAAAATACATTCTGCTGCTTCTCTTGAGTACAGGGATACCCCAAGTGTGAGACTTTTTGGCAGTCTAGCCATGTACAGGACCTAGAAAACCACTGCCCACCTTCAGGCTTTCTAAGGGAGTAAATTGTTGATCTCACTCCTTACTACCTATCACACTTTTGAAGGCCATGAAATGCCAAGATGGCACAACCCCCCCCCCAAATTACCCCATTTTGCAAAGTAGACACTCCAAGCTATTAGCTGAGAGGCATGATGAGTCCATGGAATAGTTTATATGTTGCCACATGTTTCGGGAAAATTATTATTATTTTTTTTTTTTTAACAAAGTTGTCAGTAAATTATATAATGCTCACACATGCCATGGGTATATGTGAAATGACACCCCAAAATACATTCTGCTGCTTCTCCTGAGTACAAGGATACCCCATGTGTGAGACTTTTTTGCAGTCTAGCCGCGTACAGGACCCGGAAAACCACTCCCCACCTTCAGGCTTTCTAAGGGCGTAAATTGTTGATCTCACTCCTTACTACCTATTACACTTTTGAGGGCCATGAAATTCCAAGATGGCACACAACCCCCCCAAATGACCCCATTTTGCAAAGTAGACACTCCAATATATTTGCTGAGAGGCATGGTGAGTATTTTGCATCTCTCATTTTTTTTGGAAAATGAAGAAAAAACAGGAAAATGCATTTTTTTCCCTCTTTTCTCAATTTCCAAAACTTTGTGACAAAAAGTGAGATCTGCAAAACACTCAACATGCCTCTTTACAAATAGCTTAGGGTGTCTACTTTCCGAAAAGGGGTCATTTGGGGGGGGGGGTTGTGCTGTCTTGGCATTTCATGGCCTCCGAAACTGTGATAGGTAGTCAGGAGTGAAATCAACAATTTACGCCCTTGGAAAGCCTGAAAGTGGTGACTGATTTTCGGGGGCCTGTACTCGGCTAGACTGCAAAAAAGACTCACACATGGGGTATCCCTGTACTCAGGAGAAACAGCAGAATGCATTTTGGGGTGTCATTCCACATATACCCATGGCATGTATGAGAAATATATCATTTAGTGACAACTTTGTGTAAAAAAAAACAATAATAATAATATATTTCCCGGAACTTGTGGCAAAATATAAAATATTCCATGGACCCACCATGCCTCTCAGCAAATAGCTTGGGGTGTCTACTTTGCAAAATGGGGTCATTTGGGGGGGTTTTGTGCTATCTTGGAAAGTAAAATCAAAAATGTATGCCATTAGAAAACCTAAAGATGGAGATTGATTTTCGGGGTCCCGTACACAGCTAGGCTCCCAAAAATTCTCACACATGGGGTATCCTCATACTCAGGAGAAGCAGCAGAATGTATTTTGGGGTGTCATTCCACATATACCCATGTCATGTGTGAGAAATGTTTCTTTTAGTGACAACTTTGTGTTAAAAAACAAAATTTTTTTTAGTCATTTTTCAAACACCTGTGACTAAAAAATGAAATATTCAATGAGCTCAACATGCCTCTCAGAACATTCCTTGGGATGTCTACTTTCCAAAAAGTGGTAATTTGGGGGGGTCTTGTATTGCCCTGCCATTTTAGCACTTCATGAAATGAGATAGGCAGTCAGAAATTAAAGCTGCGTAAAATTTCAGTATTTACACCATAGTTTGTAGACGCTATAACTTTTGCACAAACCAATAAAAATATGCTCATTGAATTTTTTATTGTCAAAGACATGTAGCTAAATATATTTTGGCCAAAAAAATGACATAAATTGACTATATTGGATATTTTTTAAAAGACAAAGTTGAAAATGTCATTTTTTTGCAAATTTTTCGCTCTTTTTTTATTAATATCGCAAAAAATAAAAAGCGCAGAGGTGATCAAATACCACCAAAAGAATGCTCTGTTTGTGGAAAAAAAAGGACGTAAATTTCGTTTGGGTACCACATTGCATGACCGCACAATTGTCAGTTAAAGTCGCACAGTGCAGAAGCACAAAAAGTGGCCTGGACGTAAGACAGCAAAATCCTCCTGTGGTAAAGTGGTTAGACACTTGGAGACCAAAATAGAGTCAATTTGACCAAAAATATTTTTCACGCCATTGGAGCCGAAATGGCCGGTTTTAGACAAATCTTGTCTAAAACCGGCTTTTTAATTCTCTAAAAGACAAAAATACATTCATTTTGACTTAATCTTTTTGAGACCTTTGGTGACCAAATGCAGTTATTTTGACTAAAAAAGGCTTTTTAGACACTTGGAGACCAAAATAGAGTCATTTTGACCAAAAAAATCTTTCAGGCCATTTGAGCCCAAATGTCTAAAATCTTGTCTAAAACTGGCGTCTTACGGCTCTAAAAGACAAAAATACAGTCAATTTGACTAAATTTGTTTTTCATACCTTTGATGACCAAATGCAGTTATTTTGACTAAAAAAAAGAAGGCTTTTTAGACACTTGGAGACCAAAATTGAGTCATTTTGACCCCAAAAATTTTTTTCAGGCTATTGGAGCCAAATGTCTAAAATCTTGTCTAAAGCCGGCTTTTTAAGGCTCTAAAAGACAAAAATATAGTCATTTGGACTAAAAAAATTTTCAGACCTTTGGTGACCAAATGCAGTTATTTTGACTTAAAAAGGCTTTTTAGACACTTGGAGACCAAAATAGAGTCATTTTAACCAAAAAGAACTTCAGGCCATTGGAGCCCAAGTGGCCAGTTTTACACAAATCTTGTCTTAAACCGGCTTTTTAAGGCTCTAAAAGACAAAAATACAGTCATTTTGACTAAATTTTTTTTCCAGACCCTTGGTGACCAAATGCCGTTATTTTGACTAACAAAAGGTTTTTAGACACTTGGAGACCAAAATAGAGTCATTTTGACCAAAACATTTTTTTCAGGCCATTGGAGCCAAATGTCAAAAATCTTGTCTAAAACCGGCTTTTTAAGGCTCTAAAAGACAAAAATATAGTCATTTTGACAAAAAAATTTCTGATCTTTGGTGACCAAATGCAGTTATTTTGACTAAAAAAGGATTTTTAGACACTTGGAGACCAAAATAGAGTAATTTTGACCGGAAATTTATTTTCAGGCCATTGGAGCCCAAATGGCCGGCTTTAGACAAATCTTGTCTAAAACCGTCTTTTTAAGGCTCTAAAAGACAAAAATATAGTCATTTTGACTAAACTTTTTTCAGACCTTTGGTGACCAAATGCAGTTATTTTGACTAAAAAAGGCTTTTTAGACACTTGGAGACCAAAATTGAGTAATTTTGACCAAAAACTTTTTTTCAGGCCATTGGAGCCCAAATGGCCGGTTTTAGACAACAGTCATTCACACAGTTTACAGAAGTAAGTGTCGGCCTGTATAGGCCCCAAAAATTAGCTCACATGGGTTTAACTGACAGCAAAGAACATAGTATTTGATGGCTAGAGGTACATTAGGCATTTACACAGTATACAGAAGTAAGTGTCGGCATGTATATGCCCCAAAAAATTAGCTCATATGGGTTTAACTGACAGTTAAGAATGTAGTATTTGGTGGGCTGAAGGTACATTAGGCATTCACAGGATACAGTAGTAAGTGTCGGCCTGTATAGTCCCCAAAAATTAGCCCACGTGTTTTTTACCTGACAGCTAAGAACATAGTATTCTGTGGCTGAAGGTACGTTAGGCATTCACAGGATACAGAAGTAAGTGTCGGCCATAAAAGGCCCCAAAAATTAGCCCACATGGGTTTACCTGAAAGCTAAGAACGTAGTATTTGGTGGCTGAAGGTATATTAGGCATTCACAGGGTACAGAAGTAAGTGTCGGCCTGTATAACCCCAAAAATTAGCCCACATGGGTTTAATTGACAGCTATTGACAGTATTCTGTGGCTGAAGGTACATTAGGCATTCACGGGATACAGAAGTAAGTGTCGGCCGTAAAAGGCCCCAAAAATTAGTCCACATGGGTTTACCTGACAGCTAAGAACGTAGTATTCTGTGGCTGAAGGTACATTAGGCATTCACAGGATACAGAAGTAAGTGTCGGCCATAAAAGGCCCCAAAAATTAGCCCACATGGGTTTACCTGATAGCTAAGAACATAGTATTCTGTGGCTGAAGGTACATTAGGCATTCACAGGATACAGAAGTAAGTGTCGGCCATAAAAGGCCTCAAAAATTAGCCCACATGGGTTTACCTGAAAGCTAAGAACGTAGTATTTGGTGGCTGAAGGTATATTAGGCATTCACAGGGTACAGAAGTAAGTGTCGGCCTGTATAACCCCAAAAATTAGCCCACATGGGTTTAATTGACAGCTATTGACAGTATTCTGTGGCTGAAGGTACATTAGGCATTCACGGGATACAGAAGTAAGTGTCGGCCGTAAAAGGCCCCAAAAAATTAGCCCACATGGGTTTACCTGACAGCTAAGAACGTAGTATTCTGTGGCTGAAGGTACATTAGGCATTCACAGGATACAGAAGTAAGTGTCGGCCATAAAAGGCCCCAAAAATTATCCCACATGGGTTTACCTGACAGCTAAGAACATAGTATTCTGTGGCTGAAGGTACATTAGGCATTCACAGGATACAGAAGTAAGTGTCGGCCATAAAAGGCCCCAAAAATTAGCCCACATGGCTTTACCTGAAAGCTAAGAACGTAGTATTTGGTGGCTGAAGGTATATTAGGCATTCACAGGGTACAGAAGTAAGTGTCGGCCTGTATAACCCCAAAAATTAGCCCACATGGGTTTAATTGACAGCTATTGACAGTATTCTGTGGCTGAAGGTACATTAGGCATTCACGGGATACAGAAGTAAGTGTCGGCCGTAAAAGGCCCCAAAAATTAGCCCACATGGGTTTACCTGACAGCTAAGAACGTAGTATTCTGTGGCTGAAGGTACATTAGGCATTAACAGGATAAAGAAGTAAGCGTCGGCCATAAAAGGCCCCAAAAATTAGCCCACATCAATTTACATGACAACTAAGAACGTAGTGTATTTGATGGCTGGAGGTACATTAGGCATTCACAGTAAACAGAAGTAAGTGTCGGCCTGTATAGGCCCCAAACATTAGCTCACATGGGTTTAACTGACAGCACAGAACGTAGTATTTGATGGCTGGAGGTACATTAGGCTTTCACAGGATACAGAAGTAAGTGTCAGCCTGTATAGGCCCCAAAACTTAGCTCACATGGGTTTAACTGACAGCAAAGAACATAGTGTATTTGATGGCTGAAGGTACATTAGGCATTCACAGTATACAGAAGTAAGTGTCGGCCTGTATAGGCCCCAAAAAATAGCTCACATGGGTTTAACTGACAGCAAAGAACGTAGTATTTGATGGCTTGAGGTAAATTAGGCATTCACATAGGAGAAACATGGCCAAGTTCAAAGGGGTTGAGGCCGACAGTGGTGATCGCCTACAGCCACATCACCCTGAATGTCTGATCTCTGAAGCTAAGCAGGGTCGGGCCTGGTTAGTATCTGAATGGGAGACTGCCTGGGAATATCAGGTGCTGTAGGCTTATGTCTTTTCCTTTATTCGTTGGCTTTCTTTTTGTTTCTCCTGAGGTGCCATCTTGCCATGGCCAAGTTCAAAGGGATCAAGGGTGGCAATGGTGATAACCTACGGCCACATCACCCTGAACATGCCTGATCTCGTCTGATCTTGGAAGCTAAGCAGGGTCAGGCCTGGTTAGTACCTGGATGGGAGACCACCTCAGAATATCAGGTGCTGCAGGCTTTTGGCTTTTCCTTTATTCGTTGGTAGTGTTGAGCGAGCACGGACTGTACTATTCGGGTTCGTACCGAATAATTGGATTTTTATTACCCGAACACGGACCCGAAATTTTTACTGTATGTTCGGGTTTAAAATCCGTGTTCGGTCATTTTATTTCCGGGTTTGTATGTAATGGCGCGCTTTTAATGGCGGGCTTTCAACAACCAATCAACAAGCATTTAACTGGTGTGCCTTAAGCCATCCCAGCCATGCCTACTAATGTATTAGTAGCTGTGATTGGCCATCTGAAGCATGTGACCATGTCTTTATAAGTTCGAGAGTCCCAGCGCACTGCTTCATTCTGCTGTAGTTTAGGGAGAGAGCACACATCATACGTGCTGGATGCTAATTAGGGACAGACAGTGAAAATTTGTATTGTGTCCGAAAAGAATGCAGGGACAGGTCGGAGTGCTGCAGGCAGGGCGAGTTATTAGGGCATTTTAGGGCGAGGCTGGAGAATAGGCAGGGTCAGTGTTCTACATCAATTTTGCTGTGTGGGGGGTTGGTTGTGCAGTGCCAGTGAACGATCTTATTGATCATTTTAGGGCGAGGCTGGAGAACAGGCAGGGTCAGTGTTCTACATCAATTTTGCTGTGTGTGGGGTGGTGCAGTGAACACAATATTTTTGCCCGCTGAGGAGGAGGGAGAAAAAAATCTATTTTTAGCAGTCAGTTGTGTGCAGGGTTTTTGCTTCAGTGCTGACTGTGATAAGACACTGCTGTGTTCACATGTGCTATTATTGAGTGATTTTAAATTTTATACACTTTTTTCTATTCCACTATTCAATATACACCCTTTTGGGTTAAAAAAAATTAAATTGTGGCATAGTCTGTACTAATCTATTTAAAAATTATAAACTTAAAGGGGAATTTTCTTTTTTTTTTCCTTTCATAGCCTGCAGCAGAGCTGACTGACACAAGACACTGCTGTGTTCACATGTGCTAGTGATTTTCAATTTTATACACTTTTTTCTATTCCACTATTCAATATACACCATTTTGGGTTAAAAAAAATTAAATTGTGGCATAGTCTGTACTAATCTATTTAAAAATTATAAACTTAAAGGGGAATTTTCTTTTTTTTTCCCCTTCATAGCCTGCAGCAGAGCTGACTGACATAAGAAACTGCTGTGTTCACATGTGCTATTGAAAAATCACCAATTTTATATCATATTTTCTATTCCGCTTTTCAATCTACACCCTTTGGGGTAAAAATAATTAAATTGCGGGATAGTCTGTATCGGTACGTGTGAGATACAACTTTCCAATTTTTGGGGTGCATCTTATACCGCCGAGGATTGCAGGGTGCTTCAGTTTGCCTCCTGCCTGTTCCGAACTCCTCCTACTCCTCATCCTGCCTTTGGGGTACAAAAAATAGTAATCAGGGCCTAGTCTGGGTCTGTACGTGTGAGATAGATACACCTTTTGATATCATATTTTCTATTCTGCTATTCAATCTACACCCTTGGGGTAAAAAGAATTAAATTGCGGGATAGTCTGTATCGGTACGTGTGAGATACACCTTTCCAATTTTTGGGGCGCATCTTATACCACCGAGGATTGCAGGGTGTTTCAGTTTGCCTCCTGCCTGTTCCGAACTCCTCCTACTCCTCATCCTGCCTTTGGGGTACAAAAAATAGTAATCAGGGCCTAGTCTGGGTCTGTACGTGTGAGATAGATACACCTTTTGATATCATATTTTCTATTCCGCTATTCAATCTACACCCTTGGGGTAAAAAGAATTAAATTGCGGGATAGTCTGTATCGGTACGTGTGACATACACCTTTCCAATTTTTGGGGCGCATCTTATACCGCCGAGGATTGCAGGGTGCTTCAGTTTGCCTCCTGCCTGTTCCGAACTCCTCCTACTCCTCATCCTGCCTTTAGGGTACAAAAAATAGTAATTGGGGCCTAGTCTGGGTCTGTACATGTGAGATAGATACACCTTTTGATATCATATTTTCTATTCCTCTATTCAATCTACACCCTTGGGGTAAAAAGAATTAAATTGCGGGATAGTCTGTATCGGTACGTGTGAGATACACCTTTCCAATTTTTAGGGCGCATATTATACCGCCGAGGATTGCAGGGTGCTTCAGTTTGCCTCCTGCCTGTTCCGAACTCCTCCTACTCCTCATCCTGCCTTTAGGGTACAAAAAATAGTAATCGGGGCCTAGTCTGGGTCTGTACGTGTGAGATAGATACACCTTTTGATATCATATTTTCTATTCCACTATTCAATCTACACCCTTGGGGTAAAAAGAATTAAATTGCGGGATAGTCTGTATCGGTACGTGTGAGATACACCTTTCCAATTTTTGGGGTGCATCTTATACCGCCGAGGATTGCAGGGTGCTTCAGTTTGCCTCCTGCCTGTTCCGAACTCCTCCTACTCCTCATCCTGCCTTTGGGGTACAAAAAATAGTAATCAGGGCCTAGTCTGGGTCTGTACGTGTGAGATAGATACACCTTTTGATATCATATTTTCTATTCAGCTATTCAATCTACACCCTTGGGGTAAAAAGAATTAAATTGCGGGATAGTCTGTATCGGTACGTGTGAGATACACCTTTCCAATTTTTGGGGCGCATCTTATACCACCGAGGATTGCAGGGTGTTTCAGTTTGCCTCCTGCCTGTTCCGAACTCCTCCTACTCCTCATCCTGCCTTTGGGGTACAAAAAATAGTAATCAGGGCCTAGTCTGGGTCTGTACATGTGAGATAGATACACCTTTTGATATCATATTTTCTATTCCGCTATTCAATCTACACCCTTGGGGTAAAAAGAATTAAATTGCGAGATAGTCTGTATCGGTACGTGTGAGATACACCTTTCCAATTTTTGGGGCGCATCTTATACCACCGAGGATTGCAGGGTGTTTCAGTTTGCCTCCTGCCTGTTCCGAACTCCTCCTACTCCTCATCCTCATCCTGCCTTTAGGGTACAAAAGATTGTAATCGGAGCCTAGTCTGTGTTTGTATGTGTGAGATACACCGTTTTATAAATTTTTTCTATTCCGCTATTCAATCTACACCCTTTGGGGTAAAAATAATTAAATTGCGGCATAGTCTGTATCGGTACGTGTGAGATACACCTTCCAATCTTTTGGGGCGCATCTTCCACCGCCGAGGATTGCGGGGTGCTTCAGTTTGCCTCCTCTTCCGACCTCCTCCTACTCCTCATCCTCATCCTGCCTTTAGGGTACAAAAAATTGTAATCGGGACCTAGTCTGTGTTTATACGTGTGAGATACACCATTTTATAAATTTTTTTCTATTCCGCTATTCAATCTACACCCTTTGGGGTAAAAATAATTTAATTGCGGTATAGTCTGTATCGGTACATGTGAGATATATCTTCCAATCTTTTGGGGCGCATCTTCCACCACCGAGGATTGCGGGGTGCTTCAGTTTGCCTCCTGTTCCAAACTCCTCCTACTCCTCTTCCTCATCCTCATCCTGCCTTTAGGGTACAAAAAATTGTAATGGAGGCCTAGTCTGTGTTTGTACGTGTGAGATACACCGTTTTATCAAATTTTTCCTATTCCGCTATTCAATATACACCCCTTTGGAGTGTAAAAAATTAAATTACGGCATAGTCTGTATCAGTACGTTTGAGATACACCTTTTAAATTTGTTTGGCGCATCTCCTTCCACCGCCAACGATTGCAGGGTGCTTCAGTTTGCCTCCTGTTCTGAACTCCTCCTACTCCTCTTCTTCATCCTCCCTTTAGGGTACAAAAAATTGCAATCGGGGCCTAGTCTGTGTTTGTACGTGTGAGATACACTGTTTTATATCCTTTTTTCTATTCCGCTATTCAATATACACCCTTTTGGGGTGAAAAAAATTTAATTTGCGTCATACTTTACATATTTGACTGTGAGATACACCCGTTGTATTTGTATACTGTTTTTCTATTCCGCTATTTAATAAACACCCTTTTGGGGTAAAAAAAATTAAATTGCGGCATAGTTTGCATATTTGACTGTGAGATACACCCGTGCGATACTGTTGTTGTTTTGTTCTGCTATTCAATAAACACCTTTCTAGGGCAAGATCATAAATTACAGAAATATGAGGAGACCGTCAAATAGGGGCTGTGCTGCTGGTAGAGCTCCTGTTTCAAGGAGAGGACGTGGTCGATCTGTGCCAGCTACACGCACAAGTGAAACACCTTCCTCAAGTGTGAGTAGGCGACAGAACCTGCAGCAGTATTTGGTAGGGCATCATGCGCCTCTAGAAGTGATGAGGCCAGAAGAAGTACAGGCGATAGTAGAGTGGGTTGCTGACAGTGCCTCCAGTTCCTTCACATTGTCTCCCACCCAGTCTACTGCAGCAAGGTCAGAGTTGGCACCCGCAGCCAATGTCCAACCGTCTTTCACCTCACCCCCTTGCAAATCAGGCAAGCAGTCTGAGCCCCAAGTCATGCAGCAGTCTCTTCTTCTTTTTGATGACTCTGTCAGCAGGGTTTCCCAGGGCCATCCACCTAGCCCTGCCCCAGAAGTGGAAGAGATTGAGTGCAGCGATGCCCAACCACTAATTTCTCAAGATGAGTACATGGAAGGACCATCGCAGCACGTCTCCGATGATGACGAAACGCAGGTGCCAACTGCTGCGCAACTCAGAATTGTGGAGACCGACAAGGAGGGCAGGGGTGAAGACTGGGTGGAAGATGATGTGGAGGATGATGAGGTCCTCGACCCCACATGGAATGAAGGTCATGGAGGTCTTGGAGGAAGAGGCGGTGGTCGCACAGAGCCACCAGCACAGCAGAAGAGGGAGCAGGGTGCAGAAGCGGAGCGGCCGTGCCCTAGACACTACGCCTGCTACTGCCCAACGCAGCAAGGGACCAAGCGCACCAAAGCCAGCTCAAAGGAGTTCTCTAGCGTGGAAGTTCTTTAGAAAATGTGCTGATGACAGGACACGAGTGGTTTGCACCCTGTGCAATCAGAGTCTGAAGCGAGGCATAAACCTTCTCAACCTAAACACAACCTGCATGATCAGGCATCTACGTGCAAAGCATGAGCTGCAGTGGAGTAGACACCTTCAAAACCAAGAAAGGTCTCTGGCTTCTTCTGCTCCCTCTTCTGCTGCAGTCTCGGCCTCTCCATCCACCTCTGTAGTGATACCGGCACCTGCCACCCCGCAAACAGACGATCTGTCAGCAACACCACCACCTGGGTCACCAACCATCTCCACAATGTCCCGTGGAAGCGTTCAGCTTTCCATCTCCCAAACACTTCCCTGGCCCTGAATGCCAGCATTTCAAAATTCTTGGCCTTTGAAATGCTGTCATTCCGTCTGGTGGAGACGCACAGTTTTAAAAGCCTTATGTCAGTAGCTGTCCCACAGTACGTCGTGCCCAGCCGCCACTACTTTTCCAGGCAAGCCATCCCTTACCTGCACAACCAAGTGGGGGAAAAAATCAGGTGTGCACTGCGCAACGCCATCTATGCCAAGGTCCACCTAACTACCGATACGTGGACCAGTAAGCGCGGTCAGGGGGCGTTAAATCTCCCTAACGGCACACTGGGTAAATGCAGTGGCGGATGGGCCTGAGGCGGATAGCAATTTGGCGCATGTCCTTCAACCGCCGAGGATTGCAGGGCGCTTCAGTTTGCCTCCTGTTCCTAACTCCTCCTACTCCGCTTCCTCATCCTCTACCGCCTCCTCATCCGGTCTGCGTAACACCTTCACAACCAACTTCAGCACAGCCAGGGGTAAACGACAGCAGGCAGTTTTAAAACTAGCCTGTTTGGGGGAAAAATCACACACCGCGCAGGAGTTGTGGAGGAGCATGGAACAGCAGACAAATGAGTGGTTGCTGCCAGTGAGCCTCAAGCCCTGGCCTGGTGGTGTGCGATAACGGGCAAAATCTCATAGCAGCTCTGGGCCTAGCCGGTTTGACGCACATCCCTTGCCTGGCGCATGTGCTGAATTTGGTGGTGCATAGGTTCCTTAAAAATTACCCCGATATGTCAGAGCTGCTGCAGAAAGTACGGGCCGTCTGTGCGCACTTTCGGCGTTCTCACCCTGCTGCTGCTCGCCTGTCAGCGCTGCAGCGTAACTTCGGCCTTCCCGCTCACCGCCTCATATGTGACGTGCCCACAAGGTGGAACTCCACCTTGCATATGCTGGAAAGACTGTGCGAGCAGCAGCAGGCCATAGTGGAGTTTCAGCTGCAGCACGTACGCGTGAGTCGCTCTGCGGAACAGCACCACTTCACCACCAATAACTGGGCCTCCATGCGAGACCTGTGTGCCTTGTTGCGCTGTTTTGAGTACTCCACCAACATGGCCAGTGCCGATGACGCTGTTGTCAGCTTAACTATCCCACTTCTATGCCTCCTTCAAAAAACGATTCGGGCAATGATGGAAGAGGATGTGGCACAGGATGAGGAGGAGGAGGAGGAGGATGAAGAGGTAACATTTCCAAGGCTTTCAGGGCAGTCATTCGCAAGTGGCTCCGAGGGTGGGTTCCTGCACCCACAAACGACAGGGACACAATTGTCCAGCAGGGGCACAGTTCTGGAGGATGAGGAGGATGAGGAGGAGGAGATGGAGGAGGAGATGGAACCAGGTTCACAGCAGGGTGACACCCAGGCCAGCTCATGGCCATCACTGGTGCGTGGCTGGGGGGATACAGAGGACACAGATGATACACCTCCCACAGAGGACAGCCTTTCGTTGTCTCTAGGCAGCCTGGCACACATGAGTGATTACAGGCTGCAGTTTCTCCACAACGACCGACGAGTTGCCCACATTCTAACTTGTGCTGATTACTGGGTGGCCACGCTGCTGGATCCCCGTTACAAAGACAACGTACTGTCCTTAATTCACTCACTGGAGCGCAATCGCAAGATGCGCGAGTACAAGCGCACGCTGGTAGATGCGATGCTGCTGGCATTCCCACCTGACAGCGGGGCCACAGTGGAAGCACAAGGCCAAGGCAGAGGAGGAGGAGGAAGAGGTCACCAACCAGGGCACCACCAGCACCTCAGAAGGCAGGGTTAGCATGGCCGAAATGTGGAAAAGATTTGTCAGCATGCCACAACAAACAGCAGCACCAGCAGCTCATATGGAACGTCTTAGCAGGAGGCAGCATTTCACCAACATGGTGGAGCAGTATGTGTGCACACGCCTACATGTAGTGAATGACGGGTCTGCCCCCTTCAACTTCTGGGTCTCCAAATTGGGCACATGGCCTGAGCTTGCCCTTTACGCCTTGGAGGTGCTGGCGTGCCCTGCAGCCAGTGTATTATCTGAACGTGTATTTAGCACGGCTGGGGGCGTTATCACAGACAAACGCAGCCGCCTGTCCAGAGACAATGTGGACAAGATCACGTTCATTAAAATGAACCAGGCAGGGATCACACAGGACTTTTCCGTACCTTGTGTAGAATAGAGATGGATACCAACCTTACCCAGCCATTGTTCTATTTTTGATCTTTCTCACTCTTTTGGGGTGTACCCTCATTTAAAATGACTGAAAAAAAGCAGTGTTGGCTACCTCGTCCTCCTCCACCGCCGCTTCCACCTACACTGCCCATAGGTGTGCGCAGCCTATTGCATTAGGGTGTGCACCCCAAAGTTTAAGTACACATGCATGTGTTTGCCTACATGTATATGGCCCCCGGAACATTACTATCCCTGCTGGCAAAGTGAAATAGAAGTGTGTGGCACTTCACTTATGGCAGAGCAGGTCCGAGGGAGATCTTTCCCATCTCCTCACTGGCAAACAGAGCGATAATGCTAATGTGCCCTAGGTGATTACATCCACCACCACCTCAACCTCCCTCCTACTCCATATGGGCCTCGTCCTTCACAGATGAAGAACATTGTTTTATTTTTTCTGTTTTTTTTGTCGTTTTAAGTTATTTCCCTATCCACAATTGTTTTCAGAGCACTTGCAATGCTCTTAACTACGTTTTGCTGCCATTTGCAGCACTCTAGCCCTTTCCATTGGTGTTTTAGAGCCATTTTAGTGCCTGAAAGTTCGGGTCCCCATTGACTTCAATGGGGTTCGGTGTCCGGGTAAAGTTCGGAAAAAGTCCGGGACACGTTGGCAGTGGTGATCGCCTACGGCCACATCACCCTGAACGCGCATAAACTCGTCTGATCTTGCACGCTAAGCAGGGTCGGCCCTGGTTAGTACCTGGATGGGAGACCGCCTGGGAATACCAAGTGCTGTAGGCTTTTGGCTTTTCCTTTATTCGTTGGCTTTCTTTTTGTTTCTCCTGAGGTGCCATCTTGCCATGGCCAAGTTCAAAGGGGTCGAGGGTGGCAGTGTTGATTGCCTATGGCCACATCACCCTGAACATGCCCGATCTTGTCTGATCTCGGAAGCTAAGCAAGGTCGGGCCTGGTTAGTACCTGGATGGGAGACCGCCCGGGAATATCAGGTGCTGTAGGCTTTTGGCTTTTCCTTTATTCGTTGGCTTTCTTTTTGTTTCTCCTGAGGAGCCATCTTGCAAAGGCCAATTCAAAGGGGTCGAGGGTGGCAGTGGTGATCGCCTATGGCCACATCACCCTGAACGCGCACGATCTTGTCTGATCTCGGACGCTAAGCAGGGTCGGGCCTGGTTAGTACCTGGATGGGAGACTGCCTGGGAATACCAGGTGCTGTAGGCTTTTGGCTTTTCCTTTATTTGTTGGCTTTCTTTTTGTTTCTCCTGAGGTGCCGTCTTGCCATGGCCAAGTTCAAAGGGGTCGAGGGTGGCAGTGTTGATTGCATACGGCCACATCACCCTGAACACGCCTCATCTCGTCTGATCTCAGAAGCTAAGCAAGGTCGGGCTTGGTTAGTACCGGGATGGGAGACCTCCTGGGAATATCAGGTGCTGTAGGCTTTTGGCTTTTCCTTTATTCGTTGGCTTTCTTTTTGTTTCTCCTGAGGTGCCATCTTGCCATGGCCAAGTTCAAAGGGGTCGAGGGTGTCAGTGGTGATTGCCTACAGCCACATCACCCTGAACGCGCACAATCTCGTCTGATCTCAGACGCTAAGCAGGGTCGGGCCTGGTTAGTACCTGGATGGGAAGACCACCTGGGAATATCAGGTGCTGTAGGCTTTTGGCTTTTCCTTTATTCATTGGCTTTCTTTTTGTTTCTCCTAAGGAGCCATCTTGCCATGGCCAAGTTCAAAGGGGTCGAGGGTGGCAGTGGTGATTGCCTACGGCCACATCACCCTGAACGCGTCTGATCTCGGAAGTAAAAGGCCCCAACAATTAGCCAACATGTTTTTACCTGAAAGCTAAGAATGTAGTATTCTGTGGCTGAAGGTACATTAGGCATTCACAGGATACAGAAGTAAGTGTCGGCCATAAAAGGCCCCAAAAATTAGCCCACATGGGTTTACCTAACGGCTAAGAATGTAGTATTTGTTGGCTGAAGGTATATTAGGCATTCACAGGGTACAGAAGTAAGTGTCAGGTACGTATAGGCCCCCAAAATTAGCCCACATGGGTTTAATTGACAGCTAAGAACGTAGTATTCTGCAGCTGAAGGTATATTAGGCATTCACAGGATACAGAAGTAAGTGTCGGCCATAAAAGGCCCCAAAATTTAGCCCACATGGGTTTACCTGACAGCTAAGAACGTAGTATTTGGTGTCTGAACGTATATTAGGCATTCACAGGGTACAGAAGTAAGTGTCGGCCTGTATAGGCCCCAAAAATTAGCCCACATGGGTTTAATTGACAGCTAAGAACGTAGTATTCTGTGGCTGAAGGTACATTAGGCATTCACGGGATACAGAAGTAAGTGTCGGCCAGAAAAGGCCCCAAAAATTAGCCCACGTGGGTTTACCTGACAGCTAAGAACGTAGTATTCTGTGGCTGAAGGTACATTAGGCATTCACAGGATAAAGAAGTAAGTGTCGGCCATAAAAGGCGCCAAAAATTAGCCCACATCAGTTTACCTGACTACTAACTAAGAACGTAGTATTTGGTGGCTGGAGGTACATGAAGCATTCACACAGTATACAGAAGTAAGTGTCGGCCTGTATAGGCCCAAAAAATTAGCCCACATGGGTTTAACTGACAGCAAAGAATGTAGTATTGGATGGCTAGAGGTACATCAGGCATTCATAAAGTATACAGAAGTAAGTGTCGGCCTCTATAGGCCCCAAAAATTAGCTCACATGGGTTTACCTGACTGCTAAGAACGTAGTATTCTGTGGCTAAAGGTCCATTAGGCATTCACAGGATACAGAAGTAAGTGTCGGCCATAAAAGGCCCCAGAAATTAGCCCACATGGGTTTAACTGACACTTACCTTCAGTCACAGAATACTACGTTTTTAGTTCTTAGCTGTCAGTTAAACCCATGTGGGCTAATTTTTGGGGCCTATACAGGCCGACACTTACTAATGTACCCTGTGAATGCCTAATGTACCTTCAGCCACCAAATACTATGTTCTTAGCTGTCAGGCTAATTTTTGGGGACTTTTATGGCCGACACTTACTTCTGTATCCTGTGAATGCCTAATGTACCTTCAGCCACAGAATACTAAATACATTCAGTTTGACAAAAAAATTTCAGACCATTGGAGACCAAATGCAGTTATCTTGTCTAAAATAGTCTTTTTAAGACTTTAAAAGACAAAAATACAGTCATTCTGAATAAAAAAAGTTTGTCAGACCTTTTGGTGACCAAATGCAGTTATTTCGGCTAAAAAAAGCTTTTTAGACACCTGGAGATCAAAATAGAGTCATTTTGACCAAAATTCTTTTCAGGCAATTGGAGCCCAAATGGCCGGTTTTAGACAAATCTTGTCTAAAACTGGCTTTTTAAGGCTCTAAAAGACAAAAATACAGTCATTTTGACTAAATTTTTTTCAGATCTTTGGTGACCAAATGCAGTTATTTTGACTAAAAAAGGCTTTTTAGACACTTGGAGACCAAAATAGAGTCATTTGGACCAAAAAAAATTTTCAGGCCATTGGAGCCCAAATGGCCAGTTATAGACAAATCTGGTCTAAAACCGGCTTTTTAAGACACTAAAAGACAAAAATACATTCATTTTGACTAATTTTTTTTCAGACCTTTGGTGACCAAATGCAGTTATTTATACTAAAAAAGGCTTTTTAGACACTTGGAGACCAAAATAGAGTCATTTTAACCCAAAAAAATTTTCAGGCCATTGGAGCCCAAATGACTAAAATATTGTCTAAAACCGGCTTTTTAAGGCTCTAAAAGACAAAAATACAGTCATTTTGACTATTTTTTTTATCAGACCTTTGGTGACCAAATGCAGTTATTTTGACTAAAAAAGGCTTTTTAGACACTTGGAGACCAAAATAGAGTCATTTTGACCAAAAAGTTTTTTTCAGGCCATTGAAACTCAAATGGCCGATTTTTGACAAATCTTGTCTAAAACCGGCTTTTTAACCACTTAAGCCCCGGAAGATTTTACCCCCTTCCTGACCAGGGCATATTTTGCGATTCGGCACTGCGTTGACTTTAATGGACAATTGCGCGGTCGTGCGACGCTGTACCTAAACAAATTTGACGTCCTTTTTTCCCACAAACAGAGCTTTCTTTCGGTGGTATTTGATCACCTGTGCGATTTTTTGAACATGCGCTAAAAACCTAAAAAGAGCGTCAATTTTGCAAAAATAGCAATATTTTTCACATTTTTTTATATGAAATTCCCCAAAAAATTTAAAAATCTAAATTTTTTAACATTTTCGGCCAATTTGTTTTATGCTACATATGTTTGGTAAAAAAATCGCAAAAAGCGTATTTTGATTGGTTTGCGCAAAAGTTATCGCGTTTACTAACAAAGGGAAAGATTTTTGTCAGTTTTTTTTAACGAGTAATGGCGGCGATCTGCGATTTTTTTGCGGTACTGCAAAATTGCAGCGGACAGATCGGACCCTTGACTGACATTTTTGACACTTTTGGGGTTACCAGTGACATTTCTACAGTAATCAGTGCTATACATATGCACTGTTACTGTAAAATTACACTGGCAGTGAAGGGGTTAATTTTTTTGAGAGGGAGGGGCTGTGTGTGTCCCTAGGGGCGTGATTCTAACTGTGATTGGCTGTGGCTTGAGCTGTAGGAACAGTGATCAACGGTCCTACATAGTAGAACCGTATGATCACTGTTTCTACACAGGGGAGAATGACAGGCGGCTTGTTTACATCAGCCAACTGACTTTCTCCCTCTGCAGTGACGATCGCCGAGTGACCGGCAGACATCGGGTCCGCTGGTCACACGCGCGGGGGGGCCGTGTATATATACGTCACTTTGCCTGGCCGGAGCTGACCGCCGCAGTATATCTACTTGCGGCGTTCGGCAAGTGGTTAAAAAGGCTTTTTAGACACTTGGAGACTGAAATAGAGTCATTTTGACCCAAAAATTTTTTCAGGCCATTGGAGCCCAAATGGCCGGTTTTAGACAAATCATGTCTAAGCCCCGGCTTTTTAAGGCTCTAAAAGACAAAATACAGTCATTTTGACAAAAAAAATTATTCAGACCTTTGGTGACCAAATGCAGTTATTTTGACTAAAAAAGGCTTTTTAGACACTTGGAGACCAAAATACAGTCATTTTTGACCCAAAAATTTCTTTCAGACCATTGGAGACAAAATGCAGTAATCTTGTCTAAAACCGGCTGTTTAAGACTCTAAAAGACAAAAATTGAGTCATTTTGACTAAAAAAAATTGCAGACCTTTGGTGACCAAATGCAGTTATTTTGACTAAAAAAAGGCTTTTTAGACACTTAGAGACCAAAATAGAGTCATTGGAGAGCAAAATGCAAAAAGACTCTAAAACACAAAAATACAGTCCTTTTGACTAAAAGTTTTTTTTCATTCACAGAATACAGAAGTAAGTGTCGGCCGTAAAATGAAAAGCAGGTGAGGAGAAAGATCAGCGCTATGGATAAATTCTCAGAGACTTTATTGCATAAAAATAGGTTGCAGCCACCAACCATAGAAAAACTTTACAGATTGGGATTGGTAAGGTTTGCCACCATCCCGAGTTACATATAGGAATTAAACAAAGACATTCTCCTCAAGGTGGGATTTTGTCGGCAAACAATACAAAATATATAGAGGGTATATGATAAAATCATTCATTTTATTAAATAACATGACTGACAGATATAGTAATGCATGTTGTACATAGGATAAAATGTATTTCAAAAGACATTGACGAGCTAATAATAACGTGCATGGGTCAAGAAAAGTCCTTGGGGTAATGAGCCCCTGCAATTAAGAGTAAAAAGTCCTACTCCAACGCGTTTCAAACTTTTTGAACTAGCAGTTCTGTTCTTCATCAGGGAAATGGACTTAAACTCTGAGAAAAGAAAAAAGAAACATAATATAATGATGTAATATAACTGCATATAGGGAGTAAAACACAACCAATATATGTGTGGATATATGCCAGATTATTGGACTGACCATAGGGAGAGGGAGGAGGAGATGTATGGAAAAGAACATCCCCACAGATCCTTTATCCTTTCAAAGGTTTGTACCCATAACTGGAACAGCTTGTATGTTTCCAAAGCTTGTATGCTTCCCCCGAGCGTGTCTCACATCCTCTTTCAATAAAGGGGTCAGCTTCATGCCTCTCTCCTGTAGGACCACAGGAGAAAAAGGGAAAAAATAATTACCAAACGACCGGCACCACCTCTATGTATTTTAAAAAAGCATATATCTATATATAATTCCCTTGGTTTCAAGAAACAAGGGAGAGGGAGGGGGGAAAAAGGGGGGAAAAAGAAGAACCCCTGATGATAACAAAACCAAATCAACATAAGACAACGGTGGTTATGGACAGGTTGATCAGTATATCACTGAAACAAGGGGCAAGAAGGACCCTCTACATCCATATACAGCATGTCAAATGATCCAACCTATACTAGGAAGGGCCTAGAAAACATGCTTAACGGACATATGTCCTGTCAAGGAGTTATATATATACAACCCAGTTCCCAAAATGGGGGTGTACTTACTATCCCAGAGACCAGGAAGGATTCCAGCAATCTCTCAAAGAGCCAAAAAGATTCCAAGGTATGGGATCCGTTTCAAGAAAAAATCCCCAATTGATTTCCAAATTTCCAAAAAGGGGGGACTTCTCAAACAAATGGTCCCCAGACACAAAAAACTCCCATCAAAAAAGAGCACCCCTACAGCGAGGGAGAGCTCGGGGAGATCGCAGCCGATCACGGACCTCGGCGTCCTAGAAATGGGCGCCAGCGTGGGGAACGCTGCGCTGGGCCCGCCCCTCCTTCCACCGGATGTGACGTCATACATGGCGTCCACACCCGAAGTCGGCCGTGACATCGGAAGCGGCGCGCCTCGCGAAAGCGAGGCTGCAGCTACGTGTCTGATGCTCAGAGGAAAGGACCAATGGCCGCCGGCGCGGGTGCTGGTTGGCCACCGAGACCCAAGAGGGGAGGAGAAGGGAAAGAACTCCCCTCTCCATCCCCAAGGACCTGGATGGCATGTCCCGCCCATCCACACAAGATCAATGTGCAGAAAGGGCGGGACACCATCTCACCCGCGCCGGACAGGAGGAGGCATTGAATAGACCAAAACCCGGGGGGAGGACAACGCACTGGCAGATGTATATGCATTAAAAAACTTAAGTTAATTGAATAGGCTAATGCCTAAACCCTAAAGGATCCCCCTAAACTGGGGGTACCCCCACAGTCTCCAAAATGGTCCAAACCAAATTTGTAAGGAGAATTGAAAAAACACCCCCCTGATCACTAGCAAAGACTAGGATATCAAATCTCCGCCCCCAAATGGAGACAGAGAGATGTCCGAAGGGGGAATTGCCAAAACAGCCAAAGGCAAGGACGATGTAAAAATTCCACATATATTGCCCACTATTTGCAGTCATTACATCATATTAAAAACACACAAATTGTCACATATGCACAGAATCGTCACCATAAGATAACAAATCCCCAACAGAAATACATACAAAATACCCCTATTGCAGGGGGACATTTAGCATTGTATATGTGCATACGTGTGTCCAAAAAACAAGAACATAACTCAGATCATTTTATAAATTATGAAAATTTAAATTTAAAGAAAACACCCTGCTTAATCCTGAAAAACAGGATTGGTATATTCGGCAACATCAGAACCACACATGTGAAATAAAACAGGTTAAAAAAGGAGGGGGGGATGGAAAAAAGGAGAAAAAAAACCAAAAAAGGGAAGAAATAAAGGGGAAGGGGGGAAGGGGGAGGGGGGTAGGTGAAAGTACTGATTAATCCGTCTTGCCTGAACTGAAGCCCGACAGAAAAGGTCTGAAACTCTCGGTTTCATTGAGACCAGGGGGCGAGGTCGCTCAGAGGGCCCTGATCCAACGTGCCTCCTTCTGCAGGAGGACCTTGTTCCAATTGCCCCCTCTTGATGGAATGTGAGTGCGGTCCAGGACAGTAAAGTTTACCGAGGGCATCTGGTAGCCATGGGAGCCAGCAACATGCCTCCCAAGAGGCAAGTATGGGTTGCCGACCCTCATGCTGGCCAGATGTTTGCCCACCTGGTCATGAAATTCCTGTCTAGTTTTCCCCACATAAAAAGAACCGCACTCACGCTCCATCAAGTAGACCACCCCCCTGGTCTTACAGTTGGCAAAGTGCCTTAATCTGAAGGGCTTACCGTTGGGCAAGATGAAGGTGGTGCGTTGTTGGATGAAGGGACAGCTGATACATGATCCACAGGGGTAGGTACCCCACACCCTACATGGGTCAAGGGGCAAATCACCCCTATACTCACTGTGCACCAGCTGCTCACCAATGGATCCAGCCCTGCAATGCACTATTGATGGGTTCTTGGTAATGAACTTGGAAAGGATGGCATCTTCCGTCAGAATATGCCAATGTTTTTTTAAAACCTTGGCAATCTTGTGGTGCTCATTGGAATATTGTGTAATCAATCTTATACTTTCCTCTTTTTTTGGGACATTTTCTCTGAAAATTAGATCCCTCCTATCTAGCGCTCTTACTTTATTAAATGATTTTTTAAGAGCCGACTTAGTGTATCCCCGAACTAACAGTCTCTGCGTAAGCTTATCTGCTTCCATCTGAAAGCTTTCAAAGGTGGTACAATTGCGCCTAAGTCGCAAAAACTGACTGTAGGGGATAGACTTAAGTAAGGGCTCAGGATGGAAACTACTGGCATGGAGGATGGTATTGCCAGCGGTATCCTTCCTGAAGAGACCGCTGGTCAATTTCCCATCCTCCTTCTTCCGGATGGTAAGATCCAAGAAATCTATATGGTGGGTGTTGAACACCATGGTAAAGAACAGGTTGAAATTGTTCTTATTGAGGCATTCCAAAAATTCCCTTAGCAAGGCAGGAGACTGATCCCAAATCAAGAATACATCATCAATGTATCTCTGCCACATGAGAATGTGGCAGGTATACATCGCAAGGCTCTCATCCGAGAAAAGGAAGCGCATCCACTCCCCCAGGTACAGGTTGGCATAGGTGGGGGCACAGCATGTGCCCATGGCCACCCCCTGCACCTGGAGGTAGTGGGAGCCTCCGAAGGAGAAAATGTTGTGCCTAAGAATGAAGTCCAACATGGTAAGCATAAATTGATTGAAAGCCCAATCCTCCCGACTGCTTTGATTGATTACCCGAGCCACCGCCTGGATCCCCAAATCGTGCGGAATACTATTGTATAAAGATTCCACATCGATGGAAACCAGGATGGCCGACTCGGGAATTTGGAGGTTCTCTATGGCCTGGAGCAGATGTAGGGTGTCCCTGGTGTAGGAGGGCAAACTGACAACATGCGGCCGCAGAAAATGGTCCAATACCTCACTCATGCTTTCTGATATACTCCCGTTACCTGATATAATAGGCCTACCTGGGGGGTTACTAAGGCTTTTGTGCACCTTAGGCAGGGAATACATCGTAGGGAGCTTCGGGTGCCTAGTACGTATGAAGTCCCATAATTATTTCGAGATGATGCCCTCTGTCCCTGCCTCATCTACCAAACAGTAGAATTCCTGGTTGAATGTCTCAACCAGGGAGGCTGGTACTCGTTTGTACCATTTTTGGTCCCCCAGGATTTTAAGGCACATGCTCTCATAGTCCCTATTGTCCATCAAAACAATATTGCCCCCCTTGTCGGAGGGCTTAATTGTGATGGACGAGTTGTTCTGTAAGGATCTGAGGGCATGTTGCTGGGCTGTACTTAGATTTCCCTGAGATTTATCCCTGGCCATGTTTTCTATTTCCCGAGTAGTCTGTCTAACAAACAAGGCCAGGGCTGGATTGGTATTGAAGGATGGAAATTTTGCTGAACTTCTACGAAAACTCGTGAAGTCGGTTGTTTGTGGGGTCTCAGTCGGAGGTACGGGGGTTCCCCCATCCTCGTCCTCCTCCCCAGAGGAGCTGTCAAAGCCTCCCTCCATCAATAAGAGATTGAGGTCTCTAAGGGCCCTAAGGTCGGCCATGGTCAGGTTGGGCTGTAGTGCAGGACTCGGGGTCTCAGGTTTGGAGTACATGCATTTGAACATAAGACGTCGTGCAAATAAATGTATATCCTTTACCAGTTCAAATTTGTCAGCCACCAACCCCTAAAACATTAGGGGTCAAGTATCATATGGGGGGAAAGGTAGTTGGAAACGGTGCTACCTTTTATATATAAAGGAAAACCAACAGTGTATCCAGACCGTGGGGTAACTTTTAAGATACGTGCAAAATAAAGTGCTAGTGCAAAGAAAATGTGTCAGCCATAAAATGCCCCAAAAATTAGCCCACATGGGTTTACCAAACAGCTCAGAACGTAGTATTTGGTGGCTGAAGGTACATTAGGCCTTCACAGGATACAGAAGTAAGTGTCGGCCATAAAAGGCCCCAAAAATGAGCCCACATGGGCTTACCTGACAGCTAAGAACGTAGTATTTGGTGACTGAACGTATATTAGGCATTCACAGGGTACAGAAGTAAGTGTCGGCCTGTATAGGCCCCAAAAATTAGCCCACATGGGTTTAATTGACAGCTAAGAATGTAGTATTCTGTGGCTGAAGGTACATTAGGCATTCACAGGATACAGAAGTAAGTGTCGGCCGTAAAAAGGCCCCAAAAATTAGCCCACATCAGTTTACCTGACAGCAAAGAACGTAGTGTATTTGATGGCTGGAGGTACATTAGGCATTCACACAGTATACAGAAGTAAGTGTCGGCATGTATAGGCCCCAAAAAGTAGCTCACATGGGTTTACCTGACAGTTAAGAATGTAGTATTTGGTGGCTGAAGGTACATTAGGCATTCACAGGATACAGAAGTAAGTGTTGGCCGGTATAGTCCCCAAAAATTAGCCCACATGGGTTTTACTGACAGCTAAGAACATAGTATTCTGTAGCTGAAGGTACATTAGGCATTCAGTTTTAAGACTCTAATAGACGAAAATACAGTCATTTTGACTAAAAAAAGATGTTCAGACCTTTGGTGACCAAATGCAGTTATTTTGACTAAAAAAGGCTTTATAGACACTTGGAGACACTCAAAATAGAGCCATTTTGACCAGAAATATTTTTTTCAGGCCATTGGTTACCAAATGCAGTTATCTTGTCTAAAACCGGCATTTTAAGACTCTAAAAGACAAAAATACAGTCATTTTGACTAAAAGTATTTTTCAGACCTTTGGTAACCAAATGCAGTTATTTTGACTAAAAAAGGCTTTATAGACACTTGGAGACACTCAAAATAGAGCCATTTTGACCAAAAACATTTTTTTCAGGCCATTGGTTACCAAATGCAGTTATCTTGTCTAAAACTGGCGTTTTAAGACTCTAAAAGACAAAAATACAGTAATTTTGACTAAAAATATTTTTGACCTTTGGTGACCAAATATAGTTATTTTGACTAAAAAAGGCTTTATAGACACTTGGAGACCAAAAATGAGTCATTTTGACCAAAAAAAATTTCAGGCTATTGGTTTACCAAATGCAGTTATCTTGTCTAAAACCGGCGTTTTAAGACTCTAAAAGACGAAAATACAGTCATTTTGACTAGAAAACAATTTTCAGACCTTTGGTGACCAAATGCAGTTATCTTGATTAAAAAAGGCTTTGTAGACACTTAGAGACCAACATAGAGTCATTTTGACCAAAAAAACTTTTTCAGGCCATTGGTTTACCAAATGCAGTTATCTTGTCTAAAACCGGCGTTTTAACCACTTCCCCCTAGGACGACGTCATATGACATCGTAAACTTTGCGGGGGTATACCGGGTTGATGCCTCTAGCTAGAGGCATCATCCCGGTACCGTTGTTTGAAGTCGACGGTCGGCTTTCCGTCGGTACTGATCGATGTGGCTTGGGAGCCGCTCGATCGTTACCCTGGGGGGCGGGAGGGGACGTCCCCCCCTCCCGCCGCCTTCCGCGGCTTTTACCGGGGCTCCCGTCCCACCGGGAGCCCCGAGCACCCAGCCGGCGCGTCCGCCGGCTGGATGGAGTCCCGATGAATGCCGGAAATGGCATCGATCGGGTCTCCGATGACGTAACCCGGAGGCGGCGTCCATGACGTCACTTCCGGGTTAGTGTGCTGCAAAACGGCACCAAATTTGAAAAACAGCTGTATGCAAAAACGCCGTTTTCGGCGTTTTGCATACAGGGAAGTGTAGTGGAGGGGTCGAGGGTCTTTTAGACCCTCGATCCCTCCATAAAGTGTACCTGTCACTGCATATTGCTGTCACAAGGGATGTTTACATTGCTTGTGACAGCAATAAAAGTGATCAGATTTTTTATTTTTTTTAAACTGTAATAAAGTTAAAAAAATAAATAAAATAAATGGGAAAAAAAAAAATTTAGCCACCCTGATCACCGTTAGCTCGCGCACAAAAAAAAAGTATACGGAAGTCGAGCCGCGAATGAAATCGCTGTTCAAACCACACATGTGAGGTATCGCCGCGATCGCCAGAGCATGAGCAATAATTTAAAAAAAAGAGCTACACTCTAACTCTAAACTGGTAACCGTTAAATAAATTTAAAATGTCGCCTATTGAGATCTCTATTGACCGTAGTTTGTCGCCATCCCACAGGGGGGCGCAATTTTAAACCGTAACATGTTGGGTATCTATTTACTCGGCATGACATCATCTTTCACAATATACAAAAAAATGGGCTAACTTTACTGTTTAGTATTTTTTAAATGCAGTGAAATGTAATTTTTCCCAAAAAAATGGCGTTTTAAAGACCGCTGCGCAAATATCGCGTGACAAAAAATATTGCAATGACCGCCATTTTATTCTCAAGAGTCTTTGCTAAAAAAATATATATAATGTTTGGGGGTTCTAAGTAGTTTTCTAGGAAAAAATACTGGTTTTAACTTGTAAACACAAAGTGTCCGAAATAGGCCTGGTATGGAAGTGGTTAAGCCTCTAAAAGACGAAAATACAGTCATTTTGACTAAAAAAAATGTTCAGACCTTTGGTGACCAAATGCAGATATGTTGACTAAAAAAGGCTTTTAAGACACTTGGAGACCAAAAGAGAGTCATTTTGACCAAAAAAAAATTCAGGCCATTGGAGAGCAAAATGCAGCTATCTTGACTAAAACCGGCTTGTTAAGAATCTAAAATACAAAAATACAGTAATTTTGACTAAAATTTTTTTTCATTCACAGGATACAGAAGTAAGTGTCGGCCGTAAAAAGCCCCAAAAATTAGCCCACATGGGTTTACCTGACAGCTAAGAACGTAGTATTTGGTGGCTGAACGTATATTAGGCATTTACAGGGTACAGAAGTAAGTGTCGGCCTGTATAGGCGCCAAAAATTAGCCCACATGGGTTTAATTGAAAGCTAAGAACGTAGTATTCTGTGGCTGAAGGTATATTAGGCATTCACGGGATACAGAAGTAAGTGTCGGCCATAAAAGGCCCCAAAAATTAGCTCACGTGGGTTTAACTGACAGCAAAGAACGTAGTATTTAATGGCTGGAGGTACATTAGGCATTCACATGATACAGAAGTAAGTGTCGGACTGTATAGGCCCCAAAAATTAGCTCACGTGGGTTTAACTGACAGCAAAGAACGTAGTGTATTTGATGGCTGAAGGTACATTAGGCATTCACACAGTATACAGAAGTAAGGGTCGGCCTGTATAGGCCCCAAAAAATAGCTCACATGGGTTTAACTGACAGCAAAGAACGTAGTATTTGATGGCTAGAGGTATATTAGGCATTCACACAGCATACAGAAGTAAGTGTCGGCATGTATAGGCCCCAAAAATTAGCTCACATGGGTTTAACTGACAGTTAAGAATGTAGTATTTGGTGGCTGAAGGTACATTAGGCATTCACAGGATATAGAAGTAAATAAATAAGAGGATCAATGCGCTACCCAGAGGGGTTTGATAGGAGTAAATCAATTCCAAGATATCAAATAAATTAAAAAAAAAAAAAAAAATGTAGAAAAAGCTGCCAATCTAAATCGGTGTCCCCACCGTGAATTTGTACGTGTATGGTGTGAAAAATCGGCGCTAATTCAAATCATAAATAAATGTGATACACTCTGTGACAATAACGATGTCCACCACTGTGGATAGTGCTCTATATGATAAAACCTGATGCAAAAATGTCGAAGTAAAATCAATCCTCAATGTAAAACTGTAAAAGCGAGCCTATACACAAAAGATCTTCAGTGGATGACTCTGAAAAGACTGTGCATAAATAAAGTCCTCAAAAAAATAGTGTGTCAATCCCAAGGAAATATATATATATATATATAATGCAATCACAAAAGCAATGCAATAGATGAAAAAGGGTGATGATCAATATAATCGTTGATGACCGATATGTGATGAAAAAATTCCTAAAAATATTTCATAAAACAATTCATAAAAAAAGTTGTGTATAAAAATATAAGTGTCTGAGAAAATCCCACAGTGTCCAATATACAATCAAAGATGAATGAAATAAATCTTCAAAGGATCAACCAATCGTAAAATATAACATCAATAATCTGGATATCGATCCAATCTCCAACAAACAGGTGTGTAGTGGCCGCTTACCTCCCATACACACTATCTGTACATGTGTGTAATCCAAACAAGCCGATTGCTTTCCTTTGAACTGGGCTTCCGACCTCTCTCCTCTCTTGCAGGCATGTAATCACTGATGTTGACAGTACATCGATCTCCCAATCCAGTAACGATCTTCAGCTGCACAATATGCTCACTCCAAGCCGTTCCGCCTCATAGGATAAAAAATGAGACGCTCATGGTGCAGTAACTTCAAAACCAGTTTAATTACAATAAAAGATACACTTACAATCAAATAGCAACAAACGAGCAAAAGCAATACACTGTAGAACCTCCGGCTACGGCCGTAAACACGGAGGTGACGTCACCCGGCTCTTCCCGATGCGCGTTGCGTCACTACTCACGTGACTTTATCAAGGGATATGAGCATGGGTGACTCGCTGCCGGTTTATATAGCATAGCGGTTGCCATGGAATCAATCAACCACATTACATTCACCATTGCACTGCCGATACAATAACACTTGGTTCCACTCAGCACAAGTCCGTGCTGTGAGTTAACCCATGAGGATGATCCCAAGCTGATTCATATATTCGGTCAACCTCACAAAACCGTCATACCATAGATAGGCAGATGCCCGATCTCAACGATTTTTTTATTTTTTTCGTCTGAAGTAATCAAACAGCAGGGAAATGGTGTAACATATATAAAAACATATGTATATACATAAAATGCCTCCAAATTGTGTGTAAAATGAAAATTTAAAATAAAATGAAAATAACAATATGCTAAAAATATAAAATTTGTGTATAAAATCGCAGATATCCAAATATAAATATGTAAACTCTTTCAATGGCCCTAATAATTAGGATGGTAAAAAACCAGGAGAAGGTGAATCTAAAAATCAGAGATAAAACAATTTAAATCAAATTCGACGTTAAGACCTAATGGAATAAAACTTTGGATTTCAAATATCCATCTGGATTCCGCTTGGCTCAATGTCCTTATCTTATTACTGCCCCTCCAGTGGGCTTTATATTTCTCCACCCCCCCTAAAAAAGTGTTATTGTATCCGCAGTGCAATGGTGAATGTAATGTGGTTGATTGATTCCATGGCAACCGCTATGCTATATAAACCGGCAGCGAGTCACCCATGCTCATATCCCTTGATAAAGTCACGTGAGTAGTGACGCAACGCGCGTCGGGAAGAGCCGGGTGACGTCACCTCCGTGTTTACGGCCGTAGCCGGAGGTTCTACAGTGTATTGCTTTTGCTCGTTTGTTGCTATTTGATTGTAAGTGTATCTTTTATTGTAATTAAACTGGTTTTGAAGTTACTGCACCATGAGCGTCTCATTTTATATCCTATGAGGCGGAACGGCTTGGAGTGAGCATATTGTGCAGCTGAAGATCGTTACTGGATTGGGAGATCGATGTACTGTGAACATCAGTGATTACATGCCTGCAAGAGAGGAGAGAGGTCGGAAGCCCAGTTCAAAGGAAAGCAATCGGCTTGTTTGGATTACACACATGTGCAGATAGTGTGTATGGGAGGTAAGCGGCCACTACACACCTGTTTGTTGGAGATTGGATCGATATCCAGATTATTGATGTTATATTTTACGATTGGTTGATCCTTTGAAGATTTATTTCATTCATCTTTGATTGTATATTGGACACTGTGGGATTTTCTCAGACACTTATATTTTTATACACAACTTTTTTTATGAATTGTTTTATGAAATATTTTTAGGAATTTTTTCATCACATATCGGTCATCAACGATTATATTGATCATCACCCTTTTTCATCTATTGCATTGCTTTTGTGATTGCATTATATATATATATATATATATATATATATTTCCTTGGGATTGACACACTATTTTTTTGAGGACTTTATTTATGCACAGTCTTTTCAGAGTCATCCACTGAAGATCTTTTGTGTATAGGCTCGCTTTTACAGTTTTACATTGAGGATTGATTTTACTTCGACATTTTTGCATCAGGTTTTATCATATAGAGCACTATCCACAGTGGTGGACATCGTTATTGTCACAGAGTGTATCACATTTATTTATGATTTGAATTAGCGCCGATTTTTCACAGGATATAGAAGTAAGTGTCGGCCTGTAAAGTCCCCAAAAATTAGCCCACATGGGTTTTACTGACAGCTAAGAACATAGTATTCTGTAGCTGAAGGTACATTAGGCATTCAAACAGTATACAGAAGTGTCGGCCTGTATGGGCCCCAAAAATTAGCTCACATGGGTTTAACTGACAGCAAAGAACGTAGTATTTGATGGCTAGAGGTACATTAGGCATTCACAGGATACAGAAGTAAGTGTCAGCCTGTATAGGCCCCAAAAATTAGCTCACATGGGTTTAACTGACAGCAAAGAACATAGTATTTGATGGCTAAAGGTACATTAGGCATTCACAGGATACAGAAGTAAATGTCGGCCATAAAAGGCCCCAGAAATTAGCCCACATGGGTTTATCTGACACTCACCTTCAGCCACTGAATACTACGTACTTAGCTGTCAGTTAAACCCATGTGGGCTAATTTTTGGGGCCGATGCAGGCCGACACTTACTTCTGTACCCTGTGAATGCCTAATGTACCGTCAGCCACCAAATACTACGTTCTTAGCTGTCAGGCTAATTTTTGGGGACTTTTATGGCCGACACTTACTTCGGTATCCTGTGAATGCCTAATGTACCTTCAGCCACAGAATACTAAATACATTCATTTTGACAAAAAAAATTTCAGACCATTGGAGACCAAATGCAGTTATCTTGTCTAAAACCGGCTTTTAAAGACTCTAAAAGACAAAAATACAGTCATTTTGACTAAAAAATTTTGTCAGACCTTTGGTGACTAAATGCAGTTATTTTGACTAAAGAAGGCTTTTTAGACACTTGGAGACCAAAATAGAGTCATTTTGACCAAAAACATATTTTCAGGCCATTGGAGCCCAAATGGCCGGTTTTAGACAAATCTTGTCTAAAACTGGCTTTTTAAGGCTCTAAAAGACAAAAATACAGTCATTTTGACAAAAAATTTTTATCAGACCTTTGGTGACCAAATGCAGTTATTTTGACTAAAAAGGCTTTTTAGACACTTGGAGACCAAAATAGAGTCATTTTGACCAAAGAAATTTTTTTTAGGCCATTGGAGCCCAAATGGCCGGTTTTAGACAAAATCGTGTCTAAAACCGGATTTTTAAGGCTCTAAAAGACAAAAATACCGTCATTTTGACTAAAAAAATTTCAGACCTTTGGTTGACCATATGCCGTTATTGTGACTAAGAAGGCTTTTTAGACACTTCGAGACCAAAGTCGAGTAATTTTGACAAAAAAATTTCAGGCCATTGGAGCCCAAATAAAGTTATCTTGTCTAAAAGACAAAAATACAGTAATTTTGACTAAATATTTTTTTCAGACCTTTGGTGACCAAAATGCAGTTATTTTGACTAACAAAAAGGCTTTTTAGAAACTTGGAGACCAAAATAGAGTAATTTTTACCAAAAAAAATGTTTTCAGGCCATAGGAGACCAAATGTCTAAAGTCATTTTGACCAAAACATTTTTTTCAGGTTATTGGAGTCAAATGTCTAAAATCTTGTCTAAAATTGGCTTTTTAAGGCTCTGAAAGACAAAAATACAGTCATTTCGACTTTTTTTTCAGACCTTTGGTGACCAAATGCAGTTATTTTGACTAAAAAAGGCTTTTTAGACACTTGGAGATCAAAATAATAATTTTGACCGAAAAAACATTTTCAGGCCATTGGAGCCCAAATGGCAGGTTTAAGACAAATCTTGTCTAAAACCGGCTTTTTAAGGCTCTAAAAGACGAAAATACAGTCATTTTGACAAAAAAATTTATCAGACCTTTGGTGACAAAATGCAGTTATTTTGACTAAAAATTGCTTTTTAGACACTTGGACACCAAAATAGAGTCATTTTGACCAAAGAAATTTTTTCAGGCCATTGGAGCCCAAATGGCCGGTTTTAGACAAAATCGTGTCTAAAACCGGATATTTAAGGCTCTAAAAGACAAAAATACCGTCATTTTGACTAAAATTTTTTCAGACCTTTGGTTGACCATATGCCGTTATTGTGACTAAAAAGGCTTTTTAGACACTTCGAGACCAAAATTGAGTCATTTTGACAAAAAAAAATTCAGGCCATTGGAGCCCAAATAAAGTTATCTTGTCTAAAAGACAAAAATACAGTAATTTTGACAAAATGTTTTTCAAACCTTTGGTGACAAAATGCAGTTATTTTGACTAAAAAAGGCTTTTTAGACACTTGGAGACCAAAATAGAGTCATTTTGACCAAAAAAATTTCCAGGCCATTGGAGCCCAAATGTCTAAAATCGTGTCTAAAACCGGCTTTTTAAGGCTCTAATAGACAAAAATACAGTCATTTTGACAAAATAAATTTCAGACCTTTGGTGACCAAATGCAGTTTTTCTGACTACAAAAGGCTTTTTAGACACTTGGAGACCAAAATAGAGTCATTTTGACCAAAAAAAATTTTCAGGCCATTGGAGCCAAATGTCTAAAATCTTGTCTAAAACCGGCTTTTTAAGGCTCTACAAGACATAAATGTAGTCATTTTGACTACATTTTTTTTCAGACGTTTGGTGACCAAATGCAGCTATTTTGACTAAAAAAAGGCTTTTTAGACACTTCAAGACCAAAATAGAGTCATTTTGACCAAAAGATTTTTTCAGGCAATTGGAGCCCAAATGGCCGATTTTAGACAAATCTTTAGAGTTGAGCGGACACCTGGATGTCCGTGTTCGGCGGGTTCGACCCGTGTCCCGTACTTTTGCCGAACTTTTCCTGGACACCGAACCCCATTGAAGTCAATGGGGACCCGAAGTTTCAGGCACTAAAATGGTTCTAAAACACCAATGGAAAGGGCTAGAGTGCTGCAAATGGCAGCAAAACGTAGTTAATAGCATGGCAAGTGCTCTGCAAACAAATGTGGATAGGGAAATAACTTAAAACAACAAAATAAAACAGAAAAATAAAACAATGTTCTTCATCTCTGAAGGATGAGGCCCATATGGAGTAGGAGGGAGGTTGAGGTGGTGGTGGATGTGGCGGTGTCATAGGCGTGCGCACAGGGTGTGCCGGGTGTACCTGGGCACACCCTAATCACCTAGGGCACATAGCATTATCGCTCTGTTTGCCAGTGAGGAGATGGGAAAGATCTCCCTCGGACCTGCTCTGCTCTATTTCTCTTTGCCAGCAGGGAGAGTAATGTATCGGGGCCATGTACATGTAGGCAAACACATGCATGTGTATTTAAACTTTGGGGTGCACACCCTAATGCAATAGGCTGCGCACACCTATGGGCGGTGTAGGTGGAAGCGGCGGTGGAGGAGGACCAGGGCCGGATTAAGAGCATCATGGGCTTGGTGCTGAGGATTTTGAAGGGCCTTAAGGGCCGTGCCTTGGCATGCACCCAGAGGAGGAAGGGTGCAGCCATGCATGCCTAATTCAACATGGGATGCTGTCTCTGAAGACCATAAACACATCCATGCATCGGCAACTGTTCCTCCTTGTCCGGCCTTCGTGCTGTGTGGGGAGGTTCTGAGGGAGCTGCCTGGGGAAGCGAGCATAGAAGCCAAACTTCTGTGTTTACAAGTGACAGAAGAGCGGTAACAGTGAATATGGCCAACCCGGGGCCTATATTAAGGTAGGGGCCTGGAGCTGCAGCTCCAACAGCCCCTATGTTAATCTGGCCCTGAGGAGGACGAGGTAGCCAACACTGCTTTTTTTTCAGAAATTTTAAATGAGGGTACACCCCAAAAGAGTGAGAAAGATCAAAAATAAAACAATGGCTGGGTAAGGTCGGTATCCATCGCTATTCTGCACAAGGTACGGAAAAGTCCTGTGGGATCCATGCCTGGTTCATTTTAATATACGTGAGCTTGTCCACATTGTCTCTGGACAGGCGGCTGCGCTTGTCTGTGATAATGCCCCCAGCCGTGCTAAATACCCGTTCAGAAAATACACTGGCTGCAGGGCACGCCAGCACCTCCAAGGCGTAAAGGGCAAGCTCAGGCCATGTGCCCAATTTGGAGACCCAGAAGTTGAAGGGGGCAGACCCGTCATTCAGTACGTCTAGGCGTGTGCACACATACTGCTCCACCATGTTGGTGAAATGCTGCCTCCTGCTAAGACATTCCATATGAGCTGCTGGTGCTGCTGTTTGTTGTGGCGTGCTGACAAAGCTTTTCCACATTTCGGCCATGCTAACCCTGCCTTCTGAGGTGCTGGCGGTGCCCTGGTTGAGTTGGCGACCTCTTCCTCCTCCTCCTCCTCCTCCTCCTCCTCCTCTGCCTTGTGCTTCCACTGTGGCCCCGCTGTCAGATGGGAATTACAGCAGCATCGCGTCTACCAGCTCGCGCTTGTACTCGCGCATCTTGCGATTGCTCTCCAGTGAGTGAATTAAGGACGGTACGTTGTCCTTGTAACGGGGATCCAGCAGCGTGGCCACCCAGTAATCAGCACAAGTTAGAATGTGGGCAACTCGGCGGTCGTTGTGGGGACACTGCACCACCAAATTCAGCACATGCGCCAGGCAAGGGATGTGCGTCAAACCGGCTAGGCCCAGAGCTGCTATGAGATTTAGCCCGTTATTGCACACCACCAGGCCGGGCTTGAGGCTCGCTGGCAGCAACCACTCATTTGTCTGCTGTTCCATGCTCCTCCACAACTCCTGCACAGTGTGTGAACAGGAGGCAAACTGAAGCGCCCTGCAATCCTCGGTGGTGGAAGGACATGCGCCAAATTGCTATCCGCCACAGGCCCATCCGCCACTGCATTTACCCAGTGTGCCGTTAGGGAGATATAACGCCCCTGACCGTGCTTACTGGTCCACGTATCGGTAGTTAGGTGGACCTTGGCACAGATGCCGTTGTGCAGTGCACACCTGATTTTTTCCCCCACTTGGTTGTGCAGGGAAGGGATGGTTTGCCTGGAAAAGTAGTGGCGGCTGGGCACAACGTACTGTGGGACAGCCACTGACATAAGGTTTTTAAAACTGTGCGTCTCCACCAGACGGAATGACAGCATTTCAAAGGCCAATAATTTTGAAATGCTGGCATTCAGGGCCAGGGATCACGGGTGGGTAGGGGGGTACTTCCTCTTCCTCTCAAGTGTTTGGGAGATGGAAAGCTGAACGCTTCCACGGGACATTGTGGAGATGGTTGGTGACCCAGGTGGTGGTGTTGCTGACAGATCGTCTGTTTGCGGGGTGGCAGGTGCCGGTATCACTACATATGTGGCTGGAGCGGCCGAGACTGCAGCAGAAGAGGAAGCAGGATGAGCCAGAGACGTTTCTTGGTTTTGAAGGTGTCTACTCCACTGCAGCTCGTGCTTTGCACTTAGATGCCTGATCATGCAGGTTGTGCTCAGGTTCAGAAGGTTTATGCCTCGCTTCAGGCTCTGATTGCACAGGGTGCAAACCACTCGTGTCCTGTCATCAGCACATTTTCTGAAGAACTTCCACGCTAGAGAACTCCTTTGAGCTGGCTTTAGTGCGCTCGTTCCCTTGCCGCGTTGGGCAGTAGCAGGTGTAGTGTCTAGGGCACGGCCGCTCCGCTTCTGCACCCTGCTCCCTCTTCTGCTGTGCTGGTGGCTCTGTGCGACCACCGCCTCTTCCTTCAAACTACTCAGGTCACCTGCATGACGTTCATTCCATGTGGGGTCGAGGACCTCATCGTCCTCCACATCATCTTCCACCCAGTCTTCACCCCTGCCCTCCTTGTCGGTCTGCACAATTCTGAAAGCCGCAGCAGTTGGCACCTGCTTTTGGTCCTTGCATGTACTCATCTTGAGAAATAAGTGGTTGGGCATAGCTGCACTAAATCTCTTCCACTTCTGGGGCAGGACTAGGTGGATAGCCCTGGGAAACCCTGCTGACAGAGTCATCAAAAAGAAGAAGAGACTGCTGTATGGCTTGGGGCTCAGACTGCTTGCCTGATTTGCAAGGGGGTGAGGTGAAAGACGGTTGGACATCGGCTGCAGGTGCCAACTCTGACCTTTCTGCAGTAGACTGGGTGGGAGACAATGTGAAGGAACTGGAGGCACTGTCAGCAGCAAACCAATAGACTATCGCCTCTACGTGTTCTGGCATCATCACTTCTAGAGGCGTATGATGCCCTACCAAATACTGATGCAGGTTCTGTCCCCTACTAACACTTGAGGAAGGTGTTTCACTTGTGCGTGTAGCTGGCACAGATCGACCACGTCCTCTCCTTGCAACAGGAGCTCTACCAGCAGCACCACAACCCAGGCCACGGCCCCTATTTGACGGTCTCCTCATATTTCGGTAATTTAAGATCTTGCCCTAGAAAGGTGTTTATTGAATAGCGGAACAAAACAACAACAGTATCGCACGGGTGTATCTCACAGTCAAATATGCAAACTATGCCGCAATTTTATGTTTTTTACCCCAAAAGGGTGTATATTGAATAGCGGAATAGGATAAAGGATAAAAACGGTGTATCTCACACGTACAAACACAGACTAGGCCCCGATTAAAATTTTTTGTACCCTAAAGGGAGAATGAGGAAGAGGAGTAGGAGGAGTTGGGAACAGGAGGCAAACTGAAGCGCCCTGCAATCCTTGGCGGTGGAAGGAGATGCGCCAAACAAATTTAAAAGGTGTATCTCACACGTACCGATACAGACTATGCCGTAATTTAATTTTTTACACTCCAAAAGGGTGTATATTGAATAGCAGAATAGGAAAAATTTTATAATACGGTGTATCTCACACGTACAAACACAGACTAGGCCCCGATTACAATTTTTTGTACCCTAAAGGCAGGATGAGGAAGAGGAGTAGGAGGAGTTGGGAACAGGAGGCAAACTGAAGCGCCCTGCAATCCTCGGCGGTAGAAGGAGATGCGACAAACAAATTTAAAAAGGTGTATCTCACATGTACCGATACAGACTATCCCGCAATTAAATTTTTTACACTCAAACAGGGTGTATATTGAATAGTAGAATAGGACAAATTTTACAAAACTGTGTATCTCACATGTATAAACACAAACTAGGCCCCGATTACAATTTTTTGTACCCTAAAGGCAGGATGAGGAGTAGGAGGAGTTCGGAACAGGCAGGAGGCAGACTGAAGCACCCTCAAATCCTCGGCAGTATGAGAAAAAATTGGAAAGCTGTATCTCACACGTACGGACACAGACTATCCCGCAATTTAATTGTTTTTAGCCAAAGCTGTAGATTAAATAGCGGAATAGAAAATATTATCAAAAAAAGGTGTATGTATCTCACACGTACAGAACCTGACTAGGCCACAATTACTATTTTTAGTACCCCCAAAGGCAGGATGAGGAGTAGGAGGAGTTCGGAACAGGCAGCACCCTCAAATCCTCAGAAGTATGAGATGCACCCCAAAAATTGGAAAGGTGTATCTCACACGTACCAACACAGACTATCCCGCAATTTAATTGTTTATACCCAAAGGTTTTTATTGAATAGCGGAATAGAAAATATTATCAAAAAAAAGTGTATGTATCTCACACGTACAGAACCACACTAGGCCCCAATTACTATTTTTTGTACCCCTAAAGGCAGGATGAGGAGTAGGAGGAGTACGGAACAGGCAGCACCCTCAAATCTTCAGAAGTATGAGATGAACCCCAAAAATTGGAAAGGTGTATCTCACACGTACCAACACAGACTATCCCGCAATTTAATTGTTTATACCCAAAGGGTTTTATTGAATAGCGGAATAGAAAATATTATCAAAAAAAGTGTATGTATCTCACACATACAGAACCACACTAGGCCCCAATTACTATTTTTTGTACCCCTAAAGGCAGGATGAGGAGTAGGAGGAGTACGGAACAGGCAGCACCCTCAAATCTTCAGAAGTATGAGATGAACCCCAAAAATTGGAAAGGTGTATCTCACACGTACCAACACAGACTATCCCGCAATTTAATTGTTTATACCCAAAGGTTTTTATTGAATAGCGGAATAGAAAATATTATCAAAAAAAGTGTATGTATCTCACACGTACAGAACCACACTAGGCCCCAATTACTATTTTTTGTACCCCTAAAGGCAGGATGAGGAGTAGGAGGAGTACGGAACAGGCAGCACCCTCAAATCTTCAGAAGTATGAGATGAACCCCAAAAATTGGAAAGGTGTATCTCACACGTACCGACACAGACTATCCCGCAATTTAATTGTTTATACCCAAAGGTTTTTATTGAATAGCGGAATAGAAAATATTATCAAAAAAAGTGTATGTATCTCACACGTACAGAACCACACTAGGCCCCAATTACTATTTTTTGTACCCCTAAAGGCAGGATGAGGAGTAGGAGGAGTACGGAACAGGCAGCACCCTCAAATCTTCAGAAGTATGAGATGAACCCCAAAAATTGGAAGGTGTATCTCACACGTACCAACACAGACTATCCCGCAATTTAATTGTTTATACCCAAAGGTTTTTATTGAATAGCGGAATAGAAAATATTATCAAAAAAGTGTATGTATCTCACTCGTACAGAACCACATTAGGCCCCAATTACTATTTTTTGTACCCCTAAAGGCAGGATGAGGAGTAGGAGGAGTACGGAACAGGCAGCACCCTCAAATCTTCAGAAGTATGAGATGAACCCCAAAAATTGGAAAGGTGTATCTCACACGTACCAACACAGACTATCCCTCAATTTAATTGTTTATACCCAAAGGTTTTTATTGAATAGCGGAATAGAAAATATTATCAAAAAAAGTGTATGTATCTCACACGTACAGAACCACACTAGGCCCCAATTACTATTTTTTGTACCCCTAAAGGCAGGATGAGGAGTAGGAGGAGTACGGAACAGGCAGCACCCTCAAATCTTCAGAAGTATGAGACGAACCCCAAAAATTGGAAAGGTGTATCTCACACATACCAACACAGACTATCCCGCAATTTAATTGTTTATACCCAAAGGTTTTTATTGAATAGCGGAATAGAAAATATTATAAAAAAAAGCGTATGTATCTCACACGTACAGAACCACACTAGGCCCCAATTACTATTTTTTGTACCCCTAAAGGTAGGATGAGGAGTAGGAGGAGTACGGAACAGGCAGCACCCTCAAATCTTCAAAAGTATGAGATGAACCCCAAAAATTGGAAAGGTGTATCTCACACGTACCAACACAGACTATCCCGCAATTTAATTGTTTATACCCAAAGGTTTTTATTGAATAGTGGAATAGAAAATATTATCAAAAAAAGTGTATGTATCTCACACGTACAGAACCACACTAGGCCCCAATTACTATTTTTTGTACCCCTAAAGGCAGGATGAGGAGTAGGAGGAGTACGGAACTGGCAGCACCCTCAAATCTTCAGAAGTATGAGACGAACCCCAAAAATTGGAAAGGTGTATCTCACACATACCAACACAGACTATCCCGCAATTTAATTGTTTATACCCAAAGGTTTTTATTGAATAGCGGAATAGAAAATATTATAAAAAAAGTGTATGTATCTCACACGTACAGAACCACACTAGGCCCCAATTACTATTTTTTGTACCCCAAAAGGTAGGATGAGGAGTAGGAGGAGTACGGAACAGGCAGCACCCTCAAATCTTCAGAAGTATGAGATGAACCCCAAAAATTGGAAAGGTGTATCTCACACGTACCAACACAGACTATCCAGCAATTTAATTGTTTATACCCAAAGGTTTTTATTGAATAGCGGAATAGAAAATATTATAAAAAAAAGTGTATGTATCTCACACGTACAGAACCACACTAGGCCCCAATTACTATTTTTTGTACCCCTAAAGGTAGGATGAGGAGTAGGAGGAGTACGGAACAGGCAGCACCCTCAAATCTTCAGAAGTATGAGATGAACCCCAAAAATTGGAAAGGTGTATCTCACACGTACCAACACAGACTATCCCGCAATTTAATTGTTTATACCCAAAGGTTTTTATTGAATAGCGGAATAGAAAATATTATCAAAAAAAGTGTATGTATCTCACACGTACAGAAACACACTAGGCCACAATTACCATTTTTTGTACCCCTAAAGGCAGGATGAGGAGTAGGAGGAGTACAGAACAGGCAGCACCCTCAAATCTTCAGAAGTATGAGATGAACCCCAAAAATTGGAAAGGTGTATCTCACACGTACCAACACAGACTATCCCGCAATTTAATTGTTTATACCCAAAGGTTTTTATTGAATAGCGGAATAGAAAATATTATCAAAAAAAGTGTATGTATCTCACACGTACAGAACCACACTAGGCCCCAATTACTATTTTTTGTACCCCCAAAGGCAGGATGAGGAGTAGGAGGAGTTTGGAAGAGGCAGCACCCTCAAATCTTCAGAAGTATGAGACGAACCCCAAAAATTGGAAAGGTGTATCTCACACATACCAACACAGACTATCCCGCAATTTAATTGTTTATACCCAAAGGTTTTTATTGAATAGCGGAATAGAAAATATTATAAAAAAAAGTGTATGTATCTCACACGTACAGAACCACACTAGGCCCCAATTACTATTTTTTGTACCCCTAAAGGTAGGATGAGGAGTAGGAGGAGTACGGAACAGGCAGCACCCTCAAATCTTCAGAAGTATGAGATGAACCCCAAAAATTGGAAAGGTGTATCTCACACGTACCAACACAGACTATCCCGCAATTTAATTGTTTATACCCAAAGGTTTTTATTGAATAGCGGAATAGAAAATATTATCAAAAAAAGTGTATGTATCTCACACGTACAGAAACACACTAGGCCACAATTACCATTTTTTGTACCCCTAAAGGCAGGATGAGGAGTAGGAGGAGTACAGAACAGGCAGCACCCTCAAATCTTCAGAAGTATGAGATGAACCCCAAAAATTGGAAAGGTGTATCTCACACGTACCAACACAGACTATCCCGCAATTTAATTGTTTATACCCAAAGGTTTTTATTGAATAGCGGAATAGAAAATATTATCAAAAAAAGTGTATGTATCTCACATGTACAGAACCACACTAGGCCCCAATTACTATTTTTTGTACCCCTAAAGGCAGGATGAGGAGTAGGAGGAATAGGGAACAGGCAGCACCCTCAAATCTTCAGAAGTATGAGATGAACCCCAAAAATTGGAAATGTGTATCTCACACGTACCAACACAGACTATCCCGCAATTTAATTGTTTATACCCAAAGGTTTTTATTGAATAGCGGAATAGAAAATATTATCAAAAAAAGTGTATGTATCTCACACGTACAGAACCACACTAGGCCACAATTACTATTTTTTGTACCCCCAAAGGCAGGATGAGGAGTAGGAGAAGTTTGGAAGAGGCAGCACCCTCAAATCCTCAGAAGTGTGAGATGCACCCCAAAAATTGGAAAGGTGTATCTCACATGTACCAACACTGACTATCCCGCAATTTAATTGTTTATACCCAAAGGTTTTTATTGAATAGCGGAATAGAAAATATGATATAAAATTGGTGTGATTTATCAATAGCACATGTGAACAGCAGGGTCTTATATCATTCAGCTCTGCTGCAGGCTATGGAGGGAAAAAAATTTCCCTTTTAAGTTTGTAATTTTTAACTAGATTAGTACAGACTATGCCACAATTTAATTTTTTTAACCCAAGGCTGTATATTGAATAGTGGAATAGAAAAAGTGTATGATTTTTGATACCACTCAATAATAGCACATGTTAACACTAAACACAGCAGTGTATGATCAGAGTCAGCACAGCAGCATTGAAGGAAAAACGCTGCACACAGTGACTGATAGAAAAATACTTTTCTCCCTCCTCCTCAGTGGGCAAAAAAGATTGTTTTCACTGCACCCCACACACAGCAAAATCGATGTGGACTAGCTCTGCTGCAGGCTATGGAGGGGAAAAAAATTCCCCTTTTAAGTTTGTAATTTTTAACTAGATTAGTACAGACTGAGACTATGCCACAATTTAATTTTTTTAACCCAAGGGTGTATATTGAATAGTGGAATAGAAAAAAGTGTATAACTTTTGAAATCTCTCAATAATAGCACATGTGAACACTGAACACAGCAGTGTATGATCAGAGTCAGCACAGCACAGCACTGAAGGAAAAACGCTGCACACAGTGACTGATAGAAAAAGACTTTTCTCCCTCCTCCTCCTCAGTGGGCAAAAAAAGATTGTGTTCACTGCACCCCACACACAGCAAAATCGATGTGGACCACTGACACCTGCCTATCTCCAGCCTCTCCCTAAAAGGATTGATAAGATCGGTCACTGCAAACCCCCCCCCCCCACACAGCAAAATCGATTGTAGAAAACTGACCCTAAAAATCAGCAGCCTCGCCCTAAAATGCCCTACAACTCACCCTGCCTAACACACTCCGACCTGTCCCTCAATTCTATCCGGACACAAATGATTTTTGCCTGTCTGTCCCTAATCAGCAGCCAGCACGTATGATGTGTGCTCTGTCCCTGAACTACACAGCAGAATGATGTAGCGGCGCTGGCTCGAACTTATAAAGACTTGGTCACATGCTTCAGATGGCCAATCACAGCTACTAATACATTTGTAGGCATGGCTGGCATGGCTTAAGGCACACCTTATTGGCTGTTGAAAGCCCGCCATTAAAAGCTCACCAATGCAAACAAAACCCGGAAATAAAATGACCGAACACGGATTTTTACCCGAATATACAGTAAAGTTTTCTGGTCCGTGTTCCGGTAACAAAAATCCATTTATTCGGTAAGAACACGAATAATAGAGTCCGTGTTCGCTCAACCCTACAAATCTTGTCTAAACCCAGCTTTTTAAGGCTCTAAAAGACAAAAATACAGTCATTTTGACTAAAAAAATTTTTAGGACCTTTGGTGACCAAATGCAGTTATTTTGACTAAAAAAGCCTTTTAAGACACTTGGAGACCAAAATAGAGTCATTTTGACCAAAAACATTTTCAGGCCATTGGAGAGCAAAATGCAGCTATCTTGACTAAAACTGGATTTTTAAGACTCTAAAATACAAAAATACAGTCATTTGGAATAAATTATTTTTTCATTCACAGGATACCGAAGTAAGTGTCGGCCGTAAAAGGCCCCAAAAATTAGCCCACATGGGTTTACCTGACAGCTAAGAACGTAGTATTTGGTGGCTGAAGGTATATTAGGCATTCACAGGGTACAGAAGTAAGTGTCGGCCTGTATAACCCCAAAAATTAGCCCACATGGGTTTAATTGACAGCTAAGAACGTAGTATTCTTTGGCTGAAGGTACATTAGGCATTCACTGGATACAGAAGTAAGTGTCAGCCATAAAAGGCCCCAAAAAATAGCCCACATGGGTTTACCTGACAGCTAAGAAAGTAGTATTCTGTGGCTGAAGGTACATCAGGCATTTACAGGATAAAGAAGTAAGTGTCGGCCATAAAAGGCCCCAAAAATTAGCCCAAATGGGTTTACCTGACAGCTAAGAACGTAGTATTCTGTGGCTGAAGGTACATTAGGCATTCACAGGATAAAGAAGTAAGTGTCGGCCATAAAAGGCCCCAAAAATTAGCCCACATCAGTTTACCTGACAACTAAGAACGTAGTATTTGGTGGCTGGGGGTACATTAGGCACTCACACAGTATATAGAAGTAAGTGTCGGACTGTATAGGCCCCAAAAATTAGCTCACATGGGTTTCACTGACAGCAAAGAACGTAGTGTATTTGATAGCTGGTGGCACATTAGGCATTCACAGTAGACAGAAGTAAGTGTCGGCCTGTATAGGCCCCAAACATTAGCTCACATGAGTTTAACTGACAGCACAGAACCTAGTATTTGATGGCTGGAGGTACATTTGGCTTTCACAGGATACAGAAGTAAGTGTCAGCCTGTATAGGCCCCAAAACTTAGCTCACATGGGTTTAACTGACAGCAAATAACATAGTGTATTTGATGGCTGAAGGTACATTAGGCATTCACTGTATACAAAAGTAAGTGTAGGCCTGTATAGGCCTCAAAAAATAGCTCACATGGGTTTAACTGACATCAAAGAACGTAGTATTTGATGGCTATAGGTAAATTAGGCATTCACACAGGAGAAACAAAAAGAAAGCCAATGAATAACCTGAGGTGCCATCTTGCCATGGCCAAGTTCAAAGGGGTCGAGGGTGGAAGTGGTGATCGCCTACGGCCACATCACCCTGAACGCATCCGATCTTGTCTAACCTCTGAAGCTAAGCAGGGTTGGGCCTGGTTAGTACCTGGATGGGAAACCGCCTGGGAATACCAGGTGCTGTAGGCTTTTGGCTTTTCCTTTATTCATTGGCTTTCTTTTTGTTTCTCCTGAGGTGCCATCTTGCCATGGCCAAGTTTAAAGGGGTCGAGGGTGGCATTTGTGATCGCCTACGGCCACATCACCCTGAATGTGCCACATCTCGTCTGATCTCGGAAGCTAAGCAGGGTCAGGCCTGGTTAGTACCTGTATGGGAGACCGCCTGGGAATACCAGGTGCTGTAGGCTTTTGGCTTTTCCTTTATTCGTTGGCTTTCGTTTTGTTTCTCCTGAGGTGCCATCTTGCCATGGCCAAATTCAAAGGGGTCGAAGTTGGCAGTGGTGATGGCCTACGGCCACATCACCCTGAACGCACCCAATCTCATCTGATCTCAGAAGCTAAGCAGGGTCAGGCCTGTTTAGTACCTGGATGGGAGACCACCTGGGAATACCAGGTGCTGTAGGCTTTTGGCTTTTCCTTTATTCGTTGGCATTCTTTTTGTTTCTCCTGAGGTGCCATCTTGCCATGGCCAAGTTCAAAGGGGTCGAGAGTGGCAGTGGTGATCGAAAAAATACTTTTAGTCACGATTACTGTATTTTTGTATTTTAGTGTCTTAAAAAGCTGGTTTTAGACAAGAGTGCTGCATTTTGTCTCCAATGGTCTGAAAATTCTTTTGGGTCAAAATGACTGTATTTTGGTCTCCAAGTGTCTAAAAAGCCTTTTTTAGTCAAAATAACTGCATTTGGTCACAAAGCTCTGAAAAAAATTTAGTCAAATTGACTGTATTTTTGTCTTTTAGAGCCTTAAAAGCTGGTTTTAGACAAGATTTTAGACATTTGGGTTCCAATGCCCTGAAAAATCTTTTTGGTCAAAATTACTCTATTTTGGTCTCCAATTGTCTAAAAAAACCTTTTTTAGTATAAATAACTGCATTTAGTCACCAAAGGTCTGAAATTTTTTTTGTCAAAACGAATGTATTTAGTATTCTGTGGCTGAAGGTTCATTAGGCATTCACAGGATACAGAAGTAAGTGTCGGCCATAAAAGTCCCCAAAAATTAACCTGACAGCTAAGAACGTAGTATTTGGTGGCTGAAGGTACATTAGGCATTCACAGGGTACAGAAGTAAGTGTCGGCCTGTATAGGCCCCAAAAATTAGCCCATATGGGTTTAACTGACAGCAAAGAACGTAGTATTCTGTGGCTGAAGGTAAGTGTCAGGTAAACCTATGTGGGCTAATTTCTGGGGCCTTTTATGGCCGACACTTACTTCTGTATCCTGTGAATGCCTAATTTACCTTTAGCCACAGAATACTACGTTCTTAGCAGTCAGGTAAACCCATGTGAGCTAATTTTTGGGGCCTATAGAGGCCGACACTTACTTCTGTATACTGTGTTAATGCCTAATGTACCTCCAGCCATCAAATACTACGTTCTTTTCTGTCAGTTAAACCCATGTGAGCTAATTTTAGGAGCCTATACAGGCCGACAATTACTTCTGTATACTGTGTGAATGCCTAATGTACCTTTAGCCACAGAATACTACGTTCCTAGCAGTCAGGTAAACCCATGTGAGCTAATTTTTGGGGCCTATAGAGGCCGACACTTACTTCTGTATACTGTGTGAATGCCTAATGTACCTCCAGCCATTAAATACACTACGTTCTTCCCTGAACGCGCCCGATCTTGTCTGATCTCGGAAGCTAAGCAGGGTCAGGCCTGGTTAGTACCTGGATGGGAGACAACCAGGGAATACCAGGTGCTGTTGGCTTTTGGCTTTTCCTTTATTCGTTGGCTTTCTTTTTGTTTCTCCTGAGGTGCCATCTTGCCATGGCCAAGTTCAAAGGGGTCGAGGGTGGCAATGTTGATCGCCTACGGCCACATAACCCTGAACGCGCACAATCTCATCTGATCTCGGACGCTAAGCAGGGTCGGGCCTGGTTAGTACCTGGATGGAAGACCGCCTGGGAATACCAGGTGCTGTAGGCTTTTGGCTTTTTCTTCGTTGGCTTTCTTTTTGTTTCTCCTGAGGTGCCATCTTGCCATGGTCAAGTTCAAAGGGGTCGAGGGTGGCAGTGGTGATCGCCTACGGCCACATCACCCTGAACGCGCATAAACTCGTCTGATCTTGCACGCTAAGCAGGGTCGGCCCTGGTTAGTACCTGGATGGGAGACCGCCTGGAAATATCAGGTACTGTAGGCTTTTGGCTTTTCCTTTATTCGCTGGCTTTCTTTTTGTTTCTCCTGAGGAGCCATCTTGCCATGGCCAAGTTCAAAGGGGTCGAGGGTGGCAGTGATGATCGCCTATGGCCACATCACCTTGAACGCACTCAATCTCATCTGATCTCGAAAGCTAAGCAGGGTTGGCCCTGGTTAGTACCTGGATGAGAGACCGCATGGGAATTAAAGGTGCTGTAGGCTTTTAGCTTTTCCTTTATTCGTTGGCTTTCCTTTGTTTCTCCTCAGGTGCCATCTTGCCATGCCCAAGTTCAAAGGGGTCGAGGGTGGCAGTGGTGATCGCCTATGGCCACATCACTTTGAACGTGCTCAATCTCGTCTGATCTTGTTAGTACCTGGATGGGAGACCGCCTGGGAATATCAGGTGCTGTAGGCTTTTGGCTTTTCCTTTATTCGTTGGCTTTCTTTTTGTTTCTCCTGAGGAGCCATCTTGCCATGGCCAAGTTCAAAGGGGTCGAGGGTGGCAGATCACCCTGAACGCGCCCGATCTCATCTGATCTCGGAAGTAAAAGGCCCCAACAATTAGCCCACATGTTTTTACCTGACAGCTAAGAACGTAGTATTCTGTGGCTGAAGGTACATTAGGCATTCACAGGATACAGAAGTAAGTGTCGGCCATAAAAGGCCCCAAAAATTACCCCAAATGGGTTTACCTAATAGCTAAGAATGTAGTATTTGGTGGCTGAAGGTATATTAGGCATTCACAGGGTACAGAAGTAAGTGTCAGGCCTGTATAGGCCCCCAAAATTAGCCCACATGGGTATAATTGACAGCTAAGAACGTAGTATTCTGTACCTGAAGTTTACATTAGGCATTCACAGGATACAGAAGTAAGTGTCGGCCATAAAAGGCCCCAAAAATTAGCCCACATGGGTTTACCTGACAGCTAAGAACGTAGTATTTGGTGGCTGAACGTATATTAGGCATTCACAGGGTACAGAAGTAAGTGTCGGCCTGTATAGGCCCCAAAAATTAGCCCACCTGGGTTTAATTGACAGCTAAGAATGTAGTATTCTGTGGCTGAAGGTAAATTAGGCATTCACAGGATACAGAAGTAAGTGTCGGCCGTAAAAGGCCCCAAAAATTAGCCCACATGGGTTTACCTGACAGCTAAGAACGTAGTATTCTGTGGCTGAAGATACATTAGGCATTTACAGGATAAAGAAGTAAGTGTCGGCCATAAAAGGCCCCAAAAATTAGCCCAAATGGTTTTACCTGACAGCTAAGAACGTAGTATTCTGTGGCTGAAGGTACATTAGGCATTCACAGGATAAAGAAGTAAGTGTCAGCCATAAAAGGCGCCAAAATTAGCCCACATCAGTTTACCTGACTACTAACTAAGAACGTAGTATTTGGTGGTTGGCGATTTTGGCTCTGAGGAAGAGGGTCCTCCCTCGAAACGCGTAAGCCACATCAGGTTTTGAGGATGCCATCACGCTATCCAGCAGTAGAGAAGTGTCCTGGAAGCGAGCGGTGCCCATTTCCTATATGCTTGTTCATATGCTACGTTTGAGAGTACATTGTACGCTACCCTTCTTTGATTTTAATAAACTTTTAAGTGGTAATGCACAAGGTCGGTGCGCCCTTCTCTTGTTGTTTTCTTGTACTAACCAGGCTCGACCCTGCTTAGCTTCCGAGATCATAATGGCATGTGTGAGCATTATATTATTTACTGACAACTTTGTGTAAAAAAAACAAAAAAAAATAATAATTTTCCAGAAACTTGTGGCAAAATATAAACTGTTCCATGGACTCATCATGCCTCTCAGCTAATAGCTTGGAGTGTCTACTTTGCAAAATGGGGTCATTTGGGGGGGTTTTGTGCCATCTTGGCATTTCATGGCCTTCAAAAGTGTGATAGGTAGTAAGGAGTGAGATCAACAATTTACGCCCTTAGAAAGCCTGAAGGTGGGGAGTGGTTTTCCGGGTCCTGTACCCGGCTAGACTGCCAAAAAGTCTCACACATACACATGGGGTATCCCTGTACTCAGGAGAAGTAGCAGAATGTATTTTGGGGTGTAATTTCACATATACCCATGGCATGTGTGAGCATTATATCATTTACTGACAACTTTTTGTAAAAAAACAAAAAAACAAAAAAATAATAATTTTCCCGAAACTTGTGGCAAAATATAAAGTATTCCATGGACTCATCATGCCTTTCAGATAATAGCTTGGAGTGTCTACTTTGCAAAATGGGGTCATTTGGGGGGTTTGTGCCATCTTGGCATTTCATGGCCTTCAAAAGTGTGATAGGTAGTAAGGAGTGAGATCAACAATTTACGCCCTTAGAAAGCATGAAGGTGGGGAGTGGTTTTCCGGGTCCTGTACGCGGCTAGACTGCAAAAAAGTCTCACACATGGTGTATCCCTATACTCAGGAGAAGTAGCAGAATGTATTTTGGGGTGTCATTTTACAAATACCCATGGCATGCGTGAGCAATATATTATTTAGTGACAACTTTGTGTAAAAAAAAAAACAAAAAATAACAAATTGTCATATTCCTGAAACTTAGGGCAAAACGTAAAATACTGCATGGACTCAATATGCCTCTCAGCAAATAGCTTTGGGTGTCTACTTTCCAAAAGGGGTCATTTGGGGGTGTTTGAACAATCCTGGCATTTTATGCTCAATTTTAGCAACACATCACCCACTCTTCTAACCGCTTGAAAACCAAGCCTTTTCTGTGAGTTTTTCTTTACATGAAAAAATATTTTTTTTCACAAGAAAATTACTTTGAACCCCCAAACATTATATATTTTTTTAAAGCAGAGGCCCTACAGAACAAAATTTTTTTTGTCACATGGTATTTGCGCACACATTTTCCAAACGCAATTTTTGCGTAAAAAAACATTTTTTTATATTTAATGCAGAAATACACTATATAATTCCAAATTGTTTGGTAAAATTTAAAAGATGATCTTATGCCGAGTTCATAGACACCTAACATGACATGCTTTAAAAATTGCGCACGCCCGTGCCGCGGCAACAAACTACATACGGTTTTAAAAGCCTTTAAAAGTCTTTACAGGTTACCACTTTGGACTTACAGAGGAGGTCTACTGCAAGAATTACTGTCCTCGACCTGGCGTTCGCGGCAATACCTCACATGAATGGTGCAATTGCGGTTTACATATGACACTAGACCAACGCTTGTGTGCGCATTTGCGCGCAAGCACGGGGGGACAGGGGGGGCTTGATTTTTTTTAATTTGCTTTTTTATGTTATTTTGACACCTTTTCTTTCATTTTTTTTTTCTTTAATCATTTTTATTGTTATCGCGGTGAATTTAAATTTCCCCTCTGATAGCAATCTGTAGTGACAGGTAGTCTTTTTAAAAAAAATTGGGGTCTTTTAGAATCTAGATCTTTCCTCTGACCTTAACGCATCTGACCACACCAAAATTGGTGTGATAAAATACTTTCCCAATTTCCCAATGGCGCTGTTTATTTCTGGCAAAACAGAAGTCATGAATTGCTCGTAGCTTCAGGTATCTTAGGCCATAGAGATGATTGGAGCCATTCTCATCTCCAATCAGCCCTATGGTTAGATAATTGAACCACCAGCTGCACTCTCGGGTTAACCGGTGGGACAGGAGAGCCCGAGAAAAACCGTGGAAGGCGGCGGAAGGCGGCAGGAGGGGGGGGAGTCCCCTCCCACTGCATGTAAAAGCAGTCTAGCGGCCAATTATCCGCTAGGATTGCTTATACATGTAAGCCGACCGCTGGCTGTAAAAAACGATACCAAGATGATGCCTAAATCTGCAGGCATCTTCCAGGTATAACCACTCAAAGTCCAGCAACGTACCAGTACATTGCTGGTCCTTGTTTGGCATATAGGTTTTTTTTTTTCATGCAGCCTGTGGGCTGAACGAAAAAAAGAGAACCTATCAGAAATCAGCACAGGAATAATGCATATTACTCATCATTAACCGCCCAAACAACCACCCACTGAATTTAATGATGGGTATACACGACACTATCCACGTATACCAAAATAGGATTTTAACTGCAGTGCTGAAATCAGAAAATCACCACAGCTGCTGCCAGCAAAGGTATCCATATATGCTGAGCGCAAACACTGTTTGTGTCAGAATATATAAAATCAATGCCGTGGCATCCGACGAGTACCTGCAAGAGAAACAGGTCACAAAAGAATGAAAAAACAAACATAGTACATTAAAAGTACAGTAGGAAGTGTAGAAGAACATAAAAAATTACTGAGACGACAACTATTTTTGGCTTTTATGTATTTTTTTTTTCTTCAAACGTTAGAGTTCCAGGTTCCAGGTTGGGGTCTCTCAAAATAACGATAGCCATCGAACATCTTTTGAGACCCTGTGTAAATGTGCCCTAAACTGTGCAGTGCTGTACCCTACGCTAATAATCCACTAGTATGTGGTAGCGACGGAAACAGTCACCGTGGCAAAGACCAGGTCGGTCAGGACAGTCGGGACAATAATTCCGAGTGTCACGCCTCAATCCGCGCTTGCTGCAGACACAGCATCTTTTTTGGGGGTAGCGTTGGGTAGGGGTACTCGGGAGGTATTGCGGAAAATGCCTCTCATGCAGCCGGCTCACTGCATCTGGTTGGGGAATTGGGGCAGGAGCACCAGCTGGATACAGGAGGGCTCTGATTATCTCTTCTTGGAATTGAAAGAAGGATAATGTTCCGGCAGACGCTTTGTATAAGACAAAAGCGTTGTAAATAGCCAATTGAAATAGTACCAGCGTCTGGCCTTACGGGCAATTAAGTACGGTCCCATCATCTGGTCGTTGAAGTCCACCCCTCCCATTTTACAGTTATAGTCATGGATACAGAGGGGCTTCTCAACAACAACACTGGAGACCGTAGTAATTTGGACTGCCGTGTCTGGGTGAATGGAGGAGAGAACGAAAACGTTCCGTTTGTCCCTCCACTTCACTGCAAGCAATTCCTCGCACCTCAAGCAGGCTCTCTCCCCCGAGCTCAGTGGGGCATTTACTAACCATTGGGGAAGCCCCGGCGATTAGATCGCACGGTGCCACAAGCGCCAATTTGAAATTGAAAGAGGTGTCTAAAAAGTGGCACGCTTGTATAGAAGTTGTCCACGTACAAGTGGTACCCCTTTCCGAATAAGGGTGACACCAAGTCCCAAACTATCTTGCCACTGCTCCCTATGTAGCCTGGGCAGTCGGGGGCTCCACAGTGCTATCTTTTCCCTCGTAGACACGGAAATTAACTGTATAGCCTGCGGCCCTGTCACAAAGCTTATACAACTTGACCCCGTATCTGGCACGCTTGCTGGGGAGGTACTGTTTGATAGCAAGGCGACCAGTAAACTTAATCAAGGACTCGTCAACGCAGACATCTTGTTGGGGGGTAAACAAGGCTGTGAACCACTGATTGAAGTGGTCTACGAGGGGCCGAATTTTGTGGAGCCGATCATATGCAGGGTCTCCCCGAGGACGACAGAGTTCATTGTCGTTGAAATGCATGAACTGAAATATTTGTTCGTATCGAGCCCTGGACATAGCAGCAGAGAGCACGTACATTTGATGAATTGGGTCAGTGGACCAATATAACCGCAATTCATTCTTTTTTGTAATGCCCGTGTTGAAGGAAAGGCCCAGAAAGATTTTAAACTCTGGAATCGTAATAGGATTCCAGGCGAATGGTCTGGCAAGGGGTGAATTTGGGTTGGCGGCGATGAATTGTTGAGCGTACAAATTTGATTGGTTCACCATAGATCTGAAAAGATCTTCAGTGAAAAACAGCTCAAAAAAGTTTATGGGATTAAAACCAGCTGTTTTCACTTGGATTCCGGGTTGGGCGGTGAATGGGCGAAATACTGGTGCTGTGGAATCTGTGGGCTGCCAATTATGCAATGTTGGCGGAAGTGAAGAGACACATTATGGTCTTTAAAACCTTTGCGTATGTTGGCAATGTGTTCTGACACTCTTATGGCCAATGTCCGCTTGGTCCTACCAATATAGATCAGGCCGCACGGGCATTCTAAGCCATATACCACATGTGTGCTATTACAGGATATAAAATCTTTAATATCAAAGGTCTGGTTATTGGCTGAGGATGTAAACGAGGTGAAATTCCTCAAAGATTTTACATCCTCAGCCAATAATGTGTCTCTTCACTTCCGTCAACATCATAACAGGGACCCCTCTCACCTCAAATTTTGGGGGATTGAAAGGGTAGACCCTGTTTGGAGAGGTTCAAATAGAGTGAGAGAATTCTCCAAACGGGAGACATATTGGATTTTTCTGACAGATTCTTTACATCCAAAGGGGTTGAACATTGACCTGGACATAAACTGTTTTATCAGCAATTATTGAGTGTTGTTTTATTGTTTTATCCTTTACCCTTCTCGGTTTTTTCTAATATGAGTACATGTTTTAACTATTGGCTGTTTAATGTTGTGTTCATATCATCATTATTTTAAACATTGGGAGCATCTATATTTATAAATCTAATTCTTGTATTTTATCCCTTTTAATAGATATTTTAATTATCGTGGTTTTAATGTCTATGCTTAGTATCAAGTTTATTTGTAGTAGACTATGATTTTAAAGGCTAAATGGACATTATGGCACTGTATCAATTTTATTGGTGTATTATCAATTTTATTGTTATATGATTTAATGGTACTATATGGAATGTGATTTTAAAGGTGTTGTACACTTTTTTAATATGTGAGGCATATGGCCAATGCATATTAAGCACTTTAATTTGAGCCGCAATTATCGGGGTTTTGTTAATTTGGAACCTTCTGACATTGTTTTGCTATATATAGTAACGATCTCAGCGTCTGGTGTTGGCATGCAAGCGGAGTCTGTGAGACGACCCGTGATTGTAAACTGCATAGCCAATGGGTATACATACTTTGCTGACACCAGTAAAGGATCCCCGTGCAGTAAGGGCGGAAGTGCGGACTGTTCCCAACGTAGGAGTGGGGAAGTCCGGCTGCGCATGCGCATGGGAGACTATTAGACGGGGCGATCGCGCCGCGCATTTACGCCCTCAGTGGAAGTCTTTGATGACGAAACGCATCAGTGAGTGAGTGCGTGGTCGCCTAGCAACAGAGGACGCCACGCCGTACTGTCCGATCCGGTCTGCTTGCCGCCAAAGCGGCCAGTTTGAATGTGACAGAGGTGGATGGACGCTTTTATTCATTCACTTATGCCTGACTACTTGATGTGCTTGTGAGTACATATGTGTGGGGAACGGGGGTTGTTTCTTCAATAAACATTCTTTATGGAATCACGCTATGTATCCCCTTGTTATTTTAAAAAAGAATAGCGCAACCATGCAAAAGAAATGACTATCAAATATGGAGACCATCCATAAATAAAAATGGGGATTTAGTTCCACCATATGGCCATATCGTGCTCAAGCCCACAACTGCGTCAAAGTACCCCATTATCGGTGGGTCCTACACTATCCATAAAAAAGGGGTGAATCCAGCCTCTCTTACCCTTGGAGACAACGCTCCTTGCTGGGAAGGTGTGCTAATGCACTGCAGGGGACTCCTCCTATATCTACTTGATAGAGGACACCAATAGAGTACAGGTGTGTGTGGGGGATGGGATGCTCAACCTCATAAGTCTGGTCAGACCGAATACATAATAAACAAGCAAAAAATTGGGGGAGCAGACCCTGAACATGTATATCTAAAGCCGGTGCAGCTATGGACCAAGCAACATGTATATTAAAAAAGAATAGCGCAACCATGCAAAAGAAATGACTATCAAATATGGAGACCATCCATAAATAAAAATGGGGATTTAGTTCCACCATATGGCCATATCGTGCTCAAGCCCACCACTGCGTCAAAGTACCCCATTATCGGTGGGTCCTACACTATCCATAAAAAAGGGGTGAATCCAGCCTCTCTTACCCTTGGAGACAACGCTCCTTGCTGGGAAGGTGTGCTAATGCACTGCAGGGGACTCCTCCTATATCTACTTGATAGAGGACACCAATAGAGTACAGGTGTGTGTGGGGGATGGGATGCTCAACCTCATAAGTCTGGTCAGACCGAATACATAATAAACAAGCAAAAAATTGGGGGAGCAGACCCTGAACATGTATATCTAAAGCCGGTGCAGCTATGGACCAAGCAACATGTATATTAAAAAAGAATAGCGCAACCATGCAAAAGAAATGACTATCAAATATGGAGACCATCCATAAATAAAAATGGGGATTTAGTTCCACCATATGGCCATATCGTGCTCAAGCCCACCACTGCGTCAAAGTACCCCATTATCGGTGGGTCCTACACTATCCATAAAAAAGGGGTGAATCCAGCCTCTCTTACCCTTGGAGACAACGCTCCTTGCGTGCAGTAAGGGCGGAAGTGCGGACTGTTCCCAACGTAGGAGTGGGGAAGTCCGGCTGCGCATGCGCATGGGAGACTATTAGACGGGGCGATCGCGCCGCGCATTTACGCCCTCAGTGGAAGTCTTTGATGACGAAACGCATCAGTGAGTGAGTGCGTGGTCGCCTAGCAACAGAGGACGCCACGCCGTACTGTCCGATCCGGTCTGCTTGCCGCCAAAGCGGCCAGTTTGAATGTGACAGAGGTGGATGGACGCTTTTATTCATTCACTTATGCCTGACTACTTGATGTGCTTGTGAGTACATATGTGTGGGGAACGGGGGTTGTTTCTTCAATAAACATTCTTTATGGAATCACGCTATGTATCCCCTTGTTATGCTTACATCCACATGGTGACATGAGCGTTAAGGACAAGGTTTCGCATTAAAGAGCCAGGCGGTGGTTGTTATTGCTCTGAGTGGAGGAGCCAGCGTTGATATGTACATGCCTGTCTTATCCTTGATTTGGTGAGTTTCCAATCTGACGGGTGATCACACGGTGGCACACGGACATTATTATTAGCCGCACTCTTTTCCATGTTACTACTGCATGGGTACATGGGACTGTACTTTGGCCGAATGCTTACCTTTACATCAGCAGGAGTTTTGACCACTGATGGACTTTGATTGTTTTAGATTTTATCATTTCCAGCCATAATGTTTTAGCACTTATTACTTATGATATTTATTTTTTAGCGCTGCTAGTGTCACAAATTAGTTTATGTAAGCTTTATTTGTTGCACCTTATTTCAGATTTTTCCTTTGTATAGCAGCAGCTTTTACCTTTATGGTTTTTACTTCAATTAATTGTTCTTATAGTGTTTTTTAGCACTGGGTGAGTAAGCGATTTTACACGTATTAGTGTTTTGAACTCTTGCTCCTTTGATTTACGTTTTGTCATTTTAGTAACTAAGTAGTGCGACTACTAGGTAATAAAAGCACCTGGTTGTTGAGGACTATTTGGTCGCTACAAAAAAAACTGCTAGTGCTAACAGAGATCAGGCCTGACTCTGCTAACGCAGCGGTTTTGTGTGACTTGTGTTTTTTGGAAGTGTCAGTAATCTATTGATTACTACACTTGCCTGGGTAAGGTGGTCTGGGCAAGGGAGCTAAACGCAGGTGCTAGCAGGAATCAGCGCTGATTGTGCAAACACTGCATTTTGGGAACACTAAATTATGAGGATGCTAGTATAGTTCTGATCAGATCAGCTATTGATCTGTTCAAACACTATACTAGTAATGGAGGTGTGTGTGTGTGTGTATGTGTGTTAGTGTACTTGACTCTAACTGACGCTAAGTAACGGTGGTGTAGTGGGACCCTGACGCTAACTAGCTAGCCTAAGTTGTGTCACCCGTGACGCTAATACAGTGATCGGTAATCACTGTATATAGTGAACACTGTGAAAGGGCAGTGAAGGGGTTAACTGGGAGAGATCAAGGGGTTAAACCTTTATAGGGGATAGATGGTGGTTGGCCTAAACCTAATTGGGCCTAGCGCAAGCGCAAATTATTGTCACAAGTGACACTAAATACAGTGATCAGTAGTTATCTGATATACTGTATATATTAGTGCACTGTGTGATTGGAAGTGAAGGAGTTAACTGGGAGAGATCAAGGGGTTAAACCTTTATAAGGGATAGATGGCGGTTGGCCTAAACCTATTTGGGCTTAGCGCAAGCGCAAATTAGGGTCACAAGTGACACTAAATACAGTGATCAGTAGTTATCTGATTTACTGTATATATTAGTGCACTGTGTTATAGGTAGTGAAGGGGTTAACTGGGGGAGATCAAGGGGTTAAAAGTTCATTAAGGGATAGGTGGCGGGTGCCCTAACCCTATCTGAGCTTAGCGCAAGTGCAAATTAGGGTCACTAGTGACACTAAATACAGTGATCAGTAAAATATCTGTATACCACTGTATATAGTGTTCACTGTAAGGGGTTTGGGGGGGATCAGGGGGTGATCCGAGGTGATCAAGGGGTTAAATGTGCCTATGTGAGGTGTGTCAGTGTGCTGTTTGGTGGAACTCATGTTTTTGATGTCTCTCTGTCTTCTCCTGGAATCGAAAGGACTCCAGGAGGGACAGTGACATCACTTCCCCTGCCTGTGTTTACATTACACAGACAGGGGACAGATTTCCATTGGCTGAGACCGATCGCCAGACACTGACCAAAAATCATTGGTCAGTATCTGGTGACTGATCGGTTCCCTACCGAATCCGATCGGAATCGGGACCCGCGGCTCGCGGGAGCGCGCTCTGGGAGCCGAGATCGCGCCCGACGTAGGTCTACGTCGCTGGACGGGATCGTGCCACACTGCCGCAGAAGTATCAACGTAAGCGATCGTAAAGTGGCTAAAAAGCCTTTTTTAGTCAAAACAACTGCATTTGGTCACCAAAGGTCTGATAAAAAAAATTAGTCATAATGACTGTATTTTTGTCTTTTAGAGCCCTAAAAAGCCGGTTTTAAACAAGATTTGTCTAAAACCGGCCATTTGGGCTCCAATGGCCTGAAAAAAACTTTTTGGTCAAAATGACTCTATTTTGATCTCCAAGTGTCTAAAAAGCCTTTTGTAGTCAAAATAGCTGCATTTGGTCACCAAAGGTCTGAAAATTTTTTTAGTCCAAATGACTATATTTTTGTCTTTTAGAGCCTTAAAAAGCCGGTTTTAGACAAGATTTTAGACATTTGGCTGCAATGGCCTGAAAAAATTTTTTATGGTAAAAATGACTCTATTCTGGTCTTTAAGTGTCTAAAAAGCCTTTTTTTTTAGTCAAAATAACTGCATTTGGTCACCAAAGGTCTGAAAAAAAATTATTCAAATTGACTGTATTTTTGTCTTTTATAGCCTTAAAAGCCGGTTTTAGACAAGATTTTAGACATTTGGGCTCCAATGGCCTGAAATTTTTTTTGGTCAAAATGACTCTATTTTTGTCTCCAAGTGTCTAAAAAGGATTTTTTAGTATAAATAACTGCATTTGGTCCCCAAAGGTCTGAAAAAAAAAACTTAAGTCAAAATGAATGTATTTTTGTCTTTTAGAGCCTTAAAAAGCCGGTTTTAGACAAGATTTGTCTAAAACCGGCCATTTGGGCTCCAATGACCTGAAAAAAATATTTTTGGTCAATATGACTCTATTTTGGTCTCCAAGTGTCTAAAAAGCCTTTTTTAGTCACAATAACTGCATTTGGTCACCAAAGGTCTGATAAAAAAAATTAGTCAAAATGACAGTATTTTTGTCTTTTAGAGCCTTAAAAAGCCAGTTTTAGACAAGATTTGGCCTTTTTTAGCCTGCGGGTCTGCGACTCTGCAGAGTCGGCGAAACATGTTGGACCTGGGTGACCCCACTACTCTAGGATATGGTTCATAATTTTATGTATCACATATTTTCTATATTGACTGTCTTTTGATGCCTTTGCATCTGTGTCTTTTTTGACAATTTTGTTCACATGTATTAATAAAATCATTATATTTTAAATTGGTCTTCTATTTATCTATTCATGCCAAGTAACTCCTGCCTACAAAGTCCCACGTTGGGTGTTTCCTCAGAATACACAGTTCCCTGTGGGGCTCATTTAGTGTCTGGTGTATTGGAACACCAATACCACACTTTTTTCTCATATGTCCTTAGGGATGTGGCAGGACCTTTCTTGGCTTACTGGCATTTAGGGTCGGCACCTAACATTTTATACTTACTTCTGTATCCTGTGAATACCTAATGTACCTTTAGCCACAGAATACTACGTTCTTTGCTGTCAGTTAAACCCATGTGAGCTAATTTTTGGGGCCTATACAGGCCTACACTTACTTCTGTATACTGTGTGAATGCCTGATGTACCTCTAGCCATCCAATAATACGTTCTTTGCTGTCAGTTAAACCCATGTGAGCTAATTTTTGGGGCCTATACAGGCCGACACTTACTTCTGTTTACTGTGAATGCCTGATGTACCTCCAGCCATCAAATACACTACGTTCTTTGGTGTCAGTTAAACATATGTGAGCTAATTTTTGGGGCCTATGCAGGCCGACTCTTACTTCTGTATACTGGAAATGCCTAATGTACCTCCAGCCATCAAATACACTACGTTCTTTGCTGTCAGTTAAACCCATGTGAGCTAATTTTTGGGGCCTAAACAGGCAGACACTTACTTCTGTATCCTGTGAATGCCTAATGTACCTTCAGCCACCAAATACTACATTCTTAACTGTCAGGTAAACCCATGTGAGCTAATTTTTGCGGCCTGTACATGCCGACACTTACTTCTGTATACTGTGTGAATGCCCAATGTACCTCTAGCCATCAAATACTACATTCTTTGCTGTCAGTTAAACCCATGTGAGCTATTTTTTGGGACCTATACAGGCCGACACTTACTTCTGTATACTGTGTGAATGCTTAACCACTTTTCCATCGGAGGATTTTGCAGCTTAAAGACCAGACCCCTTTTTTCAACTTGGCACTTCGTGACTTTAACTGATAATTGCTCGGTCATGCAATGCTGTACCTAAACGAAATTTACGTCCTTTTTTTCCCACAAACAGAGCTTTCTTTTGGTGGTATTTGATCGCCTCTGCGCTTTTTATTTTTTGCGATATTAATAAAAAAATAGCGAAAATTTTGCAAAAAAATGACATTTTCAACTTTGTCTTTTAAAAAATATCCAATATACTCAATTTATGTCATTTTTTTTTGCCAAAATATATTTAGCTACATGTCTTTGACAAAAAAAATCAATGAGCGTATTTTTATTGGTTTGCGCAAAAGTTATAGCGTCTACAAACTATGGTGTAAATAGTGAAATTTAGGCAGCTTTAATTTCTGACTGCCAATCTCATTTCATGAAGTGCTAAAATGGCGGGGCAGTACAAAACCCCCCCAAACTACCACTTTTTGGAAAGTAGACATCCTAAAGAATGTCCTGACAGGCATGTTGAGCTCATTGAATATTTCATTTTTTTGTCACAGGTGTTTGAAAAATGACTAAAAAAAAATGTATTTATTTTTTACACAAAGTTGTCATTGAAATGATATATTGCTCACACATGCCATGGGTATATGTGTAATTACACCCCAAAATATATTCTGCTGCTTCTCCTGAGTACAGGGATACCACATATGTGGGACTTTTTGGGAGCCTAGCTGTGTAGGGGTCCCCAAAAACAAATCACCACCATCAGAATTTCAAAGGGCGTACATTTTTCATTGCATTTTCTCACTACCTCTAACGGTTTAGGAGGCCCTGAAATGTCAAGATACCACAAAACCCCCCCAAATGACCCCATTTTGGAAAGTAGACACCCCAAGCTATTTGCTGAGAGGCATGGTGAGTCCATGGAATATTTTATATTTTGCCACAAGTTTTGGGAAAATTACAATTTTTTTTTTAATTTTTTTTTTTACACAACGTTGTCACTAAAAGATAAATTTCTCACACATGACATGGGTATATGTGGAATGACACCCCAAAATACATTCTGCTGCTTCTCCTGAGTATGGGGATACCCCATGTGTGAGACTTTTTGGGAGCCTAGCTGTGTACAGGACCGCAAAAGCCAATCAACACTCTCAGGTTTTCTAATGGCGTAAATTGTTCATGTCATCTCTGCACTACCTGTCACAGTTTCGGAGGCCCTAAAATTCCAAGATAGCAGAAAACCCCCCCAAATGACCCCATTTTGGAAAGTAGACACCCCAAGCTATTTGCTGAGAGGCATGGTGAGTCCATGGAATATTTTATATTTTGCCACAAGTTCCGGGAAATATATATATATATATATATATATTTTTTTTTTTTACACAAAGTTGTCAGTAAATGATATATTGCTCACACATGCCATGGGTATATGTGAACTGACACCCCAAAATACATTCTGCTGCTTCTCCTGAGTACAGGGATACCCCATGTGTGAGACTTTTTTGCAGTCTAGCCGAGTACAGGACCCCGAAAACCAACCTCCACTTTCAGGTTTTCCAAGGGCGTAAATTGTTGATTTCACTCCTGACTACCTATCACAGTTTCGGAGGCCCTAAAATTCCAAGATAGCATAAAACCCCCCCAAATGACCCCATTTTGGAAAGTAGACACCCCAAGCTATTTGCGGAGAGGCATGGTGAGTCCATGGAATATTTTATATTTTGCCACAAGTTCCGGGAAATATATATATATATATATATTTTTTTTTACACAAAGTTGTCAGTAAATGATATATTGCTCACACATGCCATGGGTATATGTGAACTGACACCCCAAAATACATTCTGTTGCTTCTCCTGAGTACAGGGATACCCCATGTGTGAGACTTTTTTGCAGTCTAGCCGAGTACAGGACCCCGAAAACCAACCTCCACTTTCAGGCTTTCCAAGGGCGTAAATTGTTGATTTCACTCCTGACTACCTATCACAGTTTCCGAGGCCCTAAAATTCCAAGATAGCACAAACCCCCCCCCCAAATGACCCCATTTTGGAAAGTAGACACCCCAAGCTATTTGCTGAGAGGCATGGTGAGTCCATGGAATATTTTATATTTTGCCACAAGTTCCGGGAAATATATATATATATATATATATATATATATTTTTTTTTTTTTACACAAAGTTGTCAGTAAATGATATATTGCTCACACATGCCATGGGTATATGTGTAATTACACCCCAAAATATATTCTGCTGCTTCTCCTGAGTACAGGGATACCACATATGTGGGACTTTTTGGGAGCCTAGCTGTGTAGGGGTCCCCAAAAACAAATCACCACCATCAGAATTTCAAAGGGCGTACATTTTTCATTGCATTTTCTCACTACCTCTAACGGTTTAGGAGGCCCTGAAATGTCAAGATACCACAAAACCCCCCCAAATGACCCCATTTTGGAAAGTAGACACCCCAAGCTATTTGCTGAGAGGCATGGTGAGTCCATGGAATATTTTATATTTTGCCACAAGTTTTGGGAAAATTACAATTTTTTTTTTAATTTTTTTTTTTACACAACGTTGTCACTAAAAGATAAATTTCTCACACATGACATGGGTATATGTGGAATGACACCCCAAAATACATTCTGCTGCTTCTCCTGAGTATGGGGATACCCCATGTGTGAGACTTTTTGGGAGCCTAGCTGTGTACAGGACCGCAAAAGCCAATCAACACTCTCAGGTTTTCTAATGGCGTAAATTGTTCATGTCATCTCTGCACTACCTGTCACAGTTTCGGAGGCCCTAAAATTCCAAGATAGCACAAAACCCCCCCAAATGACCCCATTTTGGAAAGTAGACACCCCAAGCTATTTGCTGAGAGGCATGGTGAGTCCATGGAATATTTTATATTTTGCCACAAGTTCCGGGAAATATATATATATATATATATATATTTTTTTTTTTTACACAAAGTTGTCAGTAAATGATATATTGCTCACACATGCCATGGGTATATGTGAACTGACACCCCAAAATACATTCTGCTGCTTCTCCTGAGTACAGGGATACCCCATGTGTGAGACTTTTTTGCAGTCTAGCCGAGTACAGGACCCCGAAAACCAACCTCCACTTTCAGGTTTTCCAAGGGCGTAAATTGTTGATTTCACTCCTGACTACCTATCACAGTTTCGGAGGCCCTAAAATTCCAAGATAGCATAAAACCCCCCCAAATGACCCCATTTTGGAAAGTAGACACCCCAAGCTATTTGCGGAGAGGCATGGTGAGTCCATGGAATATTTTATATTTTGCCACAAGTTCCGGGAAATATATATATATATATATTTTTTTTTTTACACAAAGTTGTCAGTAAATGATATATTGCTCACACATGCCATGGGTATATGTGAACTGACACCCCAAAATACATTCTGTTGCTTCTCCTGAGTACAGGGATACCCCATGTGTGAGACTTTTTTGCAGTCTAGCCGAGTACAGGACCCCGAAAACCAACCTCCACTTTCAGGCTTTCCAAGGGCGTAAATTGTTGATTTCACTCCTGACTACCTATCACAGTTTCCGAGGCCCTAAAATTCCAAGATAGCACAAACCCCCCCCCAAATGACCCCATTTTGGAAAGTAGACACCCCAAGCTATTTGCTGAGAGGCATGGTGAGTCCATGGAATATTTTATATTTTGCCACAAGTTCCGGGAAATATATATATATATATATATATATTTTTTTTTTTACACAAAGTTGTCAGTAAATGATATATTGCTCACACATGCCATGGGTATATGTGAACTGACACCCCAAAATACATTCTGCTGCGTCTCCTGAGTACAGGGATACCCCATGTGTGAGACTTTTTTGCAGTCTAGCCGAGTACAGGACCCCGAAAACCAACCTCCACTTTCAGGTTTTCCAAGGGCGTAAATTGTTGATTTCACTCCTGACTACCTATCACAGTTTCGGAGGCCCTAAAATTCCAAGATAGCATAAAACCCCCCCAAATGACCCCATTTTGGAAAGTAGACACCCCAAGCTATTTGCGGAGAGGCATGGTGAGTCCATGGAATATTTTATATTTTGCCACAAGTTCCGGGAAATATATATATATATATATATATATATATATATATATATATATTTTTACACAAAGTTGTCAGTAAATGATATATTGCTCACACATGCCATGGGTATATGTGAACTGACACCCCAAAATACATTCTGTTGCTTCTCCTGAGTACAGGGATACCCCATGTGTGAGACTTTTTTGCAGTCTAGCCGAGTACAGGACCCCGAAAACCAACCTCCACTTTCAGGCTTTCCAAGGGCGTAAATTGTTGATTTCACTCCTGACTACCTATCACAGTTTCCGAGGCCCTAAAATTCCAAGATAGCACAAACCCCCCCCCAAATGACCCAATTTTGGAAAGTAGACACCCCAAGCTATTTGCTGAGAGGCATGGTGAGTCCATGGAATATTTTATATTTTGCCACAAGTTCCGGGAAATATATTATTATTATTTTTTTTTGTTTTTTTTTACACAAAGTTGTCAGTAAATGATATATTGCTCACACATGCCATGGGTATATGTGAAATGACACCCCAAAATACATTCTGCTGCTTCTCCTGAGTACAGGGATACCCCATGTGTGAGACTTTTTTGCCGTCTAGCCGAGTACAGGATCCCGAAAACCAACCTCCACTTTCAGGCTTTCCAAGGGCGTAAATTGTTGATTTCACTCCTGACTACCTATCACAGTTTTGGAGGCCATGAAATGCCAAGACAGCACAACCCCCCCCCCCCCAAATGACCCCTTTTTGGAAAGTAGACAACCTGAGCTATTTGCAGAGAGGCATGTTGAGTATTTTGCAGATCTCACTTTTTGTCACAAAGCTTTGGAAATTGAAAAAAGAGGGAAAAAAATGCATTTTCCTGTTTTTTCTTCATTTTCCAAAAAAAATTAGAGCTGCAAAATACTCACCATGCCTCTCAGCAAATAGATTGGAGTGTCTACTTTGCAAAATGGGGTAATTTGGGGGGGTTTTGTGCCATCTTGGCTTTTTATGGACTTCAAAAGTGTGATAGGTAGTAAGGAGTGAGATCAACAATTTACGCCCTTGGAAAGCCAAAAGGTGCGCATTGGTTTTCCGGGTCCTGTACGCGGCTAGACTGGCAAAAAGTCTCACACATGGGGTATCATTGTACTCAGGAGAAGCAGCAAAATGTATTTTGGGGTGTCATTTCACATAAACCCATGGCATGTGTGAGCAATATATCATTTACTGACAACTTTGTGTAAAAAAAAATAAAAAAATTAAAAAAATTTTTTTTCCCGAAACTTGTGGCAAAATATAAACTATTCCATGGACTCACCATGCTTCTCAGCCAGTAGCTTGGAGTGTCTACTTTGCAAAATTGGGTCATTTGGGGGGGTTTTGTGCTATCTTGAAATTTCAGGGCCTCTGAAACTGTGACAGGTAGTCAGGGGTAAAATCAGCAATTTACGCCATTAGAAAACCTGAAGATGTGGACTGGTTGTCGGGGTCGCGTACACAGCTAGGCTCCCAAAAAATCTCACACATGGGGTATCCCTGTACTCAGGAGAAGCAAAATAATGTATTTTGGGGTGTCATTTCACATATTCCCATGGCATGCATGAGAAATATATCATTTAGTGACAACTTTCTGTAAAAAAACAACAACAAAAAAAATAATAATAATTTTCCCGAAACTTGTGGCAAAATATAAAATACTCCATGGACTCACCATGCCTCTCAGAAAAAAGCTTTGGGTGTTTACTTTTCAAAAAGGGGTCATTTGGGGGGTGTTTGAACTGTCCCGGCATTTTATGCTCAATCTTAGCCACACATCACCCACTCTTCTAACCACTTGAAAACCAAGCCTTTTCTGTGCCTTTTTGTTTACATGAAAAAATATTTTTTTTTTACTAGAAAATTACTTTGAACCCCCAAACATTATATATTTTTTTAAAGCAGAGGCCCTATAGAATAAAATGGTGGATGTTGCAAATTTTTTTGTCACACGGTATTTGCGCACAGATTTTCCAAACGCAATTTTTGCGAAAAAAATACATTTTTTTTAATTTATTGCACAAATACACTATATAATTCCAATTTTTTTGGTAAAATTTAAAAGATGATCTTATGCCGAGTTCATAGACACCTAACATGACATGTCAAAACAGAAAACAAGAGGTCGGGAGACCAAGAGAATACAGATGTACCCTGTTACTCTGTATCCCAACAACCAACTAAGGGCACCAGACACGAGTTTGAATAAAAATAGTAGATTTATTTGGCACGTATGCCATAAAAATTGATTTCAAGACAGAAAACAGACACTTGGGTGGTGAACCATGGTGACACTAACTCACAAAAAATGAAATAAAATCAACAATTAGGCACCCATGCATGTGAGAATATACCATATACTCAAGAACATTATACCCCTGCGTAAGCCAGCATACCTAGTATGCTGGATAATGCGCAGGGTATAATGTGAGGACCTCGATAATACCCCTATGGACACTAGGGTTAAACAAGACCTGGCTGAAATTCACCAATTGGTGAACTAAAATATGATGTAAATAATCTTGAAAAGGTATTGATGATGTAAATAGTTGTCAGTCCGATGACTTTCAATAGATTTTTAACATGCTTGTCCAAAATTAAGTCGTTGGTTGCAGTGAATGATTCTCCAAAATTAAGGAGGTATTAAATATTGTGAACAAGTGGCGACTTATCAATAAGATCATCAGGGTAAGGACAGTCCTTGATATTGGAAAAGACTTCAAAATAGATTTTGGGTGGACAGTCAATGTACCTGAGATGAGTAGTTGATATAGGAAAAGTTTCACCGTCCTGGTTCACAGACTCAATAGATCATATGTTTACCTTTTCATTCTAGGTAAGCCAATGTCCTGGTCATGTAGCGGGGGAGGAAGATGAGTAGAGGTATTAGGCGGCACGGTCCCCCAGATCCCGTAGAACTGGCGCTCTTACCCGTCGGCGTTCTTCCCCTCCATGCGGCTTAGCCAGCGGCCGTGGCGGTTGACTTCCGGGTCAGAGGATTTCCTCCCGGTCGTCACTTCCTGTGTAGCCAAACGGCCGGACGCCTCCACGGGGAACAGCCTGGGGAGCGATAAATGTGGATCCTATGTTGGGAACTCAATTGTCGCCTGTTGCATGGGAGCTTGGTACACAATGCCGGACGCTGACGCGTTTCACCAAACGGATTGGTTTCCTCAGAGCTATTGAATGTAATCAAGATGCACCGATATATACCGCCCTTAATTGGCAGTAATTAATTGATCATCCAATTAGGTGCGGGACTTAAGGGGAATGAATTACCATATTCCACCACAAGATGTCCTCGCTCCTTAAAAGTTAATCAGATAGAATACTTCAATGCATCTTGCCATTCTGCCAGCAAAGTTGATAGCACTGACTCCATGTATGTCACTATGGAGACAGGGCTATATTCTTTTAACAAAAGAATAAATGGACAAATACATGTGATTTAAAAATTACACAGCAAACTAAATTAGAAAAACAAAAAGGGGAAAGAGGAAAATAGAAATGACTGATAGTTTCTACATTCTTTGATATGGAGAACCATAATTAGATTATTAATAGGTTGAGGATAGGGGCCCTTTATGTACCTCAGGGATTAAGTCCTGAGGTGAATTTACCAATTTGTGAAAGACCTTAGAAGAGGGGAGGCTACGCACCGGAGGGTTAGTATTTATACTCCTGAACATAGGAGGAGGTTGGGGCTAAGGAGATGGTCAACCATAATTGAATTTTGATAGGAAGAAGGTTAGTAACATCACGATACCAGTCACAAGGGACAAAGGATTCAGGGGTTCAGGAAGGGCTGTAGACTGAATTCAACATTGAGTCCCATTGGTACTAAAGATCCCATCTTAAAGATCCACATTTTCTCCTTCTGGAGGAGGATCTGGTCAAAGTCTCCCCTCCTTGCAGGTAATTTAAGAGCATATATCCCCCTGACCCTTAGACCGTCGGGACTGGCATCGTGATGCTCTATAAAGTGAAGGGGAACTGTCCTTTTGTCAATTTTCTTCCTAATATCGGCAACATGTTCAAGAATCCGTGTTTTAAGTTGACGTTTAGTTTTGCCAATATATGATTTTTGGCAAGGACAAATAATTTCATATATGACTCTTTCTGTTTGGCAATTAATGAAATCATTAATAGTAAAACTATTTTGCCCATTACAACTAATAAAAGTTTTGGACTTAATTACCAATTTACAAATCTGGCAATGGCCACATGGGACATTCCTTTTGGTTGTGGTAAAGAGGTTAGCCAATTCTCATTACTCCGTGACCTGACAAATTCCGAGTGACAAAGTGTGTCTTTCAGATTTCTAGCCCTTTTGGCTGTAAGTAGGGGCCTGGGACCTACTAGTTTTTCAATAAGGGGGGACACTGTAAGGACTTGCCAGTGTTTTGTTAGGATTGACCCAACCTCCTTCCATTGTGTGCCGTACTGGGTGATAATACGTGGGTATCGATCACCAACAGTCGTCACATCTGTGGTCCCTGCTTCTTGTTCGCCAAGCAGGGTGGATCTTGGTCTAAGTCCTGCTCTTTTCCGTGCTTTCTTAATAATACTATGGGAGTATCCCCTCTCCCTGAATCTTTGGTGCAATTGTTTTGCCTCTTCCTGATAGTCTGCTGGTTTCGAACAGTTTCTTTTGTGACGTAAAAACTGCCCCACTGGGATACTATTAATCAAATGTTTAGGATGGTGGCTATCTGCGGCCAAAAGTGTATTGGCTGCAGTGTCTTTCCGATAAGTTTTGGTCTTGATCTCCCCATCATCCACTGAAATGAGGAGATCGAGGAAAGGGAGACTATTAGTACTCGCCGTATATGTTAACCGTATATTGCGGTCATTTTGGCTTAGATCGTCCATGAATTGATCCAATTCAGCAGGGGTACCCTTCCAGAGAAGCAGGACATCATCAATGTACCTCAGCCACAGGTGTGAGTGGCTGAGGTACATTGAGGATGGATAAATAACCTGCTCCTCCCAAAGGCCAAGATGGAGGCACGCGTAGGCCGGGGCCCACGGCGCCCCCATCGAGGTTCCTCTAATCTGCTGATAGTATCTGTTCATGAACTGGAAGAAATTATGGCCCAGGAGAAATTCCAGGAGCTCGACGACAAATTCATTATGAGCGCCGAGCTCAGGGAATCTATTCTCCAAGAAGTGTGCGACTGCCCTCAGACCCCAATCATGTGGGATGGAAGTATATAAACTCTCAACGTCAATGCCCACCAGGAGTATATCCGGGGGGGCAGAGATCTGAGAGAGCTTACGGAGTACATCCCTAGTATCTTGTACAAAGGACGGGAGGGCAGTCACTAACTCCTTAATGAGGGCGTCAATGAATTTGCCAGTTCTTTCTAATGGGCCTCCCACCGCCGAAACGATAGGTCGCCCTGGGGGCTAACATGACATGCTTTAAAAATTGCGCATGCCTGCGCAGCGGCAAAAACATACGTACATTTTTAAAAACCTTTAAAAGTCTCTACAGGTTACCACTTTAGATTTACAGAGGAGGTCTACTGCAAGAATTACTGCACTAGATCTGGCGATCACGGCGATACCTCACATGCATGCTGCAATTGCGGTTTACATATGACACTAGACCACCGCTTGCGTGCGCCATTGCGCGCAAGCACCGGGGGAAAGGGGGGGGGCTCAATTTTTTTTTTTCTTTTTTCTTTTGCTTTTTTATGTTATTTTGACACCTTTCCTTTAATTTTTTTTTTTTAAATCATTTTTATTGTTATCACAGTGAATTTAAATATCCCCTATGATAGCAATCTGTGGTGACAGGTACTCTTTTTTTAAAAAATTGGGGTCTTTTAGACTCTAGATCTCTCCTCTGACCTTAACGCATCTGACCACACCAAAATTGGTGTGATAAAATACTTTCCCAATTTCCCAATGGCCCTGCTTATTTCTGGCGAAACAGAAGTCATGAAATGCTCGTAGCCTCCGGCATCTTAGGCCATAGAGATGATTGGAGCCATTCTCATCTCCAATTAGCTCTATGGTTAGACAATTGAACCACCGGCTGCACTCTCGGGTTAACCGGTGGGACAGGAGAGCCCGAGAAAAACCACGGAAGGCTGCGGAAGGCGGCGGTGGGGGGGGGTGAGGCCCCTCCCACTGCATGTAAAAGCAGTCTAGCGGCCAATTACCTGCTAGGATTGCTTTTACATGTAAGCCGACCGCTGGCTGTAAAAAACGATACCAAGATGATGCCTAAATCTGCAGGCATCATCCTGGTATAACCACTCAAAGTCCAGCAACGTACCAGTACATTGCTGGTCCTTGTTTGGCATATAGGTTTTTTTTTTTCATGCAGCCTGTGGGCTGAACGGAAAAAAAGAGAACCTATCAGAAATCAGCACAGGAATAATGCGTAGTATTACTCATCATTAACCGCCCAAACAACCACCCACTGAATTTAATGATGGGTATACACGACACTATCCACGTATACCAAAATAGGATTTTAACTGCAGTGCTGAAATCAGAAAATCACCACAGCTGCTATCAGCAAAGGTATCCATATATGCTGAGCGCAAACACTGTTTGTGTCAGAATATATAAAATCAATGCGTGGTAGCCGACGAGTACCTGCAAGAGAAACAGGTCACAAAAGAATGAAAAAACAAAGGACATTAAAAAAAAAGTACAGTAGGAAGAGTAGGACATATAAAATGACTGACACAACAAAAGTTTTTGGATTCTCATCATTAACCGCCCAAACAACCACCCACTGAATTTAATGATGGGTATACACGGCACTATTCACGTATACCAAAATAGGATTTTAACTGCAGTGCTGAAATCAGAAAATCACCACAGCTGCTATCAGCAAAGGTATCCATATATGCTGAGCGCAAACACTGTTTGTGTCAGAATATATAAAATCAATGCGTGGTAGCCGACGAGTACCTGCAAGAGAAACAGGTCACAAAAGAATGAAAAAACAAACAAAGGACATTGAAAAAAGTACAGTAGGAAGGAGTAGAAGGACATATAAAATTACTGACACAACAACAGTTTTTGGATCCTTTTATTTTTCTAACTGTTTCTTGATTTGGGACTGCGATCTTCTGCGATCTTCTCTTCCAGCTTGGGTCTCTCAAAATGTCGATGGACATCCAACATCTTTCGAGACCCTGTGTTTGTGTGCCCTACACTGTGTCGTGCTGTACCCTACTCTACCCTACTCCACTAGTGTATGGTAGAGCTCGAAACATTCCCCGATGCAGAGACCAGGTTGGTCAGGACATTTGGGACAATAATAACGGGTGTCATGCCTAAATCCGCGCCTGCTACAGACACGACATCTTTTTTGGGGGTATCTTTGGGTAGGGGTACTCGGGAGGACATAAGGAAAATGCCTCTCATGCAGCCGGCTCACTGCATCTGGAAGGGGAAGTTGGGCAGGCATGCCTCCTGGGTACAGGTAGGCAAAGATGATCTCTTCCTGGAATTCCCGGAAAGATCCAGTTCGTCCTGACGCCCTGTATAGGACAAAGGCGTTCAGCATAGCCAATTGGTAAAGGTAAACAGACACTTTTTTGTACCAGCGTCTGGCTTTACGGGCAACTAAATACGGCGCCAAAAGCTGGTCGTTAAGGTCCACCCCTCCCATGTTAAGGTTATATTCGTGGACACAGAGGGGTTTCTCCACAACGCCAGTTGCCGTAGTGATTTGGATCGTCGTGTCTGCGTGAAGGGAGGACAGAACATAAACATCCCGTGTATCCTTCCACTTCACCGCAAGCAATTTGTCCGTTTTCAAGCAGGCTCTCGCCCCCGACTAAGACGGGAATTTACAAGCCGTTGGGGGAACCCCCGGCGATTAGGTCGCACGGTGCCACATGCGCCAATTTGTAAATCGAGAAGGTGACTAAATAGTGGCACGCTTGTATAAAAGTTGTCCACGTACAAATGGTACCCCTTTCCGGATAAGGGTGACACCAAGTCCCAAACGATCTTACCACTGCTCCCTATGTAGTCTGGGCAGTTGGGGGGCTCCACACAGCTATCTTTTCCCTCATAGACCCGGAAACTAACTGTATAGCCTGTGGCCCTGTCACACAATTTATACAGTTTGACCCCGTACTTGGCACGCTTGCTGGGGAGGTACTGTTTCATAGCAAGGCGGCCAGTAAATTTAATCAGGGACTCGTCAACGCAGACAACTTGTTCGGGGGTAAACAAGGCTGCAAACCGCTGATTGAAGTGGTCTATGAGGGGCCGAATTTTGTGGAGCCGATCGTATTCAGGGTCTCCCCGAGGACGACAGATTTCATTGTCGCTGAAATGCATGAATCGCAGAATTTGCTCGTATCTCCCCCTGGACATGGAGGCAGAGTACATGCGCATATGGTGAACTGGGCTAGTGGACCAATATAGCCGCAATTCACTCTGTTTAGTTATGCCCATGTGGAGGGAAAGGCCCAGAAAGATCTTAAATTCGGAAACCGTTATAGGTTTCCAGCCGAATTGTCTGGCAAGGTGTGAATTTGGGTTGGCGGCGATGAACTGTTGTGCATATAAATTTGATTGATCCACAATCGATCTGTAAAGATCTTCCGTGAAGAACAGCTCATAAAAGTTCAGGGGCGTAAAACCACCTGTCTCCACGTGGATTCCAGGTTGGGCAGTGAATGGGGGAATTACTGGCGCTGTAGTATCAGTGGGTTGCCAATTAGGATATGCCAGCGCATCAGGGAGGGCACTATGGGCTCTACGGGCCTGTCTACGAATACGCGGTGGCTGCGGGCCACTACTTGTGCTAGCCACCGCACCAGCTTCAACTGCACTTAGGGGACTCGCCACGTCACCAGGTGTTACTGCAGTGCTGGTTGTACTAGGTCCAGGTTGTACTAGGCCGCTGGCGCTTGCCAGGTCGCCAGAAAAATGAGCGGCACTAGTAACCACACTCTGCTCCATACGAGCACCCTGCGATTCCTGCATCTCAACAACTTCAGAATGGGGTCGGGTACGCCTGGGTCTAACAGGGACCCATCTGTCATCGGAGCTATCTGTCAGGGAGCCGCTGCCGTCATCAGGTTCATATACTGACACTAATTCGGTCATTGTAGCTTCCCCTTCGCTATCAGATGACTCGGTCAGCATATAACTGATAAGCTCTTCATCCCTGTACGAACGTTTGGTCATTTTGGTAACTAAATTTACCCGTACAGTGATGCGACAGGTAATAAAAGCACCTGGTTGTCGAAGATTATTTCAAGCGCTACCAAAAAAACTGCTAATGCTAGCAGGGATCAGGCCTGACTCTGCTAACACAGCGGTTTTGTGTTTAGTGTTTTTTTGCAAGTGACAGTAATCTATTGATTACTACACTTGCCTGGGTGAAAGGGTTAAACGCAGGTGCTGGCCGGAATCAGTGCTGATCGTGCAAACACCGCGTTTTGGGAACCCTAAACTATGGGGGCGCTAGTATAGTTCTGATCAGATCAGATATTGATCTGTTCAAACACTATACTAGAAATGGAAGTGTATGTGCGTGCGTGCGTGTGTGGTAATCAAGGGGTTACTTCTAAACTATGCGCTGGGGATCTGGGGGGGGTGGCGGGGACCCTAAACCTCCTTTGGGAAAGAAACTAGCTAGCTAGCGCAACCTCAAGTCACAATGACACTAATACAAAATACAGTAAAACAGTATATTATGTGTGTATTAGTGCTAATGTGACAGAGGGTGTAGGGGTTAACGGGATGTGATCAGGGGGGGATCAGGGGTTTAAATCTTTATTGGAAGGGGCTGGCGGGTATCCTAAGGATAAAAGGAATGGTGGCAAGCGCTAAACCTGGTCACAAGTCACACTTATACGGGTATATAGAAAATGCTATATACTGTATACAGTGTGTTGTGGCAGGGGGTGTAGGGGTGATCAGGGGGGGATCAGGGGATTAAATCTTTATTGGGCGGGTGGCGGGGACCCTAAACCTCCTTGGGACAGAAACTTAGTCGCCTGCGCTAATTCTGATCACAATGACACTAATACAAAAACACTGTATATTACGTTTGTATTAGTGCTGATGTGACAGAGGGTGTAGGGGTTAACTAGCGGTGATCAGGAGGGGATCAGGGGGGATCAGGGGCTTAAATCTTTATTAGGGGGGGTGGCGGGTAATTCAAGTGGAAAAAGGGGGGTCGCAAGCGCTAGACCTGACCACAAATCACAGTTATACGGGTATATAGCAAAATTCTATATACTGTATACGGTGTGTGTTATGGCAGGGGGTGTAGGGGTGATCAGGGGGGGTCAGGGGCTTAAATCTTTATTGGGCGGGTGGCGGGGACCCTAAACCTTCTTGGGACACAAACTTAGTCGCCTACGCTAATTCTGATCACAATGACACTAATACAAAAATACAAAAACACTGTATATTACGTTTGTATTAGTGCTGATGTGACAGAGGGTGTAGGGGTTAACTAGCGGTGATCAGGGGGGGGTCAGGGGAGATCAGGGGCTCAAATCTTTATTAGGGGGGTGGCGGGTAATTCAAGTGGAAAAGGGGGGGTCGCAAGTGCTACACCTGTTCACAAATCACACTTATACAAGTATATAGGTAACTGCTATATGCTGTATATAGTGTGTGTTGTGTCAGGTGCTGTAGGGGTTAATCGGGGGGGGGGGGCGATTGGGGGGTAAATGTGCCTATCTAGCTGTGTGTGACTGTGTTTGATGCAGTACTTACAGTTAGAAGTGCTCTCTTCTCCCGATGAATCCAAAAGGGATCATGGGAGAAGAGGGCACCTCTTTTCTGAGTCTGTGTTTACATTTCACAGACTCAGAACAAGATCTGATTGGGCAGGACCGATCAAGCCATCGGTGTCGGCGGGCACGCGCGGGAGCGCGCAAAGGACCGGCGGCAAGTAGCGACGTAGACCTACGTCACTCTGCCTGGCAGGGGCCGACTGCCGCAGTAAATATACTGTGCGCAGTCGGCAAGTGGTTAATTTACCTCCAGCCACCAAATACTACGTTCTTAGTTAGTAGTCAGGTAAACTGATGTGGGCAAATTTTTGGGGCCTTTTATGGCCGACACTTACTTCTTTATCCTGTAAATGCCTAATGTACCTTCAGCCACAGAATACTACGTTCTTAGCTGTCAGGTAAACCCATGTGGGCTAATTTTTGGGGCCTTTTACGGCCTACACTTACTTCTGTATCCCGTGAATGCCTAATGTACCGTCAGCCACAGAATACTACGTTCTTAGCTGTCAATTAAACCCATGTGGGCTAATTTTTGGGGCCTATACAGGCTGACACTTACTTCTGTACCCTGTGAATGCCTAATATACCTTCAGCCACCAAATACTACATTCTTAGCTGTTAGGTAAACCCATGTGGGCTAATTTTTGGGGCCTTTTATGGCCGACACTTACTTCTGTATCCTGTGAATGCCTAATGTACCTTCAGCCACAGAATACTACGTTCTTAGCTGTCAGGTAAAAACATGTGGGCAAATTGTTGGGGACTTTTACTTCCGAGATCAGACGAGATCGGGTGTGTTCAGGGTGATGTGGCCGTAGGCGATCACCACTGCCACCTTCGACCCCTTGAACTTGGCCATGGCAAGATGGCACCTCAGGAGAAACAAAAAGAAAGCCAACGAATAAAGGAAAAGCCAAAAGCCTACAGCACCTGGTATTCCCTGTTGGTCTCCCATCCAGATACAAACCAGGCCCAACCCTGCTTAGCTTCAGAGATCAGACGAGATTAGGCGCGTTCAGGGTGATGTGGCCATAGGCGATCACCACTGCCACCCTCGACCCCTTTGAACTTGGCCATGGCAAGATGGCTCCTTAGGAGAAACAAAAAGAAAACCAACGAATAAAGGAAAAGCCAAAAGCCTACAGCACCTGATACCAGCACCCAGGCGGTCTCCCATCCAGGTACTAACCAGGCCCGACCATGCTTAGCTTCCGAGATCAGACGAGATTGTGTGCGTTCAGGGTGATGTGGCTGTAGGAGATCACCTCTGCCACCCTCGACCCCTTTGAACTTTGCCATGGCAAGATGGCACCTCAGTAGAAACAAAAAGAAAGCCAACGAATAAAGGAAAAGCCAAAAGCCTACAGCACCTAGTATTCCCAGGCGGTTTCCCATCCAGGTTTTAACCAGGCCCGACCCTGCTTAGCTTCTGAGATCAGACGAGATCGGGCACGTTCGGGTGATGTGGCCGTAGGCGATCACCACTGCCACCCTCGACCCCTTTGAACTTTGCCATGGCAAGATGGCACCTGAGAAGAAACAAAAAGAAAGCCAACGAATAAAGGAAAAGCCAAAAGCCTACAGCACCTGGTATTCCCAGGCGGTTTCCCATCCAGGTTCTAACAGGCCCGACCCTGCTTAGTTTCTGAGATCCGACGAGATTGGGCGCGTTCAGAGTTATGTGGACATAGGCAATCACCACTGCCGCCCTCGACCCCTTTGAACTTGGCCAAGGCAAGATGGCACCTCAGGAGAAACAAAAAGAAAGCCAACAAATAAAGGAAAAGCCTACAGAACCTGGTATTCCAAGGCGGTCTCCCATCTAGGTAATAACCAGGCCTGACCCTACTTAGCTTCCAAGATCAGACTAGATCGGGTGCGTTCAGGGTTATGTGGCTGTAGGCGATCACCACTGCCACCCTCTACCCCTTTGAACTTGGCCATGGCAAGATGGCACCTCAGGAGAAACAAAAAGAAAGCCAACGAATAAAGGAAAAGCCAAAAGCCTACAGCTAGTGTTGAGCGAACACGGACTGTATTATTCGTGTTCGTACCGAATAAATGGATTTTTGTTACCCGAACACGGACCCGAAAACTTTACTGTATGTTCGGGTTTAAAATCCGTGTTCGGTCATTTTATTTCTGGGTTTGTATGTAATGGCGCGCTTTTAATGGCGGGCTTTCAACAGCCAATCAACAGGCGTTTAACTGGTGTGCCTTAAGCCATCTCAGCCATGCCTACTAATGTATTAGTAGCTGTGATTGGCCATCTGAAGCATGTGACCATGTCTTTATAAGTTCGAGACCCAGCGCCGCTGCGTCATTCTGCTGTATTATAGGGACAGAGCACACATCATACGTGCTGGCTGCTGATTAGGGACAGACAGTCAAAAATGATATTGTGTCCGAAAAGAAGTCAGGGACAGGTCGGAGTGCTGCAGGCAGGGCGAGTTATTAGGGCATTTTAGGGCGAGGCTGGAGAATAGGCAGGGTCAGTGTTCTACATCGATTTTGCTGTGTGGGGGGTTTGCAGTGCCAGTGACTGATCTTATCGATCATTTTAGGGCGAGGCTGGAGAATAGGCAGGGTCAGTATTCTACATCGATTTTGCTGTGTGTGGGGTGGTGTGAACACAATCTTTTTGCCCGCTGAGGAGGAGGGAGAAAAAAATCTTTTTTATCAGTCAGTTGTGTGCAGCGTTTTTCCTTCAGTGCTGCTGACTGTGATAATACACTGCTGTGTTCACATGTGCTATTATTGAGTGATTTTAAAATTTATACACTTTTTTCTATTCCACTATTCAATATACACCCTTTTGGGTTAAAAAAAATTAAATTGTGGCATAGTCTGTACTAATCTATTTAAAAATTACAAACTTAAGGGGGAATTTTCTTTTTTTTTTCCCTTCATAGCCTGCAGCAGAGCTGACTGATATAAGACACTGCTGTGTTCACATGTGCTAGTGATTTTAAAATTTATACACTTTTTTCTATTCCACTATTCAATATATACACCCTTTTGGGTTAAAAAATTAAATTGTGGCATAGTCTGTACTAATCTATTTAAAAATTACAAACTTAAAGGGGAATTTTCTTTTTTTTTCCCTTCATAGCCTGCAGCAAAGCTGACTAATATAAGACACTGCTGTGTTCACATGTGCTAGTGATTTTAAAATTTATACACTTTTTTCTATTCCACTATTCAATATACACCCTTTTGGGTTAAAAAAAATTAAATTGTGGCATAGTCTGTACTAATCTATTTAAAAATTACAAACTTAAAGGGGAATTTTCTTTTTTTTCCCCTTCATAGCCTGCAGCAGAGCTGACTAATATAAGACACTGCTGTGTTCACATGTGCTAGTGATTTTAAAATTTATACACTTTTTTCTATTCCACTATTCAATATACACCCTTTTGGGTTAAAAAAATTAAATTGTGGCATAGTCTGTACTAATCTATTTAAAAATTACAAACTTAAAGGGGAATTTTCTTTTTTTTTCCCTTCATAGCCTGCAGCAGAGCTGACTGATATAAGACACTGCTGTGTTCACATGTGCTATTGAAAAATCACCAATTTTATATCATATTTTCTATTCCGCTATTCAATCTACACCCTTTGGGGTAAAAACAATTAAATTGCGGGATAGTCTGTATTGGTACGTGTGAGACACACCTTTCCAATTTTTGGGGCGCATCTCATACCGCCGAGGATTGCAGGGTGCTTCAGTTTGCCTCCTGCCTGTTCCGAACTCCTCCTACTCCTCAGCCTGCCTTTGGGGGTACAAAAAATAGTAATCGGGGCCTAGTCTGGGTCTGTACGTGTGAGATACATACACCTTTTGATATCATATTTTCTATTCCGCTTTTCAATCTACACCCTTGGGGTAAAAACAATTAAATTGCGGGATAGTCTGTATCGGTACGTGTGAGATACACCTTTCCAATTTTTGGGGCGCATCTCATACCGCCAAGGATTGCAGGGTGCTTCATTTTGCCTCCTGCCTGTTCCGAACTCCTCCTACTCCTCATCCTGCCTTTGGGGGGTATAAAAAATAGTAATCGGGGCCTAGTCTGGGTCTGTACGTGTGAGATACACACACCTTTTGATATCATATTTTCTATTCCTCTATTCAATCTCCCCCCCCTGGGGGTAAAAACAATTAAATTGCGGGATAGTCTGTATCGGTACGTGTGAGATACACCTTTCCAATTTTTGGGGCGCATCTCATACCGCCGAGGATTGCAGGGTGCTTCACTTTGCCTCCTGCCTGTTCTGAACTCCTCCTACTCCTCATCCTGCCTTTGGGGGTACAAAAAATAGTAATCGGAGCCTAGCCTGGGTCTGTACGTGTGAGATACATACACCTTTTGATATCATATTTTCTATTCCGCTATTCAATCTACACCCTTGGGGTAAAAACAATTAAATTGCGGGATAGTCTGTATCGGTACGTGTGAGATACACCTTTCCAATTTTTGGGGCGCATCTCATACCGCCGAGGATTGCAGGGTGCTTCACTTTGCCTCCTGCCTGTTCCGAACTCCTCCTACTCCTCATGCTGCCTTTGGGGGTACAAAAAATAGTAATCGGGGCCTAGTCTGGGTCTGTACGTGTGAGATATATATACACCTTTTGATATCATATTTTCTATTCCGCTATTCAATCTACACCCTTGGGGTAAAAACAATTAAATTGCGGGATAGTCTGTATTGGTACGTGTGAGACACACCTTTCCAATTTTTGGGGCGCTTCTCATACTGCCGAGGATTGCAGGGTGCTTCAGTTTGCCTCCTGCCTGTTCCGAACTCCTCCTACTCCTCAGCCTGCCTTTGGGGGTACAAAAAATAGTAATCGGGGCCTAGTCTGGGTCTGTACGTGTGAGATACATACACCTTTTGATATCATATTTTCTATTCCGCTATTCAATCTACACCCTTGGGGTAAAAAAAATTAAATTGCGGGATAGTCTGTATCGGTACGTGTGAGATACACCTTTCCAATTTTTGGGGCGCATCTCATACCACCAAGGATTGCAGGGTGCTTCACTTTGCCTCCTGCCTGTTCCGAACTCCTCCTACTCCTCATCCTGCCTTTAGGGGTACAAAAAATAGCAATCGGGGCCTAGTCTGGGTCTGTACGTGTGAGATACATACACCTTTTAATATCATATTTTCTATTCCGCTATTCAATCTACGCCCTTGGGGTAAAAACAATTAAATTGCGGAATAGTCTGTATCGGTACGTGTGAGATAAACCTTTTTAAATTTTGGGGGTGCATCTTCCACCGCTGAGGATTGCAGGGTGCTTCAGTTTGCCTCCTGTTCGGACCTCCTCCTACTCCTCATCCTGCCTTTAGGGTACAAAAAATTGTAATCGGGGCCTAGTCTGTGTTTGTACGTGTGAGATACACCGTTTTGTAAAAATGTTTCTATTCCGCTATTCAATATACACCCTGTTTGAATGTAAAAAATTAAATTACGGCATAGTCTGTATCAGTACATGTGAGATACACCTTTTCAAATTGGTTTGGAGCATCTCCTTCCACCGCCGAGGATTGCAGGGCGCTTCAATTTGCCTCCTGTTCCTAACTCCTCCTACTCCGCTTCCTCATCCTCTACCACCTCCTCATCCGGTCAGCGTAACACCTTCACCACCAACTTCAGCACAGCCAGGGGTAAACGACAGCAGGCAGTTTTAAAACTTGCCTGTTTGGGGGAAAAACCACACACCGCGCAGGAGTTGTGGAGGAGCATGGAACAGCAGACAAATGAGTGGTTGCTGCCAGCGAGCCTTAAGCCCGGCCTGGTGGTGTGCGATAACGGGCGAAATCTCATAGCAGCTCTGGGCCTAGCCGGTTTGACGCACATCCCTTGCCTGACGCATGTGCTAAATTTGGTGGTGCAGAGGTTCCTTAAAAATTACCCCGATATGTCAGAGCTGCTGCAGAAAGTGTGGGCCGTCTGTGCGCACTTTCGGCGTTCTCACCCTGCTGCTGCTCGCCTGTCAGCGCTGCAGCGTAACTTCCTCCTTCCCGCTCACCGCCTCATATGTGACATGCCCACAAGGTGGAACTCCACCTTGCACATGCTGGAAAGACTGTGCAAGCAGCAGCAGGCCATAGTGGAGTTTCAGCTGCAGCACGCACGCGTGAGTCGCTTTGCGGAACAGCACCACTTTACCACCAATAACTGGGCCTCCATGCGAGACCTGTGTGCCTTGTTGCGCTGTTTTGAGTACTCCACCAACATGGAAAGTGCTGATGACGCCGTTGTCAGCTTAACTATCCCACTTCTATGCCTCCTTCAAAAAACAATTCGGGCAATGATGAGAGAGGGTGTGGCACAGGATGAGGAGGAGAAGGAGGAGGATGAAGAGGTAACATTTTCAAGGCTTTCAGGGCAGTCATTCGCAAGTGGCTCCGAGGCTGGGTTCCTGCACCCACAAACGCCAGGGACACAATTGTCCAGCAGGGGCACAGTTCTGGAGGATGAGGAGGATGAGGAGGAGGAGATGGAACCATGTTCACAGCAGGGTGGCACCCAGGCCAGCTCATGGCCATCACTGGTGCGTGGCTGGGGGGATACAGAGGACACAGACGATACACCTCCCACAGAGGACAGCCTTTCGTTGCCTCTGGGCAGCCTGGCACACATGAGCGATTACGTGCTGCAGTGTCTCCACAATGACCGCCGAGTTGCCCACATTCTAACTTGTGCTGATTACTGGGTGGCCACGCTGCTGGATCCCCATTACAAGGACAACGTACCGTCCTTAATTCACTCACTGGAGCGCGATCGCAAGATGCGCGAGTACAAGCGCATGCTGGTAGACGCGATGCTGCTGGCATTCCCACCTGACAGCGGGGCCACAGTGGAAGCACAAGGCCAAGGCAGAGGAGGAGGAGAAGGAAGAGGTCGCCAACGCAACCAGGGCACCACCAGCACCTCAGAAGGCAGGGTTAGCATGGCCGAAATGTGGAAAAGCTTTGTCAGCACGCCACAACAAACAGCAGCACCTGCAGCTCATATGGAACGTCTTAGCAGGAGGCAGCATTTCACCAACATGGTGGAGCAGTATATGTGCACACGCCTACATGTAGTGAATGACGGGTCTGCCCCCTTCAACTTCTGGGTCTCCAAATTGGGCACATGGCCTGAGCTTGCCCTTTACGCCTTGGAGGTGCTGGCGTGCCCTGCAGCCAGTGTATTATCTGAAAGTGTATTTAGCACGGCTGGGGGCGTTATCACAGACAAGCGCAACCGCCTGTCCAGAGACAATGTGGACAAGCTCACGTTCATTAAAATGAACCAGGCATGGATCCCACAGGACTTTTCCGTACCTTGTGCAGAATAGAGATGGATACCGACCTTACCCAGCCATTGTTCTATTTATGATCTTTCTCACTCTTTTTGGGTGTACCCTCATTTAAAATGACTGAAAAAAGGCAGTGTCGGCTACCTCGTCCTCCTCCACCGCCACTTCCACCTACACTGCCCATAGGTGTGCGCAGCCTATTGCATTAGGGTGTGCACCCCAAAGTTTAAATACACATGCATGTGTTTGCCTACATGTATATGGCCCCGGTACATTACTTTCCCTGCTGGCAAAGTGAAATAGAGCAGAGCAGGTCCGAGGGAGATCTTTCCCATCTCCTCACTGGCAAACAGAGCGATAATGCTAATGTGCCCTAGGTGATTAGGGTGTGCCCAGGCACACCCAGCACACCCAGCACACCCAGCACACGCCTATGACACCGCCACATCCACCACCACCACCTCAACCTCCCTCCTACTCCATATGGGCCTCATCCTTCACAGATGAAGAACATTGTTTTATTTTTCTGTTTTTTTAAGTTATTTCCCTATCCACATTTGTTTGCAGAGCACTTCTCATGCTCTTAACTACGTTTTGCTGCCATTTGCAGCACTCTAGCCCTTTCCATTGGTGTTTTAGAGCCATTTTAGTGCATGAAAGTTCAGGTCCCCATTGACTTCAATGGGGTTCGGTGTCCGGGTAAAGTTCGGGACACGGACCCAGACTTTTTTTTCAAGTTCGTCCGAACCCGCCGAACACGAACACCCAGATGTCCACTCAACTCTACCTACAGCACCTGGTATTCCCAGGCAGTCTCCCATCGAGGTACTAACCAGGCCTGAGCCTGCTTAGCTTCCGAGATCAGACAAGATCGGGCGCGTTCAGGATTATGTGGCCATAGGCAATTACCAATGCCACCCTCGACCCCTTTGAACTTGGCCATGGCAAGATGGCACGTCAGGAGAAACAAAAAGAAAGCCAAAGAATAAAGGAAAAGCCAAAAGCCTACAGCACCTGGTGTTCGCAGGCGGTCTCCCTTTGAGGTGCCCGACCCTGCTTAGCTTCCGAGATCAGACGAGATCGGGCGCTTTCAGGGTGATGTGGCTGTAGGCGATCACCACTGCCACCCTCTACCCCTTTGAACTTGGCCATGGTAAGATGCCACCTCAGGAGAAACAAAAAGAAAGCCAACGAATAAAGGAAAAGCCAATGGACTGAAAAAAGTTTTTTTTGGTCAAAATGACTCTATTTTGGTCTCCAAGTGTCTAAAAAACCTTTTTTAGTCACAATAACTGCATTTGGTCACCAAATGTCAGGACCCAGACTTGAACCTGGGACTTCCAGTGTGTGTGCCAATGACTCTTCTTGCTGAGCCACCTGGAATGCTGGACAGCTCCTTGGACAAATCCTTGAATGATTCTGCTGTAAATCTTTATTACCTTGAACCTTGAACCCTTTGCTCCTCCTATGAACTTCCTGTTATAAGCCATGTCTTTGCACTTCCTGGTTGCCAAAATATTGTGCCTTCAACAGCCGATTTCTCGCTTGTCTCTCCTGCTGCTGTCCGTATCTTTGCTATCATCTGTTATCGACACTTGGCTTGTTCCTCGACTACGCTTTTGCCTAATCCCGACCTGCAACTACTTGTTACCGACCTTTGGCTATTCCTAGACTACGCTTCTGCTTGATCCTGACCTGCTATATCTGCTACTGGACCCTGGCTTGCTCACCTCCTGGTGGGGCGATCCTGAGGACCGCGACCTGGTACTAACACACAGCAAAATCCATCTCCACCATCAGGAGCGCTGGTGAACACCGGTTAGTACTTAGATTCCGCACCTCGGGTGAGCCTGCGTCATCTGCCAGTGAGACCTGCCTGTGTTCCTATCCAGCTGGTTCCTGTGTAAGCTGCTATAGCTATTGGTCTTCCAGCCTGACTCCAGATCGTGACAGAATATTCTGGCCCAAAACATGGAGGCCGTTGTAGCAGCTGCTGTGGCTCCTTTCAGGGTACAAATCTCTGAGTTGCAGGCGTTTGGTACTACCTACCAGGAAAAGTTTGCTGAATTACAAACTGAAGTGAAAGGGCTACAAGAGGACATCCTTGATCTGCACAGACAGTTGCGGGACATGCGTTCTCGAGATGCTGTTGCGGTTGATACTAGCACACGAATGCCCCTCCCACTCAAGTTTAATGGTGACCATCACAATTACAGAGGTTTCCTTAATCAATGTCGTATATACTTTGAGATGCAACCTGCTGCATTTACTTCTGACAGGAAAAAGGTGCTGTTTATCATCAACCTCCTGACAGAGGAAGCCTTAGCCTGGGCCTCCCCTTATGTGGAGAAAGATGATGTCATCCTGGATAATTTCAATAATTTTGTGGCTGCCATGAATCAAATTTTTGATGATCCTAACCGCTGCGCTACTGCTGAGGCAAAATTGCACAATTTACGGCAGGGGAGGCGCTCTGTTGCAGAGTACACAACAGAATTCAGACGTTGGATTTCAGATACCAATTGGAATCCAGCAGCGCAAAAGAGTCAGTTTCATCAAGGACTCTCTGAACAAGTAAAAGATGAGCTTGCCCGAGTAGAAAGCCCTGATGACCTTGAGGCCTTTATTAAATTATGTATTCGAATTGATCAAAGACTTACTGAAAGGAGAAAAGAGAGGCAGGGAATTCTAGGCAGTAATGGTGGCATGCGTTTTTCTACTACTCAGTATACTCCTAAGGGTCCAAGAGTTCTTCCAGGTTCTGACACTCCTGAACCTATGCTGGTGGATGCTATTAAAAGATCTATTACAACTCAGGAGAAAGAAAGACGACGTTCAGAAAATGTATGTCTTTATTGTGGAGAATCTGGGCATTACGCAATCAATTGTCCCAACAAATTTAAAAGAACAATTGCGGCAACAGATCTTATGGTATCTGAACAAATAAACTCAATTTCTCACTCTGTTTCTCCTTTGATTCAAGAAGCTCATAAAGTTAATTTGTTATCTTCTCATTTTGTCATCCCTATAAAGCTTATCACTGAAAGCAGTGAAATACCTTGCTCCGCTATGCTGGACTCAGGGGTCGGGGGGAACTTCATGGACATTGAATTTGCCCAAAATAATAACATACAAGGAAGAAATAAATTTGCCCCAATTGATATGGAAACTGTGGATGGCTCACCTTTGTCTTCAGGACCTGTTACCCACGAGACTGTCCCACTTGAACTCTTAATCGAGACTGACCATCAGGAGACTATCAGCTTTCAGCTGATCACATCGTCTAAATTTCCTATCATCCTGGGAATTTCTTGGTTCTCTATCCATAATCCTTCCATCAACTGGGAGACACGTTCTTTAAAACTTACCTCTGACTATTGCAAAGAACATTTGCAAAAGATCTTCCCAAGTAAGCCCACCACCAACCCAGGACTCGCAAGCAGCTATGGTAACTACCCAGTCATATGAAGACCTGCCCCCCACAACATCTTGAATTTAAGGATGCTTGTGATAAAAAAATGCTGATCAGCTGCCTCCACATCCCTCTTATGATTGTCCCATTGAATTGTTTCCAGGGGCAGAGATCCCCTTTGGCTGTCTTTATTCCTTTTCTGAACCTGAACTGAAGGTGCTCAGGGAGTGGCTTGATGAGAATCTAAAAAAAGGGTTTATTAGACACTCAACTTCTCCTGCTGGAGCGGGCTTATTCTTCGTAGAGAAAAAGGATTCCACCCTGTGTCCATGTATTGACTACAGGGAGTTAAATAGGATCACAATTAAAAATCGCTATCCACTTCCACTAATTCCAGAAATGCTTGAGAGACTACGCTCCGCCAAGATCTTTACCAAATTAGATTTACGAGGAGCATACAACCTGGTCCGCATTCGTCCCGGAGATGAATGGAAAACTGCTTTCAGAACCAGATATGGACATTTTGAGTCTTTGGTTATGCCTTTTGGACTTTGCAATGCTCCCTCAACCTTCCAACATTTCATTAATGATGTTTTTCGAGATTTGTTGGATCAGTTTGTAATAGCATATTTGGATGATATTCTTATTTTTTCTGATAATTTGGAAGAACACCGCAAGCACGTCTGTACTGTCTTCGAGAGACTAAGGCGGAATCAACTTTACATTAAACTAGAGAAATGAGAGTTTGAACAAACTAAGATCCAGTTCTTGGGATACATCATTTCTTCTGAAGGAGTGAGCATGGATCCCGATAAGATCAAAGCAGTGGTGGATTGGCCTGTCCCTAAGAATGTTAAGGAAATACAGTGATTTGTTGGATTTGCCAATTTTTACAGAAGATTTATAAGGAACTTCTCCAAGGTAATTGCTCCAATTACGCAGCTGACAAAGAAGGGGGTGCCCTTTTTGTGGTCACCAGAGACATAGGCCACCTTTACTAAATTAAAGACTCTCTTCACTTCTGCACCAATACTGGTACATCCAGATCCAGAGCTACCTTTCATCGTAGAAGTGGATGCTTCAGATTCTGCTGTGGGAGCTATCTTTTCTCAGCGAATTGGCGAAAGAATGCTGCTCCATCCTTGTGCTTATTTCTCTCGACTGATGTCTTCTGCTGAGAAGAATTATGACATCGGAAACAAGGAGCTGCTGGCAATTAAGGAAGCATTTTCTGAGTGGAGGCATCTGTTGGAAGGGGCAAAGCACTCTGTAACCGTTCTCACGGATCATAAAAATTTAGAATTTATTCGTTCTGCCAAAAGACTGTCATCTAGACAAGCACGTTGGACCCCATTCTTCTCCAGGTTCAATTTTGTTATTTTGTACCGCCCTGGGTCAAGGAACGGTAAGGCTGATGCTCTATCGCGGATGTTGTCTGGGCCCCTCCAGGAAAGCAACTCCGAATGTTCTGCGAATGTTCCGAATATTCAGCCTCAAAATAACTTTCTAGGAGCCACAAGTTCTAAAACCTTTTTTTAATCTTCTTAAGGAGGGGTATGAGAATGACCCACTTCTTAACCGCTTGCCGACCACCGCAAGTAAATTTACTGCGGCGGTCAGCCCCGGCCAGGCAGAGTGACGTTAATTAACGTCACTAGCCTGGGAGGGTCTGGGGAGCGAGCGCGTGCCCGCAGAGGCCCGCTCCCGCGCGGTCACGGACCCCCCCCCGCGCGTGTGACCGGCGGACCCGATGTCCACCAGTCACTCGGCAATCGTCGGGGGAGAGGGAGAAAGTCAGGCGGCTTGTGTAAACAAGCCACCTGTCTTTCTCCTCGGTGTAAAAACACTGATCACACGGTTCTACTATGTAGAACCGTTGATCAGTGTCCTTACACCTCAAGCCACAGCCAATCACAGTAGAAAGCACGCCCCTAGGGACACACACAGCCCCTCCCTCTCAAATAAAGTTAACCCCTTCACTACCAGTGTATTTTTACAGTAACAGTGCATATGTATAGCATTGATTACTGTAGAAATGTCACTGGTAACCCCAAAAGTGTCAAAAATGTCAGTCAAGGGTCCGATCTGTCAGCCACAATGTCGCAGTACCGCAAAAAAATCACAGATCGCCGCCATTACGCGTTAAAAAAAAAACAACAAAAATGACAAAAATCTTTCCCTTTGTTAGTAAACGCGATAACTTTTGCGCAAACCAATAAAAATACGCTTTTTGCGATTTTTGTTTTACCAAACATATGTAGCATAAAACAAATTGGCCGAAAATGTTAAAAAATTTAGATTTTTACATTTTTTGGGGGGGGAATTTCATATAAAAAAATGTGAAAAATATTGTTATATTTGCAAAATTTACGCTCTTTTTTTGTTTATAGCGCAAAAAGTAAAAAGTGCACAGGTGATCAAATAGCACCAAAAGAAAGCTCTGTTTGTGGGAAAAAAGGACATCAAATTTGTTTAGGTACAGCATCGCATGACCGCTCAATTGTCCGTTAAAGTCACGCAGTGCCGAATCGCAAAATACCCCCTTGTCGTTTAGCAGCCATATCCTCCGGGGTTTAAGTGGTTAATCATCCTCCTAGGAACATTAATCTCAAATACAAGAACAGCTTTTGGACTCAAGCGCATCGCCTCTATGTACCTGAATCTTTTCGGGTAGAAGCCCTCAAATTGGTTCATGACTCTAAACTTGCTGGTCATTTTGGGGTTTCTAAAACAGAAGAACTCTTATCACGTACCTTTTGGTGGCCTGGGTACAAGAAGGATGTCAAGAGATATGTGGCCTCGTGTCTGACATGCGCTCGCAATAAGACACCCCAATCTCCTCTGGGGTTACTTCAACCACTGCCTGTTCCATCAAGACCATGGGGGTCAATTTCTATGGATTTTGTGGTTTATCTTCCCCTTTCAAAAGGGATGACCACTATCCTGGTAGTTGTTGACCGTCTCACTAAGATGGCTCATTTCATACCAGTTAAAGGTGTACCCTCAGTGGAGCATACTGCAGAAGTAATGGTTTGAGAAGTTTTTAAACTACATGGAATTCCTGATGATGTAGTGTCCGACAGGGGAGTACAGTTTACCTCAAAATTTTGGAGACATTTTTGCTCAGCTTTGGGTGTAACAATTAATCTTTCCTCAGCTTTTCATCCTCAGTCTAATGGTCAGACCGAGAGGACCAATCAAACTTTGGAGCAATACCTTTTCGATGTTTTGTGACTTATCTGCAGGATGATTGGGTTGACTACCTTCCTACAGCAGAGTTTGCTTATAATTAGCGTTGAGTGGACACCTGGATGTCCGTGTTCGGCGGGTTCGGCCGAACTTGAAAAAAAAGTCCAGGTCCGTGACCCGGACTTTTTCCGAACTTTACCCGGACACCGAACCCCATTGAAGTCAATGGGGACCCGAACTTTCAGGCACTAAAATGGCTCTAAAAAACCAATGGAAAGGGCTAGAGTGCTGAAAATGGCAGCAAAATGTAGTTAAGAGCATGGCAAGTGCTCTGCAAACAAATGTGGATAGGGAAATAACTTAAAACAACAAAAAAACAGAAAAATAAAACAATTTTCTTCATCTGTGAAGGATGAGGCCCATATGGAGTAGGAGGGAGGTTGAGGTGGCGGTGGATGTAGCGGTGTAGGTGGAAGCGGTGGTGGAGGGGGACGAGGTAGCCAACACTGCTTTTTTTTTAGTCATTTTAAGTTAGGGTACACCCCAAAAGAGTGAGAAAGATCAAAAATATAACAATGGCTGGGTAAGGTCGGTATCCATCTCTATTCTGCACAAGGTACGGAAAAGTCCTGTGGGATCCATGCCTGGTTCATTTTAATGAACGTGAGCTTGTCCACATTGTCTCTGGACAGGCGGCTGCGCTTGTCTGTGATAACACCCCCAGCCATGCTAAATACATGTTTAGATAATACACTGGCTGCAGGGCACGCCAGCACCTCCAAGGCATAAAGGGCAAGCTCAGGCCATGTGCCCAATTTGGAGACCCAGAAGTTGAAGGGGGCAGACCCATCATTCACTACATTTAGGCGTGTGCACACATACTGCTCTACCATGTTGGGGAAATGCTGCCTCCTGCTAAAACGTTCCATATGAGCTGCTGGTGCTGCTGTTTGTTGTGGCGTGCTGACAAAGCTTTTCCACATTTCAGCTATGCTAACCCTGCCTTCTGAGGTGCTGGCGGTGCCCTGGTTGCGTTGGCGACCTCTTCCTCCTCCTCCTCCTCTGCCTTGGCCTTTGTGCTTCCACTGTGGCCCCGCTGTCAGGTGGGAATGCCAGCAGCATCGTGTCTACCAGCGTGCATTTGTACTTGTGCATCTTGCGATCACGCTCCAGTGAGTGAATTAAGGACGGTACGTTGTCCTTGTAACGGGGATCCAGCAGCGTGGCCACCCAGTAATCAGCACAAGTTAGAATGTGGGCAACTCGGCGGTCGTTGTGGAGACACTGCAGCATGTAATCGCTCATGTGTGCCAGGCTGCCCAGAGGCAACGAAAGGCTGTCCTCTGTGGGAGGTGTATCGTCTGTGTCCTCTGTATCCCCCCAGCCATGCACCAGTGATGGCCATGAGCTGGCCTGGGTGCCACCCTGCTGTGAACATGGTTCCATCTCCTCCTCCTCATCCTCCAGAACTGTGACCCTGCTGGACAATTGTGTACCTGACGTTTGTGGGTGCAGGAACCCACCCTCAGAGCCACTTGTGAATGACTGCCCTGAAAGCCTTGGAAATTATCCCTATTTCTCCTCCTCCTGTGCCACATCCTCTTCCATCATCGCCCGAATCGTTTTTTGAAGGAGGCATAGAAGTGGGATAGTTAAGCTGACAACGGCGTCATCGGCACTGGCCATGTTGGTGGAGTACTCAAAACAGCGCAACAAGGCACAAAGGTCTCGCATGGAGGCCCAGTTATTGGTGGTGAAGTGGTGCTGTTCCGCAGAGCGACTCACGCGTGCGTGCTGCAGCTGAAACTCTACTATGGCCTGCTGCTGCTCGCACAGTCTTTCCAGCATGTGCAAGGTGGAGTTCCACCTTGTGGGCACGTCACATATGAGGCGGTGAGCGGGAAGGCCGAAGTTACGCTGCAGCGCTGACAGGCGAGCAGCAGCAGGGTGAGAACGCTGAAAGTGCGCACAAACGGCCCGCACTTTCTGCAGCAGCTCTGACATATCGGGGTAATTTTTAAGGAACCTCTGCACCACCAAATTCAGCACATGCGCCAGGCAAGGGATGTGCGTCAAACCGGCTAGGCCCAGAGCTGCTATGAGATTTCGCCCGTTATCGCACACCACCAGGCCGGGCTTGAGGCTCGTTGGCAGCAATCACTCATTGGTCTGCTGTTCCATGCTCCTCCACAACTCCTGCATGGTGTGTGGTTTTTCCCCCAAACAGGCAAGTTTTAAAACTGCCTGCTGTCGTTTACCCCTGGCTGTGCTGAAGTTGGTGGTGAAGGTGTAACGCTGACCAGATGAGGAGGTGGTAGAGGATGAGGAAGCGGAGTAGGAGGAGTTAGGAACAGGAGGCAAACTGAAGCGCCCTGCAATCCTCGGTGTCCTGCAAGCCTCAGGCCCAGCCGCCACTGCATTTACCCAGTGTGCCGTTAGGGAGATATAATGCCCATGACCGTGCTTACTGGTCCATGTATTGGTAGTTAGGTGGACCTTGCCACAGATGGCGTTGCGCAGTGCACACCTGATTTTTTCCCCCACTTGGTTGTGCAGGGAAGGGATGGCTTGCGTGGAAAAGTAGTGACGGCTAGGCATGACGTACTGTGGGACAGCCACCGACATAAGGCTTTTAAAACTATGCGTCTCCATCAGACGGATTGACAGCATTTCAAAGGCCAAGAATTTTGAAATGCTGGCATTCAGGGCCAGGGATCGTGGGTGGGTAGGGGGGTACTTCCTCTTCCTCTGAAGTGTTTGGGAGATGGAAAGCTGAACGCTTCCACGGGACATTGTGGAGATGGTTGGTGACCCAGGTGGTGGTGTTGCTGACAGATCGTCTGTTTGCGGTGTGGCAGGTGCCGGTATCACTACAGAGGTGGATGAAGAGGCCGAGACTGCAGCAGAAGAGGAATCAGGAGGAGCCAGAGACCTTTCTTGGTTTTGAAGGTGTCTACTCCACTGCAGCTCGTGCTTTGCACTTAGATGCCTGATCATGCAGGTTGTGCTCAGGTTGAGAAGGTTTATGACTCGCTTTTCAGGCTCTGATTGCACAGGGTGCAAACCACTCATGTCCTGTCATCAGCACATTGTCTGAAGAACTTCCACGCTAGAGAACTCCTTTGAGCTGGCTTTGGTGCGCTCAGTCCCTTGCTGCATTGGGCAGTAGCAGGCATAGTGTCTAGGGCACGGCCGCTCCGCTTCTGCTGTGCTGGTGGCTCTGTGCGACCACCGCCTCTTCCTCCAAGACCTCCATGACCTTCATTCCATGTGGGGTCGAGGACCTCATCATGCTCCACATCATCTTCCACCCAGTCTTCACCCCTGCCCTCCTTGTCGGTCTCCACAATTCTGAGTGCCGCAGCAGTTGGCACCTGCATTTCGTCATCATCGGAGACGTGCTGCGATGGTCCTTCCATGTACTCATCTTGAGAAATAAGTGGTTGGGCATCGCTGCACTCAATCTCTTCCACTTCTGGGGCAGGGCTAGGTGGATGGCCCTGGGAAACCCTGCTGACAGAGTCATCAAAAAGAAGAGACTGCTGCATGACTTGGGGCTCAGACTGCTTGCCTGATTTGCAAGGGGGTGAGGTGAAAGACGGTTGGACATCGGCTGCAGGTGCCAACTCTGACCTTTCTGCAGTAGACTGGGTGGGAGACAATGTGAAGGAACTGGAGGTACTGTCAGCAAACCAATCTACTATCGCCTCTACTTGTTCTTGCTCAACACCTGTAGAGGCGCATGAAGCCCTACCAAATACTGCTGTAGGTTCTGTCGCCTACTCACACTTGAGGAAGGTGTTTCATTTTTGCGTGTAGCTGGCACAGATCGACCACGTCCTCTCCTTGCAACAGGAGCTCTACCAGCAGCACCATGACCCAGGCCAATGCCCCTATTTGAAGTTCTCCTCATATTTCTGTAATTTATGATCTTGCCCTAGAAAGGAGTTTATTGAATAACAACAACAAAACAACAACAGTATCACACGGGTGTATCTCACAGTCAAATATGCAAACTATGCCGCAATTTAATTTTTTTTACCCCAAATGGGTGTATATTGAATAGCGGAATAGAAAAAAGGATATAAAACGGTGTATCTCACACGTACAAACACAGACTAGGCCCCGATTAAAATTTTTTGTACCCTAAAGGGAGGATGAGGATGAGGAAGAGGAGTAGGAGGAGTTCGGAACAGGAGGCAAACTGAAGCACCCTGCAATCCTCGGCGGTGGAAGGAGATGTGCCAAACAAATTTAAAAGGTGTATCTCACACGTACCGATACAGACTATGCCGCAATTTAATTTTTTTCACCCCAAAAGGGTGTATATTGAATAGCGGAATAGAAAAAAATGTTATAAAACGGTGTATCTCACACGTACAAACACAGACTTGGCCCCGATTACAATTTTTTCTACCCTAAAGGCAGGATGAGGATGAGGAAGAGGAGTAGGAGGAGTTCAGAACAGGAGGCAAACTGAAGCGCCCTGCAATCCTTGGCGGTGGAAGATGCGCCCAAAAAATTTGAAAGGTGTATCTCACACGTACCGATACAGACTATCCTGCAATTTAATTTTTTTCACCCCAAAAGGGTGTATATTGAATAACGGAATAGAAAAAAGTATATATAAAAAGGTGTATCTCACACGTACCGATACAGACTATGCCGAAATTAGATTTTTTTCACCCCAAAAGGGTGTATATTGAATAGCGGAATAGAAAAAAGTATATATAAAAAGGTGTATCTCACACGTACCAATACAGACTATGCCGTAATTTAATTTTTTTCACCCCAAAAGTCTTAAAACACTGGTTTAACTGCATTTGGTAAACCAATGGCCTGAAATATTTTTTTGGTCAAAATGTTTCTATTTTGGTCTCCAAGTGCCTAAAAAGCCTTTTTTAGTCAAAATAACTGCATTTGGTCACCAAAGGTCTGAAAATTTTTTTTAGTCAAAATGACTGTATATTCGTCTTTTAGAGTCCTTAACCACTTAAGCCCCGGAAGATTTTACCCCCTTCCTGACCAGGGGGTATTTTGCGATTCAGGACTGCGTGATTTTAATGGACAATTGCGCACTCATGCAACGCTGTACCTAAACTAATTTGACGTCCTTTTTTCCCCACAAACAGAGCTTTCTTTTGGTGGTATTTGATCACCTGTGCGATTTTTTGATCATGCGCTATAAACAAAAAAAGAGCGTCAATTTTGCAAAAATAACAATATTTTTCAAATTTTTTATATGAAATTCCCCCCCCCCCCCAAAAAGTTAAAAATCTAAATTTTTAACATTTTCGGCCAATTTGTTTTATGCTACATATGCTTGGTAAAAAACATCGCAAAAAGCGTATTTTGATTGGTTTGCGCAAAAGTTATCGTTTTTACTAACAAAGGGAAAGATTTTTGTCATTTTTGTTTTTTTAACGCGTAATGGCGGCGATCTGCGATTTTTTTTGTGGTACTGCGACATTGCGGCGGACAGATCGGACCCTGGACTGACATTTTTTTACACTTTTGGGGTTACCAGTGACATTTCTACAGTAATAAGTGCTATACATATGCACTGTTACTGTAAAATTACACTGGCAGTGAAGGGGTTAACTTTATTTGAGAGGGAGGGGCTGTGTGCATCCCAGCTGTGGCTTGAGCTGTAGGAACAATGATCAACGGTCCTACATTGTTTCTACACAGGGGAGAATGACAGGTGGCTTGTTTACACTAGCCGCCTGCCTTTCTCCCTCTCCCCCGACAAACGCCGAGTGACCGCCGGTCACACGCGCAGGGGGGACCGTGACCGCGCGTGAGCGCGCAGCCGGCGGCGCGCGCTCGCTCCCCATAGCCTCACAGGCTAGTGATGTATATATGACTGTATTTTCGTCTTTTACAGTCTTAAAAAGCCTTGACTCTTGACTAAAAAAAGGCTTTTTAGACACTTGGAGACCAACATAGAGTCATTTTGAACAAAAAACTTTTTTCAGGCCATTGGTTTACCAAATGCAGTTATCTTGTCTAAAACCAACGTTTTAAGACTCTAAAAGACGAAAATACAGTCATTTTGACTAAACCTTTTTTTCAGACCTTTTGTGACCAAATGCAGTTAGTTTGACTAAAAAAGGCTTTTTAGACTCTTGGAGACCAAAATCGAGTCATTCTGACCCAAAAAATGTTTTAGGCCATTGGTTACCAAATGCAATTATCTTGTCCAAAAGCGTCTTTTTAAGACTATAAAAGATGAAAATACAGTCATTTTGACTAAAAAGAACATTCAGACCTTTGGTGACCAAATACAGTTATCTTGACTAAGAAAGGATTTTTAGACACTTGGAGACCAAAATCGAGTCATTCTGACCCCAAAAAATGTTTCAAGCCATTGGTTACCAAATGCAATTATCTTGTCAAAAACCGGCTTCTTAAGACTCTAAAAGATGGAAATGCAGTCATTTTGGCTAAAAAAAATGTCAGACCTTTGGTGACCAAATGCAGTTATCTTGACTAAAAAAGGCTTTTTAGACACTTGGAGACCAAAATAGAGTCATTTTGACCAAAAACTATTTTTCAGGCCATTGGTTACTAAATGCAATTATCTTGTCTAAAACCGTTTTTTTAAGACATTAAAAGACAAAATACAGTCATTTTGACTAAATAAAATGTTCAGACCTTTGGTGACCAAATGCAGTTATCATGACTAAAAAAAATGCTTTTTAGACACTTGGAGACCAATATAGAGTCTGTTCTGTTCTCACTACACGTATGCCCCAGGCATGTGCAGCTAAACATACAGCTAAACCTTTAATCCTGCAATAACCAGTCCTTTTGTAACTTAAAGCTTTATTCCAGTGAACGAATAGTAGTCACATGAACAGGTTACAAGTCAGATGGAAATGCGAATAGGATTGTGAATAGTTAGGTGAAACTGTAAATAAACATATAAAGGCATATAATCAGTATACAAACATTAACAGTATATGCATTGAGTATATAACTGACAGTTCATAGGCATACCAGCGATGCTTCAAAAGTGGTTCAGGAATCTTCCCACAGGAACCTCAGGTACTGTCTACTCCTTCTGAGGTAAATCTTAAACTGGAAATTCTCCTCAGAGAAGGGTGGAACTAATCCAGCAATAGAGAACAGGAAGTACCATGAAGTGCTGTACAACAGTCTATGTCACAGTGGCATCTTGTGGATCATATTGGTATTACAAGTTCCAATAGAATTAATTATTTCCTTATGCTGGAGGCATGACACTCCCTGCCTGGTATCATCAGATACCACCATTTATTCTTCAGATGGTAACAACAAACTAGTTCAAGAACTGATCTGAGGAACAACTTCGTCTCTTTGATTCTCTGGATTTTGACTTCCACTTTACATGGGAGTGATGATGTGATACACTCAAGTACGCGATGTGGTGGTGACCAGGAACTATTAGAGGGTTTCTCTCGTCTGACTCTAGGTTGGCTTGCCTTAGACGACCACCTACCCTAAGTAGTCCATTTTGATCAAGGAACGGGTCAAGTTTTCTCAGGGCACTGTCTCTAGGGATAGGTTTCCCGTTCAAGATACAGTCAATATCCTTAGCAAATGCTTCATGCTGTACAGTGCGGATGATAAGATCCTGAGACTGCTGTAGCTCTAATTCTGAACTGATCCTTTGACAGTGGTGCCATCCCTTGCAGTCACAGCTGTTTGAGTCACCCTTAAAGGAGCAAGCTAAGTGAATAAGACAAGAAATAGCTCAAACAAGTGTCTTCCATTTTGAGAATCTGGTAAATCTGTCAGATTTAAGCTGACAACCTGAAGTTGCAGTATGAAATGTTGAGATCTCAGGACGGATGTCAGTATCTGAGCCTGGATCTATTAGTTCAATCGTGTCACTTTTAGGAAAGGTTTGTTCTGCATCGTACAAGAATGCAGGTCCAGTAAACCATGTTGTGTCTTTCAGGTTACATGCAGCAACAGCTCTTGTAGCATGGTCTGCAGGGTTGTAGTCAGTAGGTACATAGTGCCATTGTGTTGGACTGGTGGATCTCCTAATCCTCAACACTGTGTTGTTGACATAGACATAGAAACGTCTGGTCTCATTGTAGATGTAGCCTAGAACTACCTTGCTGTCTGTGTAGAGCTGAACATCTTTAAGGTCAATGTCCATCTCTGAGGTTATTAGCTCTGCTAGTTCAACAGCTAGTACTGCAGCACAAAGTTCTAGCCTATAGTATTCTCGGGTGTGAAGCAAGCTTTGCTTTGCCCATGATGAATCCTACGTGGCATTGTGCTGTAGTGTCAACAGTCCTTAGGTAGGCCACAGCAGCTATTGCCTTGACAGAAGCATCACAGAATATGCAAAGGTTTTGACTCTGTATCTCTGTAGAAGGTACAGGAGCATATGGGCGTGAAACATGGAGATCAGATAAGACTGATAAAGAGTCCCTCCACTCTACTAAAGAGTTCCTCTTATCAAGGGGTAGTGGGGCATCCCAGTCGGATGTTTCACAAACCAAGTCTCTAAGTAAGGCTTTGCCTTGAATTGTAACAGGTGCCACAAATCCTAATGGATCGTACAGGCTATTGATTGTAGACAAGACACCTCTGCGAGTGAAGGGTCTTTCTTCTCCATTTACTTGGAAGGTAAAGGAATCGGATTTCAAGTCCAATAGTAGACCTAGACTGCGCAGTACAGGTAAAGAGTCTGTACCCAGATCTAAGTCCTTTAGATCACTGGAATGGTCTTGAGTGGGGAAAACTTCCATTACCTCTTTGCAGTTACAAGCAATCTTGTGAAGTCTGAGATTGGAACAAGCGAGCATTTCCTATGCTCTTTTAAGAAGACAGATTGCAGACTCACTGGACGGTAAGGATTTTAATCAGTCATCCACATAAAAGTCTTTCTCTATGAATTGTTACATAGTTACATAGTTACATAGTAGGTGAGGTTGAATAAAGACAATAGTCCATCTAGTTCAACCTGTGTAGGTATGTGTGGCTGTAATCATCTCCCATACCCCTGAATGTTCTGATCCTTGAGATGTAAGTCTAAGAGTCTTTTGAAAGCCACCATACTACCCGCAGAAACCACTTCTTGTGGTAGAGAATTCCACAATCTTGTTGCCCTAACAGTAAAGAACCCCCCGCGTTGCCTGAGGTTAAAACGCTTCTCCTCTAATCGCATTGTATTCCCTCGAGTCCTCATGCAATCCCTTCGAATGAACAGCTTTTTTTCTAAGCTGGGATCCCCATTAAGATATTTATAAATTGCTATCATGTCCCCCCTCAGACGTCTCTTCTCCAGGGAGAATAAATCGAGCGATTGTAGACGCTCTTCATAGTCAAGGTCCTCCAATCCCCTAATTAGTTTAGTTGCCCTTCTCTGGACTCTCTCCAGCTCCAACACATCCCTCCTGAGGACTGGCGACCAGAACTGGACGGAATACTCCAGATGCGGTCGGACCAGAGTTTTATAAAGTGGAAGGATTATAGTCTTATCTCTGGAATGCATCCCTTTCTTTATGCATGCTAATATTCTGTTGGCTTTGGAAGCTGCCGCTTGACATTGCATGCTGTTTCCTAATCTATCATCAACCAAGACTCCCAGATCCTTCTCCATTTTTGATTCCCCCAAGGGCTCCCCTCCTAACATGTATTGTGTTTTTATGTTTTTAGTCCCCAAGTGCAAAACCTTACACTTCTCCACGTTAAACCTCATTTGCCATGTCGTTGCCCACTCTGTTATTTTGTCCAGGTCATTCTGTAGGATATCTGCTTCATGTTGTGAAGTTATTGCCCTGCCCAATTTTGTGTCATCTGCAAAAACTGATATCAAACTACTGATCCCGACCTCAATGTTGTTTATGAATAAATTGAACAAGGTTGGTCCCAAGACTGAGCCTTGGGGGACCCCGCTTACCACCTCAGACCAGTCTGAGTATGCGCTGTTTATTACTACCCTTTGGACACGCCTTTTTAGCCAGTTCCGTATCCAAGAGCAAACCCTGCTATCGATACCTGCAGACCTTATTTTATAAATTAAGCGCTTGTGGGGAACTGTATCAAATGCCTTAGCGAAATCCAAGTACACCACATCCACTGGTCTCCCCCTATCTAGCTCACAGCTCACCTCCTCGTAGAATGTTAGGAGATTGGTTTGACAAGAACGCCCATTTGTAAACCCGTGCTGATTACTGCTGATGATGTTGTTGTCCTTAGCAAACTCTACGATATAGTCCCTTATCATCCCCTCCAGAAGTTTACATACTACTGATGTCAAACTGACAGGCCTATAATTTCCCGGGATATGCCTCTGGCCCTTTTTGAATATTGGAATCACGTTAGCTTTCTTCCAATCCCCTGGTACATCTCCTGTCCTAATACTGTCAGCAAAGATCAGGAACAGTGGTCTCGATATAACTTTACTGAGTTCCTTGAGTACTCTCGGATGTATGCCATCCGGTCCTGGTGATTTGTTTGTGTTAAGTTTATCCAGCCTTTCCCTGATTTCCCCCTCTGTTAGCCATGGTGGCAAGTCCTGTTTATTACTACTAACCATACAGTCCTGGTCAGTGTACCCCTCCTTTTCCTGTGTGAAGACTGACGAGAAAAAAGCATTTAGCACGGTTGCTTTTTCAGTGTCCTCTGTAACCATCCTCCCATCATTGTTAATTATGTGTGCAATATGCTCTGCCTTAGTTTTTTTGCTGTTGATATATTTAAAGAATTTCTTTGGGTTTTTTTTACTATCCTCTGCTATTTGTCTCTCAAAGTTGCTTTTAGCCATCTTGATTTCTTGTTTACTTTTCTTATTTGCCTCCTTGTATTGCTCGAAAGCCGATACTGTGCCCTCTGATTTATACTTCTTGAAGGCCAATTTTTTCCCCCTAATAAGTTTTTTGACGCTACAGTTTAGCCAGCCAGGTTTGGCTTTGTCTCTTCTAAATTTAATTCCCATAGGAATGCACTGCAATATGCCTTTGCCTAATATGTTCCTAAAGCATTCCCATTTTTCCTCTGTGTTCAGGGATCCCAGGGTTTGGTCCCAGTTTACCCTTTCCATCATTGAGTACAATCTTGGAAAGTTTGCCCTTCTGAAGTTTAGGGTTCTTATGTTCCCCACTTGTCTTGTTATATTGTTATTTACACTAAATGTGATCATCCTGCGATCGCTAGAGCCCAGGTTGTCCTGGACTCCTACCTCCGAGATTATGTCTGGGTCATTAGTGAGCAATAGATCCAGGACTGCGTTTTCTCCGGTAGGGGAATCCACCAACTGTGACATGTAATTATCCAGTAAGGTTTCCGTGAATAGGCGGGCCTTCTGTGAGTGTGCAGTCCCCTCTTCCCAGTCATTGTCGGGGTAATTGAAGTCCCCCAATACGATGACTGATCCCAATTTTGCCACTTTACCCATTAGTGCTAAAAATTCCAGCTCTACCTCCTCCCCTTGGTTAGGTGGCCTATAGCAAACCCCCACAATTACTTTCCCCTTTTCTCCTTCCCTATGGAGTTCAACCCACACAGATTCTAAATCCATGCTCATCCCATTCGTAATGTCACTCCTTTCTGTCACCTTTATATTGTTCTTGACATAGAGACATACCCCTCCCCCTCTTTTTCCTACCCTGTCCTTCCGGTACACTGAATACCCTTGGATATTTGCCAGCCAGTCATGTGAGGGGTCGAACCAAGTCTCCGCTATTCCCACAATGTCTATGTCCTCCTCATGTACTAACATTTCCAACTCATCCATTTTATTAGCTAGGCTCCTGGCATTAGCATATACCCCTCTTAGTTTTAAGGAAGTTAAGCGCAATTGGCGGTTATGTTTATTCCTGTTTGGTCTGAGGTTCTCCCGCACAGACCTGCCAATTGACATTGTGGACCTACTGTCGCTGCTGACACTACAGCTGCCTTCAGTCCTCTGCTCCCTCCTGACTGATTCTACTTCTGAGCCCTCCCCCCCGTCTCCTAGTTTAAAAGCCCCTCCAACTTGGTGGCCATCTTTCTCCCCAAAAGAGCTGTACCGTCCCCATTAAGGTGCAGCCCATCCTTACTAAAGAGCCGGTAGCCGACTGAGAAGTCAGCCCAGTTCTCCAGGAACCCAAACCCCTCCTTCCTACACCAATTCCTCAGCCACTTGTTAAGTTCCCTAATCTCCTTCTGCCTCTCCTGTGTGGCTCGAGGTACAGGCAGTATTTCAGAGAAAAACACCTTGGAGGTCCTTTTCCTCAATCTATTACCTAAGTCCCTGAAATCGTTCTTAAGGATCCTCCACCTACCTTTAACTTTGTCATTAGTGCCCACGTGCACCATGACCGCTGGGTCATCCCCAGCCCCACACAACAATCTGTCTGCCAGATCTGCGATGTGCCGAACTCGGGCGCCCGGTAAACAACAAACTGTTCGGTTCACGAGATCTTTTTTACAGATTGCCCTCTCTGTCCTCTTGATAATTGAGTCCCCAACTACCACAACCTTTCTAAACTTTCCTGAGTTACAGCCCCCCTTCTTCCTGGAGCCGTCCCTCCCCTGGCAGCTGGGGGAGGGCGCATGCTCCAGCTCTGCCACCCCTGAGCTGATATCCCCCTCAACCTGCAACTCGACAGATTTGTTAGGGTGTACCAACTCAGGATTGGCCTCCCTGGCTCTCCTCCCCCTAACATTCCTAACAGTCACCCAGCTGCGTACCTCTGCTGCTTGCGTCTCCTCTGTTCCTCCCTCCTCTATGCTGGCCCCTACCAGCGCCTGATAGGTAATGTCCAAGCTCCTTTCCAGGTTGTTGATGCCACACAGTGTTGCCACTGTGTTCTGTAGGTCCAGGATCTGGTCTACCAGAGCAACAAGTCGCTCACATCTTGCACAGCAGTATTCGCCCTCGAATGGTTCATCAAGGAACGCATACATGCAGCAAGAAGTGCACTGAGTGGCATCCGCAATCCTGTCGGACATTATTACCCACTACTCTATGGGGATATATTAACGAACTGCTCTTCCTAACCTACACTACCTCTAACTTCCCTGGTACTAAACCTGGGGTACTCACCAGTCGCTAATATACTAACCAGTCGCTAAGATACTCACCAGTCGCAAAGATCCAACAGACGCAAGATACTCACCAGTCGCAAAGATTCAACAGACGCAAAGATACTCACCAGTCGCAAAGATCCAACAGACGCAAATATCCAACAGACGCAAAGATACTCACCAGTCGCAACGATACTAACCAGTCGCAACGATACTCACTAACCGCAACGATACTCACCAGTCGCAACGATACTCACCAGTCGCAAAGATCCAACAGACGCAAGATACTCACCAGTCGCAAAGATACTCACCAGTCGCAAGGATACTCACCAGTCGCAAGGATACTCACCAGTCGCAAAGAATCTCACCAGTCGCAAGATACTCACCCGATACACACCAGTTGCAAATATACTCACCAGTCGCAAGATGCTAACCCTCGCAAGATGCTAACCAGTCGCAAAATGCTCACTAGTCGCTAAGATACTCACCAGTCTCTAAAATACTCACGGTCGATCAGTCAAGAGCGCCGTCGGTCGGTCGGTCGCAGAACCGTCTTGTCGGTCGCAGAACAGTCTTGTCGGTCGCAGGACAGTCTTGTCGGTCGCAGAACCGTCTTGTCGGTCGCAGGACAGTCTTGTTGGTCGCAGGACAGTCTTGTCAGTCGCAGAACGGTCTTGTCAGTCGCAGAACAGTCTTGTCGGTCGCAGAACAGTCTTGTCAGTCGCAGAACAGTCTATCGGTCGCAGAACAGTCTTGTCAGTCGCAGAACAGTCTTGTCAGTCGCAGAACAGTCTTGTCAGTCGCAGAACAGTCTTGTCAGTCGCAGTACAGTCTATCGGTCGCAGAACAGTCTATCGGTCGCAGAACAGTCTTGTCAGTCGCATAACAGTCTTGTCAGTCGCAGAACAGTCTTGTCAGTCGCAGAACAGTCTATCAGTCGCAGAACAGTCTTGTCAGTCGCAGAACAGTCTTGTCAGTCGCAGGACAGTCTTGTCAGTCACAGAACAGTCTTGTCAGTTGCAGAACAGTCTTGTCAGTCGCAGAACAGTCTGTTAGTCGCAGAGCAGTCAGTCAGTCGTTGACTGTCGCAAGCAAGGTCAGTCAGTCACAGATCCCTATGGTCAGGCAGTCACAGATCCCTAAGGTCAGTCAGTCACAGATCCCTATGGTCAGTCAGTCACAGATCCCTAAGGTCAGTCAGTCACAGATCCCTAAGGTCAGTCAGTCACAGATCCCTATGGTCAGTCAGTCACAGGATGGTCTGTCAGTCCGTCAGTCACAGGTCCCAAAGCACGTCACACAGCTGCAGGGAGATACTCACCAGTCGCCGCTGCTCCTCCTCCCCTGCTTCCGTGAACCTCCCTCCTCAATACTGTGTGGTGTCCGTTCACCGCCGCAGCCGCCGCTCCGCCGTCTACCGCCGCGGCTTCCAGTCCCGGTCCTTCACGTCCCGGTCCCGCTCTCTGTTCCGGTCTCTCTGTCCCCTGCACTCGCGCCGGCTTCTGGTGACCTAGTGCGGTTCCCCCGCACGTGTCACCCGGCTCTCCTCCACGCTCTCCTCTACACACACACTCCTCCGGCTGCTCGCTGCTTGCTCCTCCCACTCAGATGCAATTGTCTTGCATCTGAGCCAAACTCAAGTTCACCTTCTTGGGCGGAAAGTCTGAGTCCGTAGATAGCGACTGCAGGTGAAGGGCTATTGCCAAAGATGTGTACCCTCATGCAATACTCTGAGATATCTTTTGAAGGATCATTGTCTTGGAACCAAAGGAACCTTAGGAAGTTCCTGTCTTCCTCTCTGACCAATAAACAATGGAACATCTGCTGGATGTCAGCTATGAAGGCAATAGAATCTTTGTGGAAGCGTAAGAGCACTCCCAGGAGTTTGTTGTTGAGGTCTGGGCCTGTCAAGAGGACATCGTTTAACCACTTACCGCCCGCCCGCCGTCATATGACGGCGGGACGGTGCGGCTATTATCCTGGGCGGACGTCATATGACGTGACCCAGTAAATGCAGGGCAGGCACGCGATCGCGGGCGCGCCGATGTGCACTGCCGGTGTCGGCGTGGGGGAAACAGCCAATAGGCATGGCTGTTTCCCACGTGATCGGCTGTGTTCCAATGACACAGCCGATCACAATGGAGGCGCCCGGGAGATGACCGCGCATGCGCGATCGGGAGCGCGCAGCGCGGTCATGTCGGTGGCACTGTGTTCCGTAGGAACACAGCTGTCACCGGCAGTAGTAAACAGTCACTGACAGTGACTGTTTACTAAGTGATCGGCTGTGAATCCATTCACAGCCGATCACAAAATGTAAACAAAGAGCAGTAACTCACTGTTACTAGCTCTTCTCCCCTCATACAGTTTCCAGTATGAGGGGAGCAGAGCTAGAAATAGTGAGTTACTGATCTGTACACCTGTCAAAAGTAAAAATCAAAGTAAAAATCACACAAATAAAGGTCCCCACACAGACCTCAGCCCCCCCCAATGTCACCTGTCACCCAACAGTCATCTCATCAGTGCCCAGAAATTGACACCCATAACGTTCACATGTGAGCGCAGCAATCGCGGGCAGAATCACCGCGATTCTGCCCGCTATCCGGAAATCATTGCAAATTGCGGGGACGCCTGTGCGTTGCCCGTGATTTGCAATAGCACCCCAAACGCTGTGCGATGTTGCCGCCATTTCCGCCTGCCGAATCGCGGTAACATCGCGCAAACATCGCATGACTCCCAAAAAAGGTACAGGAGCTTCTTTGGGGCGTCATGCGTTGTTTGCGTGATGTTACCTCGATTCGGCAGGCGGAAATCGCAGCAACATCGCACAGCATTTGGGGTGCTATCTCAAATCACGGGCAACGCACAGGCGTCCCGCAATTTGCAATGATTTCTGGATCACGGGCGGAATCGCAGTGATTCTGCCCATGATCGCTACGCTCACATGTGAATGTAGCCTAAAGTTCACCGGTCACCAGAGACTGCCATCAGTACCGCCGTGCACCATCGCCCGTCACCTGTCACCCATCAGTCACCATCGCCCGTTACCTGTCACCCCATCAATCACCGTCACCTGTCACCCCATCAGTCATCGTCACCTGTCACCCCATCAGTCATCGTCATCTGTCACCCTATCAATCATCGTCACTTGACACCCCATCAGTGATCGTCACTTGTCACCCCATCAATCATCGTCACATGTCACCCCGTCAGTGATTGTCATCTGTCACCCCATCAATCATCGTCACTTGTCACCTCATCAATCATCGTCACCTGTCACCTCATCAATCATCATCACCTGTCACCCCATCAGTCATCGTCACCTGTCACCCCATCAGTCATCGTCACCTGTCACCCCATCAGTCATTGTCACCTGTCACCCCATCAGTCATCGTCACCTGTCACCCCATCAGTCATCGTCACCTGTTTGCCATATACAGTGGGTACGGAAAGTATTCAGACCCCCTTAAATTTTTCACTCTTTGTTATATTGCAGCCATTTGCTAAAATCATTTAAGTTCATTCTTCTTCCTCATGAATGTACACATAGCACCCCATACTGACAGAAAAACACAGAATTGTTGACATTGTTGCAGATTTATTAAAAAAGAAAAACTGAAATATCACATGGTCCCAAGTATTCAGACCCTTTGCTCAGTATTTAGTAGAAGCCCCCTTTTGATCTAATACAGCCAGGAGTCTTTTTGGGAAAGATGCAACAAGTCTTTCACACCTGGATTTGGGGATCCTCTGCCATTCCTCCTTGCAGATCCTCTCCAGTTCTGTCAGGTTGGATGGTAAACGTTGGTGGACAGCCATTTTTAGGTCTCTCCAGAGATGCTCAATTGGGTTTAAGTCAGGGCTCTGGCTGGGCCATTTAAGAACAGTCACGGAGTTGTTGTGAAGCCACTCCTTCGTTATTTTAGCTGTGTGCTTAGGGTCATTGTCTTGTTGGAAGGTAAACCTTCGGCCCAGTCTGAGGTCCAGACTCTGGAGAAGGTTTTTGTCCAGGATATCCCTGTACTTGGCCACATTCATCTTTCCCTCGATTGCAACCAGTCGTCCTGTCCCTGCAGCTGAAAAACACCCCCACAGCATGATGCTGCCACCACCATGCTTCACTGTTGGGACTGTATTGGACAGGTGATGAGCAGTGCCTGGTTTTCTCCACACATACCGCTTAGAATTAAGGCCAAAAAGTTCTAATTTGGTCTCATCAGACCAGAGAATCTTTTTTCTCACCATCTAGGAGTCCTTCAGGTGTTTTTTAGCAAACTCCATGCGGGCTTTCATGTGTCTTACACTGAGGAGAGGCTTCCGTCGGGCCACTCTGCCATAAAGCCCCGACTGGTGGAGGGCTGCAGTGATGGTTGACTTTCTACAACTTTCTCCCATCTCCTGACTGCATCTCTGGAGCTCAGCCACAGTGATCTTTGGGTTCTTCTTTACCTCTCTCACCAAGGCTCTTCTCCCCCGATAGCTCAGTTTGGCCGGAAGGCCAGCTCTAGGAAGGGTTCTGGTCGTCCCAAACGTCTTCCATTTGAGGATTATGGAGGCCACTGTGCTCTTAGGAACCTTAAGTGCAGCAGAAATCTTTTTGTAACCTTGGCCAGATCTGTGCCTTGCCACAATTCTGTCTCTGAGCTCTTCAGGCAGTTCCTTTGACCTCATGATTCTCATTTGCTCTGACATGCATTGTGATCTGGAAGGTCTTATATAGACAGGTGTGTGGCTTTCCTAATCAAGTCCAATCAGTATAATCAAACACAGCTGGACTCAAATGAAGGTGTAGAACCATCTCAAGGATGATCAGAAGAAATGGAAAGCATTAAATATATGAGTGTCACAGCAAAGGGTCTGAATACTTAGGACCATGTGATATTTCAGTTTTTCTTTTTTAATAAATCTGCAACAATGTCAACAATTCTGTGTTTTTCTGTCAGTATGGGGTGCTATGTGTACATTCATGAGGAAGAAGAATGAACTTAAATGAACTTAAATGATTTTAGCAAATGGCTGCAATATAACAAAGCCCACTGTACATGCAATCACTTACTGACCGCCTAACGACTATATGCGTCGGCCATTAAAAGCTAAATACTGGGGTTATGGCAGCAGATAGCCCCCATAACCCCGGTATTTTTTGAAACGGCAGGCGGTCGGCTTTCAGATAAGGGTGGTCCCAGTGGCAGATTCACCGCGGAATTACCCTTACGGTGCAGGGGAAGAGGTGCTACCCCCCTCCTGCCGCGTCCCAGACGTTTTCCTAGCTTACCGGACCCGCCGGCAGCGGGGAAAACTATCCGGTCCCGGATCCTCAGAGACAGAAAGGCGAGTTAGGGCAAGATGGCCCTCACTCAACTCTATGGTCTTAGAGGACTGGAGCTACGTCAAAAGACGTTGCCTAGCAACCGGTTTAAAGGGCCGCTTTTTTTTTTTTCTTTTTTTTTTTCCTCTTTCAACAATTTTTTTTTTTTTCTTTTTTAGTGTAGTTGTGAGGTGTGAGGTCTTTTTGACCCCAGATCTCACAATAAAGAGGACCTGTCATGCCTATTTCTATTACTAGGGATGTTTACATTCCTTGTAATAGGAATAAAAATGATCAAAACATTTTTTTTTTAAACTGTGTAAAAATAAAAAAATAATAAATAAAATAAATAGGAAAAAAAAAAAATTAAAGCGCACTGTCCCCGTTAGCTCGCGCGCAGAAGCAAACGCATACGCAAGTCCCGCCCACATATGTAAACGGTGTTCAAACCATACACGTGAGGTATCGCTGCGATCGTTAGAGCGAGAGCAATAATTTGAGCCCTAGACCTCCTCTGTAACTCTAAGCTAGTAACCTGCAGAAAATTTTAAAATGTTGCCTATGGGTATTTTTAAGTACCAATGTTTGGCGCCATTCTGTGAGCATGCGCAATTTTGAAGCATGACATGTTGGGTATCTAATTACTCGGCGTAACATTATCTTTCACATTATGGAAAAAAATTGTGCTAAATTTACTGTTTTCTTATTTTTTAGTTCAAAAAAGTGAATTTTTTTCAAAAAAATCGCATTTGGAAGACTGCTGCGCAAATATGGTGTGATAAAAAATATTGCAACGATCTCCATTTTATTCTCTAGGGTCTCTGCTAAAAAAAATATATAATGTTTGGGGGTTCCAAGTAGTTTTCTAGCAAAAAAAATGATTTTAGCTTGTAAACACCAAGTGTCAAAAATAGGCCCAGTCTTAAAGTGGATAAATGGACAACTTTGTGTAAAGCGCTACTTGGATGTTAGGCCTATGTATGTGGCCAGGCTGTGAAAAAATGTTACACATGTGGTATCGCCATACTCAGGAGGAATAGCAGAATGTATTTCGGGGTGCAATTTTTGCTATGTACATGCTATGTGTTAGAAATATTGCATAAATGGACAGCTTTGTGTAAAAAAATGTGTTTTCATTTTCTTTCCACATTTTCCAAAAATTTGTGGAAAAAAATGACATATTCAAAAGACTCATTATGCCTCAAAAATTATACGTTGGGCTGTTTGCTTTCCAAAATGGGGTCATTTTATGGGGGTTTCCATTGTCCTGGTGCTCCAGGGCCTTCAAAAGTGCGATAGGTTGTCAGGAAATTATATGTGTAATTTGTGCTCCTAGAATGCCGGACGCTGCTACTTGGATGTTAGGCCTCTGTATGTGGCCAGGCTGTGAAAAAGTCTCACACATGTGGTATCACCATACTCAGGAGGAGTAGTAGAATGTGTTTTGGGGTGTAGTTGCAAGTATACATATGCTGTGTGAGAGAAATAACCTGTTAATACGGCAATTTGTATAAAAAAAATCTTAATTTTGCAAAGCATTGTGGGAAAAAATTACAACTTAAAAAAACTCACCATGCCCCTTATTAAATACCTTGGAATGTCTACTTTCCAAAAAGGGGTCATTTGGGGGGTATTTGTACTGTCCTGACTTTTTAGTGTCTCAAGAAATGAGATCCTGCCTTCAGTACATCAGGTGTGATCAAGTGTGATCAATTTTCAATGATTCGCACCATAGCTTGTGGACTCTATAACTTTCACAAAGACCAAATAATATACACTTACTTGGGTTATTTTTACCAAAGATAAGTAGCAGTATAAATTTTGGCCAAAATTTGTGAAGAAAAATGACTAATTTGCAAAATTTTATGACAGAAACAAAGAAAAATGTGTTTTTTCACTATATTTTCAGTCTTTTTTTATTTATAGCACAAAAAATAAAAAACCCAGTATTGATCAAATACCATCAAAAGAAAGCTCTATTTGTGTGAAAAAAAGGACACAATTTTTGTATGGTTACAGTGTTGCATGACTGAGTAATTCTCAGTCAAAGTGTGAGAGCGCTGAAAGCTGAAAATCGGTCTGGGCAGGAAGGGGGTGAAAGTGCACTGTAGGCAAGTGGTTAAGGAGACACCCTTGTATTTGGCACTAGAGTCAAACACTACTCTAATTTGACCTGGCTTTTTAGGATGGTACACTCCGAATATAGGGAGATAATAACACTCTTCAGAGTCTTTAGGGGTGGGAGCCACCTCGGCATGACCGTTCTCAAAGATCTTCCCCATAAAAGAAAAGAACTGTTCCTTCATCTCTGGCTTTCTTTGTAAATTATGTTTAAGGGAAGCAAAACGTTGTAACGCTTGTTCTTTGTTATTGGGTAAGCGTTGTCTCTGTGGTCTGAAGGGAAGAGGTGCAACCCAGCTGTTTGTGCTGTCTTTGACTAGACCTTGCTCCATTAATTCTAAGAAGAGTTTGTCTTCGATAGACATTGCCACACGATTGTCATCTTTAGTTCTCTGAAAGACTGTGCACCCTAAATGGTCTTGGTCACTGTCACAGGCAAAGTTGTCACTAGTGGGGTTTGTGAAGGGACAAGATGAGTGGGTGGCGTAGGCTGATTCTTTAACAAGGAAATGGTTGTGGCATGGCTGGAAAAGAGAGGGACGTCCATTCTCTAGGGTATTTGTGAGCATGCTGCTAACGGAGTTAGGTTTGTGCACGCTTCCTAGACAGACATCTCCTATGATGACCCATCCGAGGTCTAACTTCTGAGCATAAGGAGCGTTATTGGGACCATTAATTTGAGCTCTTGATTTGTGGGCTTGTAAGATATCTCTCCAAGGAGTAGGATAATCTGAGCCTGAGGATCAAGTTCTGGTATCAGATGTGCTATGCGTTTCAAGTGTGGGTGATGAGCAGCTACATCTGGTGTAGGAATTTCAGATCTATGATCAGGGATCTGATTGCATTCAATAAGAGTTGGCAAAGACAAGCGAGATTGCCCATCGATGGACTCGATTTGGTAGCCGGATGCTCTCCTACCAGCCGTCTCCACTATTCCTGCACAAGTTTTTAAGGAGTAGGGAATGCTGGGGCCTTTAATGCTGAACATTTCAAAGAAAGTTGAGCTGGCTAATGACTTGTTACTTTGGTCATCCAGGATTACGTAAAGCTTAATAGCTTTGTCTTTTTGGCCTGCTGGGTAGACTCTGACTAGGCAGATTTTGGAGCAGGACCTACCACCTATGGCTCCTTTGCATATCTCTGTACATTGTGAAGTGACCTCTGGTGTAGTTGTGGTGGTGTGCTCCTCCTCCCCGCCGTGCTCACTAGTGCTGAGGGTGTGTTGTAAAGTCAATGGAGCTGGCCCAGGATGCAACCCTGTGTTGTGATCTGAGCTGTCACATTCTGTGCATTTTAAACTGACCTTACAGTCCTTGGCGAGATGGGATGTTGACCTGTAGCAGATGTGGTTCTCCTTGAGGAAGGCTTTGCGGTCCTGCAGGGTTTTCTCTCTGAAGGCTCTGCATTTTAGTAGAGGATGTGGCTTCCGATGCAAGAGACACTGCTTACCAGGATCGTTGACCTTTGTCTCTGAGTTAGAGAAGTTGACAGACCTGTGAAAGGAACTTGGAGGAGACACGTTAATTTTGTGTACTGCTACTGGAGGTTTGCGAGGGTTAAGTCCCACAGGAGCAGCACACAACAGTGTAAAATCAAAACTTGGATCATTTCTTGTTTTAGCTTGCTGGCACACAAAGTCCACAAAAACAGAAAAAGGAGGGAATGGAACATCATGTTGTCTTTTATATCGGGATCCGTGTGTAATCCACTGCTCTTGCAAGTTATAGGGTAACTTTAGCACAATGGGATTGACACCTCTGGCTGTGTCAAGGAATGCAAGTCCTTGTAAGTCCCCCTCAGATTTAGCTACTTGAAGTTCCATTAACAAGTCACTTAACTCTCTAAGTTTATGGTAGGCTTTGCTAGGTATTCTGGGAAAGTTATCAAGTCTTTTGAATAATGCATTTTCTATTGCTTCTGCTGAACCATAACACTCATCAAGTCTATCCCAGATTGTTCTAAGACCAGTGTCTGGGTAGTTTATATTTATTGTCCTGATTCGCCTGGCATGTTCGGCAGACTCATTCCCAAGCCATTTGATCAGGAGGTCTATCTCTTCACTGCAAGATAGCCCTAAGGCTCTGATAGTGTTTTGAAAGGATGACCGCCAAGCTCTGTAGTTTTCAGGGCGGTCATTAAACTTTTCAAGTCCTTTGGTGACTAACTTGCGTCGTGCAAAGAACCTTGCAAAGTCTATGGTGGCTTGGTTAGCCTGCTGTGTGTTGTCATGGTAAGATGGCTGTGTGTAGTCATACCTTTTGCTGGCACCGAGCTTTCCTCTGATGTACCGTTCTGGCTTAAGCGTTGGTTCTGGAGGGCGATTAGAAGGTGATTCTATTATCTCACCTATGTGGAGTCTGTCGTAGGAGACATCACTTTGCATGGATTTCTCCTGTTTGCAGGCTTGGGGTTTGTCACTGACTTGCGGCGGTACCGTGTGGTGTCTTAGGCTTGTCTCTTTGATGTCATCTTTCACACTGCTTGTTTTAAAGTGTTGGTTGATGTAATCTGAAGTTTGTTGTAGAGAATTTGGAGTTTCAGCTGCTGGATCGAGAATATTACTGCGTCTGCTGCGTTCACTTCTCGGGTATACAGCTAATTCTAAGGCATCTGCTTCAGCTATGGCTGCTGCTACTTCCTTCTCTACAGTCAGTTTCTCTAGGGCTACTTCTAGGAGGGCCTCCTCTGCCTCTTTCTGCGTTTTTAGGAGGGCTTCCTCTGTCTTTGCTTTTAGGAGGGCTTCCTCTGTCTTTGTTTTTAGGAGGGCTTCCTCTGTCTCTTTCTTTAACCTCATTTTCAGGAGGGCTTCTTTGGCCTCTTCTTTTAGCCTCACCTTCTCCTTTTTAATCTGCATTTCTTGCTCAGTAAAGGCTGCTCGTGCCTTGGCGGCTTCAGCTTTCGCACGTGCTATGGCGAGTGCATTGCTTGCGGAGGAAGATCTAGAGGAACCGGAAACTCTGGACTTTGTCTTGAGTGAGGATGTTTGGCTATGTGACATGTCGTTTGCAGGAATGCTTGACTGTGTAGAGACTGCTGTATTGCATATGCAGATGACTGCGCTGGCAGAGTAGCAGGCCTCTGTATAGTCTCTGTCCTAAATCCCACTTGCTGGATAGCCGCTGTTTCAATGTTCTGTTCTCACTACACGTATGCCCCAGGCGTGTGCAGCTAAACATACAGCTAAACCTTTAATCCTGCAATAACCAGTCCTTTTGTAACTTAAAGCTTTATTCCAGTGAACGAATAGTAGTCACATGAACAGGTTACAAGTCAGATGGAAATGTGAATAGGATTGTGAATAGTCAGGTGAAACTGTAAATAAACATATAAAGGCATATAATCAGTATACAAACATTAACAGTATATGCATTGAGTATATAACTGACAGTTCATAGGCATACCAGCGATGCTTCAAAAGGGGTTCAGGAATCTTCCCACAGGAACCTCAGGTACTGTCTACTCCTTCTGAGGTAAATCTTAAACTGGAAATTCTCCTCAGAGAAGGGTGGAACTAATCTAGCAATAGAGAACAGGAAGTACCATGAAGTGCTGTACAACAGTCTATGTCACAGTGGCATCTTGTGGATCATATTGGTATTACAAGTTCCAATAGAATTAATTATTTCCTTATGCTGGAGGCATGACAGAGTCATTTTGACCAAAAAAATGCAATTATCTTGTCTAAAACCGGCTTTTTAAGACTCTAAAAGACGAAAATACTGTCATTTTGACTATAAAAAACTTTCAGACCTTTGGTGACCAAATACAGTTATTTTGACTAAAAAAGGATTTTTAGACACTTGGAGGGCAAAATAGAGTTATTTTGACCAAAAAATATTTTTCAGGCCATTGGTTACGAAATGCAATTATCTTGTCTAAAACCGGCTTTTTAAGGCTCTAAAATGCGAAAAACCAGTCATTTTGACAAAAAAAAACCCATTCAGACCATTGGTGACCAAATACAGTTATCTTGACTAAAAAAGGATTTTTAGACACTTGGAGACCAAAATCGAGTCTTTCTGACCCCCCAAAAATGTTTCAAGCCATTGGTTACCAAATGCAATTATCATGTCAAAAACCGGCTTTTTAAGACTCTAAAAGACGGAAATGCAGTCATTTTGACTAAAAAAATTTCAGACCTTTGGTGACCAAATGCAGTTATCTTGACTAAAAAAGGCTTTTAAGACACTTGGAGACCAAAATAGAGTCATTTTGACCAAAAACAATTTTTCAGGCCATTGGTTACTAAATGCAATTATCTTGTCTAAAACCGTTTTTTTAAAGACAAAATACAGTCATTTTGACTAAAAAAAATGTTCAGACCTCTGGTGACCAAATGCAGTTATCGTGACTAAAAAAATGTTTTTTTAGACACTTGGAGACCAATATAGAGTTATTTTGACCAAAAAAATTTTTTTCAGGCCATTGGTTACGAAATGCAATTATCTTATCTAAAACCGGCTTTTTAAGACTCTAAAAGACAAAAATACTGTCATTTTGACTATAAAAAACTTTCAGACCTTTGGTGATCAAATACAGTTATCTTGACTAAAAAAGGATTTTTAGGCACTTGGAGGCCAAAATAGAGTTATTTTAAACCAAAAAATTTTTTCAGGCCATTGGTTACGAAATGCAATTATCTTGTCTAAAACCGGCTTTTAAAGACTCTTAAAGACGAAAATACAGTCATTTTGACTAAAAAAAACATTCAGACCTTTGGTGACCAAATACAGTTATCTTGACTAAAAAAAGGATTTTTAGACACTTGGAGACCAAAATTGAGTCATTCTGACCCCAAAAAAATGTTTCAAGCCATTGGTTACCAAATGTAATTATCTTGTCAAAAACCGGCTTTTTAAGACTCTAAAAGACGGAAATGCAGTCATTTTGACTAAAAAAAAATTCAGACCATTGGTGACCAAATGCAGTTATCTTTACTAAAAAAGGCTTTTTAGACACTTGGAGACCAAAATAGAGTCATTTTGATCAAAAACTATTTTTCAGGCTATTGGTTACTAAATGCAATTGTGGATAAAGAAAGCTGTGCTTAGTGACACAAGTATAAAAATTGAGTCCAAATAAGTCCCAAATTTCAGTAATGGTAAGTAAAACAATCAAATAAGGGTCCAAACTATCAAGCGCGGATCCACAGGAGTAGAATACATGTGAAGTTACTGCTTACCAGATGCAGCAGCAAATTAAGCTTTATGTATAGATATCCAGGCCCGATGGAAGTTTATGAAGGATTCCTTCACAGAAATTTCCGTCCCAGGATCACAAGTTGATGGATATATCAAAATAAAAAATGAAAATACATAGCGTGATACTGTATATATGATGTATATCTCCCGTGTGTATCAGACAAGGAAAGTGCTCATAGGAACCACCACCATCACAGGCTGCTTACCAGATAAATTAATAGAGACAGCAAAGAACAATTAAAGCAATCCTGAATGAACCACCACTTATTTAATAGTATAATTACCAGATGGTACGGGTATAGAGAGCATATGAGATCACTCAGATAGTAAAAGAAACCCCTCAGGGCCGTTGACAGAAGTCCCTGCTTACCAGATTAAGTATATACAGGTGCTTGTCTCACAAATCAGGATGTCGCTGGATGCGGTCACTTGTCCCCTGTGAATCGGTCCTGTCCTAGTGGTATCCGTCCCAGGATCACCGTTAGAGAATTGTTGGAATACAGAACAAAAACAAACACATAGCGTAATACTGTATACTAATGATAATGAGATTTCCCGTGTGTATCAGAAGAGGAGAGTGTCAATGAAAGCCACCACCATCACAGACTGCTTACCAGATGGGAAAACAAATTATAGTAGAACAATCCAAGAGATGTATATTAAAAAAGAATAGCGCGCAAATGCAAAAGAAATTACTACCAAATCTGAAGAGAGTCCATAAATAAAAATGGGGGTTTGGTCCCACCATATGGCCATATCGTGCTCAAGCCCACTACTGCGTCAAAGTACCCCATTATCAGTGGGTCCTACACTATCCATGAAAAAGAGATGAATCCAGCCTTTCTAACCCTTGGAGATAATACTCCTTGCTGGGAAAAATGTGCAAATGCACTACAGGGGACTCCTCCTATATCCACTTGATGGTGGACACTGATTGAGTACAGGTGTATGTGGGGGGTGGGGAGGGCTGCTCAACCTCGATAGTCTGGTCAGACCGAATACATAATAAACAGGCAAAAAATTTGGGGGAGCATACCCATGTATTTCCAAAGCTGCTGCAGCTATGAACCAAAAGACATGTATATTAAAAAAGAATAGCGCGCAAATGCAAAAGAAATTACTACCAAATCTGAGGAGAGTCCATAAATAAAAATGGGGGTTTGGTCCCACCATATGGCCATATCGTGCTCAAGCCCACTACTGCGTCAAAGTACCCCATTATCAGTGGGTCCTACACTATCCATGAAAAAGAGATGAATCCAGCCTTTCTAACCCTTGGAGATAATACTCCTTGCTGGGAAAAATGTGCAAATGCACTACAGGGGACTCCTCCTATATCCACTTGATGGTGGACACTGATTGAGTACAGGTGTATGTGGGGGGTGGGGAGGGCTGCTCAACCTCGATAGTCTGGTCAGACCGAATACATAATAAACAGGCAAAAAATTTGGGGGAGCATACAAATGTATTTCCAAAGCTGCTGCAGCTATGAACCAAAAGACATGTATATTAAAAAAGAATAGTTCCAAAGCTGCTGCAGCTATGAACCAAAAGACATGTATATTAAAAGAATAGCTTGTCTCACAAATCAGGATGTCGCTGGATGCGGTCACTTGTCCCCTGTGAATCGGTCCTGTCCCAGTGGTATCCGTCCCAGGATCACCGTTAGAGAATTGTTGGAATACAGAACAAAAACAAACACATAGCGTAATACTGTATACTAATGATAATGAGATTTCCCGTGTGTATCAGAAGAGGAGAGTGTCAATGAAAGCCACCACCATCACAGACTGCTTACCAGATGGGAAAACAAATTATAGTAGAACAATCCAAGAGATGTATATTAAAAAAGAATAGCGCGCAAATGCAAAAGAAATTACTACCAAATCTGAAGAGAGTCCATAAATAAAAATGGGGGTTTGGTCCCACCATATGGCCATATCGTGCTCAAGCCCACTACTGCGTCAAAGTACCCCATTATCAGTGGGTCCTACACTATCCATGAAAAAGAGATGAATCCAGCCTTTCTAACCCTTGGAGATAATACTCCTTGCTGGGAAAAATGTGCAAATGCACTACAGGGGACTCCTCCTATATCCACTTGATGGTGGACACTGATTGAGTACAGGTGTATGTGGGGGGTGGGGAGGGCTGCTCAACCTCGATAGTCTGGTCAGACCGAATACATAATAAACAGGCAAAAAATTTGGGGGAGCATACCCATGTATTTCCAAAGCTGCTGCAGCTATGAACCAAAAGACATGTATATTAAAAAAGAATAGCGCGCAAATGCAAAAGAAATTACTACCAAATCTGAGGAGAGTCCATAAATAAAAATGGGGGTTTGGTCCCACCATATGGCCATATCGTGCTCAAGCCCACTACTGCGTCAAAGTACCCCATTATCAGTGGGTCCTACACTATCCATGAAAAAGAGATGAATCCAGCCTTTCTAACCCTTGGAGATAATACTCCTTGCTGGGAAAAATGTGCAAATGCACTACAGGGGACTCCTCCTATATCCACTTGATGGTGGACACTGATTGAGTACAGGTGTATGTGGGGGGTGGGGAGGGCTGCTCAACCTCGATAGTCTGGTCAGACCGAATACATAATAAACAGGCAAAAAATTTGGGGGAGCATACAAATGTATTTCCAAAGCTGCTGCAGCTATGAACCAAAAGACATGTATATTAAAAAAGAATAGTTCCAAAGCTGCTGCAGCTATGAACCAAAAGACATGTATATTAAAAGAATAGCTTGTCTCACAAATCAGGATGTCGCTGGATGCGGTCACTTGTCCCCTGTGAATCGGTCCTGTCCCAGTGGTATCCGTCCCAGGATCACCGTTAGAGAATTGTTGGAATACAGAACAAAAACAAACACATAGCGTAATACTGTATACTAATGATAATGAGATTTCCCGTGTGTATCAGAAGAGGAGAGTGTCAATGAAAGCCACCACCATCACAGACTGCTTACCAGATGGGAAAACAAATTATAGTAGAACAATCCAAGAGATGTCTCTGAGGCCAGAAACAAGCAAAGATATAGGCTGAGCCACAACCTAGATCATAATCCAATTACCAGATAATGGAGAAAAAACAGGCATATAGGAACAGTCAGATGACCCGTGACCCCTTTAGGACCGTCACTAGTAATCCCAGCTTACCAGATGTAAGCAGATGTATGCAGAAATCACAGAAACCAATATCCTCAAGTAAGATGGTCAATCCTCTGTGGATACGTTCCGTCCCTGGTGGTATATATGGCTGACCCACAAACAAGACTCCCGGATTCACATATAAACAATAGAGATGCCCATAGTGTAAAACCGTTTTATTTGAGCAAAAAAAATAAAAGTATTGCACTTACAAATAAGCATATAAAAGCGCTGAATCCAGAACTGCCGGCCGGACAGCTAGGAACAACCGCCTGAGCGTCTCAACGAGGTTACGTCAGCACGCCGCGACCGACGTACGTTTCATCAAAGAATGCGTTCTCAAGGTACGGGCGGCGCGCTGACGCCACCTCTTATATAGTAACAAGAACAAGAAGAGGAACCTCCCCGCGGGACCAGGAAGTAGAGACCCAAATCGCCATCTTGACTCTGGTAAAACCTTAATGGTAGACCACACTAGCCTGGCAAGCCGTCAAGATATAGAGATAAAGGTCTATAATTGGGGTAACTCTTGTCCATTGGACAATCAGATACAGAAAATCTGAAAAAGAGTTATAAATATTAAAATTAAATAAAACAAAATCGAATATAATTGGACATTAAGTGATGTATAAGCCAATTAGGATGCCACTAAAATTATTAGGAGCTCGTAACACTCTCAGGTCTCGCAGAGGATCACCCCCCCTACAAGAATCAAACAATGCCCAATAATAAGTCAAATTTAAAAATGCAAAACATATATGACAATAAAGTAATCTGGTTAGCATCATGCTCTAAATCTCACAGGAAGACAATATCCAATTGAATCATGTCCCTAATATCCAGATAAGCATTGCATATAGTGAACTAGTATAAGCAGGTGGAGACTAACCAATCTCCCTAAGATTATCACTTGTCGGAGGGTTAATATTAGAGCCCACCTCAAACATGGAGCCGGTGTGATTCCTAACATCAAACAAATAAATGAAGATAGTAAAAATAATAAAAATAAATATATAAAAATAAAATAAGAAATATTGAATAATAAATAATGTAATATCACGTATCCCCCACTGATATCATAAGTAAATGAACTACCCCCCTATTGTCCAGATATAATGTAAACAAGCATCCACAGACTATGAATTATTTATAAATGCGTTTACATCGGTATCGACATTCATTCCGAAAGGCGTATAGGTCTTTGCTTTGTATATCCAGGCCATTTCTAGCCTGGAGAGGCCCCTCACAAAAGGTTCACCCCGCCATTTCGGGCTGAATTTGTCAATACCCAAAAATGTAACGTTTGCAGGATTTTTGTTGTGATGGATCAAAAAATGTTTGGACACCGAATGTTTATCGTATCCATTACGTATGTTCGTTATGTGTTCATTTAAGCGTACTGACAATGGACGTTTAGTTCTTCCTATATATTGAAAACCACACGAGCACTGGAGGAGATAGACTACCCCAGTGCTCGTGCAGGAAACAAAAGGTTTTATTTTAAAGGTTTTCCCAGTACTGGTGGACGTAAAAGACTTGGTATTTTTCCGTTTGATATAATTCAATCTACATACTTGGCACCTATTGCATTTGTAGAAACCATTTAGATGGTCCAAAAAAGAGGGGCGCGCCTCAGGAGCCTCTATAACATTTGGGGCCAATACATCTCGCAAATTGGGAGTGCCCCTAAAAATGACTCTAGGCTTATCCGGCAACAGCTGATGCAAAACAGGGTCGTTACCCAGAATATGCCAATGGCGTGTGATCAACCTTTTAATATCCATGGCTTGTTTAGAATAGGTAGTTATGAAGGAGGGACTAGATGTATAGTCAGTTTGTGTAGTGACTGGACGTGTGACCAACAATTGAGATCTGTCCATCAAACTAACTTGCTCCAGGGACCCACGGAGAAAGTCAGGATCATATCCCTTAGCAACGAATCTCTCCGTGAGTACCTGGGCCTGGTTTTCAAAATCAGTCATATTTGTACAATTACGCCGGATCCGCATATACTGACCCTTCGGTATTGCTCTTAGCCACGAACTGTGGTGGCAGCTGTCCACTGGTATATATGCGTTACGGTCTGTAGTTTTAAAAAACGTAGAGGTAACGAAGGAACCCTCTATAATAGAGATAGACAGATCCAAAAAGCTGATGACCGTCTGGTTCAGCTCGTAGTTCAAAACAATTCCCCTGGAATTGTTATTTAGAGAGTCTAAAACGGAAATCAAGTCCTCCCTATTGCCATCCCATAGGAGAAGGATGTCATCGATGTATCTTGCCCACAGCAAGACTTGTGGCCTGGAGTGGGCATAGATGACATCCTCCTCCCATTAGGCCATAAAAAGATTGGCCAATGATGGGGCATACTTGGCGCCCGTAGCAACGCCAGTATCTTGCCTGTAAAATTGGCCTCCGAACCAAAAATAATTGTGTTTGGTCGCATAATTCAAAAGCTCCATTATAAATTCTATCTGTACTAGAGGTAACATTGAGTCTCGCCTCAGGAACATATGGACCGCATCTAACCCCAGATCATGTGGGATAATAGTATAAAGCGACGATATGTCGGCAGTAACCATCCACATGTTCTCAGTAGGGGTCAAGTCTGACCGTAAATTTATGATATGTCTGCTGTCTCGAACATAAGAAGGCATTTGTTGAACTAATGGTTGTAAATAATAATCAATATATTTACCCACCCGGGACGTCACAGAGTCAATACCACTGACTATGGGACATCCCGGGGGGAAGGTCTGGCTCTTATGGATCTTGGGTAAGTAATAAATTATAGGGGTACGAGGACATTTAGGTACCAAAAAGGATCTCTCCTTCTTGTTTAAAATATCCAACTGTTGACCCCTATCCAATATATTTTCAAGTTCCCGTTTGTACTTAAACTTAGGGTCCTGGGGAAGTGGAGTGTATGTTAAACGATCGTTCAATACACGATACATTTCAGTCTCGTAATCTGATCTATCCAAAATCACAATCGCTCCTCCTTTATCAGCGGGTCTAATAATCAGTTGTTTGTTATTACATAAAGAGTCCAGACCAGCTTGCAGATCTTTTCGCATATTACATTTCCGAATATTCAATTTCTCCAGGTCCCTAAGTACAACATCCCTAAACACTTTAACTGAAGGGGCCATAGAACCTGGAGGATTAAATGTAGAGGCATTGGAGAGGCCAGAGTGTTGAAAGTTGGTCGAAACTATACGGTTATCCTTAATGGGGTTGCTGGTAACGTATCTCTTGATATTAATTTTCCTTATAAATTTATGGATATCCATATAAGTTTCAAATTTATTGATGGTTTTGGGGGGGGGCATATTTCAAACCTTTGTCAAGAATTAGTTTTTCTGATTCAGTTAAGATAGTTTTGCTTAGGTTGAATATGCCCGCCCCTGTTACATTTTGGCTTTTTTTAGATTGGACTCTCCTTCCTCCTCTTGAACCTCGTTTGGTTCTGCCAGTCTCTTTTTTCCTTGATTTACCTTGGGAAAACCCCACCCAGGGTAGCTTTGATTGGAAGTCAATGTTTGACTGGTCGCTCCCAATTCTAGCTCCTTTTGTTGTTGATGGAGCCAGAAGCGGGTTGGGCCAATCTATCTGGACCCACATTGTCCCTCAATGGGAAAAATTGGTTCTTTATGGGGACATTATATTGATAACCCAATTTCCGTTGACTTGGATATGAATAGTTATCCTCCTAGTCTAAATAAGGATCAGAGCCAAAATCTTGCTCTTCCCAACCCCAATTTGGTCTGGGGAATGGTGGTCCCTGTCTTTGCCATGGAGTTTGGTTATAGTTAGAACCTGTGTGTTGATTGGGATGGGGTCTCCATTGAGGTCCCTGATTACGTGATGACTCGTAATTATTGGGGCCCGATCCCCACCTAGGTCCATTCCAGTATGGATCTCTGGGTCCCCTTACATTCCCATTCCAAGGTTGGTTATAAGGGGGGTATTGATTACCTCCTCTATCTTGGCCTTGTTGGGGTTTGCCCCGGGATGGGGCCTGTACCCTGGCTGGTGACCTATAAGAAGGGCGCCTTTGAATATTAGGGAAGGGGGCCTTGAAGTTATTGATATTTTTAGGTTTTTTATTTTTAGCCTTTTTCGACACATTAGGCATAATGGTTGGTGGGGCAGGATTAGAAACTTCCATCGCTTCTCCCCCCTCTTCCATCATTTGTTCGAACAGCTTTTTTTGCCATTCAAACACCGCACTGTTTTGGTAGTCAGATAGATCCCTATTGAATTTTTTCCTCTTTTTTTAACTTCTGCTCTTTTTCCTCCTTTTCCAAAACTCTAAGTAAGTCAGCAGAAGCAATCTTATAGTCTCCACTTTGCATAAAGGGGGAAAGCTTTGATTTAACTAGTTTAATTTCCTCATCTAATCGAGACAGCTTTGCTTTTTTTCGAGCTGTGAGGAATTTTAGGAAGGAAACACCCGCCTCGTTAAAATAACGATGCCATTCCTCCAGTTCCACCTCTCCTGTTTGAGGACAAACCTCCCACCGGAGACTCCTAGGAACCATAGAGTTTTTTATATATGTCTCAAGAAACGCAACATCCCACTGGGTGTGGATTTCCGAGACCATGAGATTTTTCAGGCGGACAAATACACCATTTAGGTCGTCATTGTCAGCCGAAAAAACCTCAAAGACCCCTTCAGTGTTTACTACCTTGGCGGCTCTATATTCAAAAATGTCCATATTAGTGGACATATTTGTAAAAGATACAGCAGCAGTTCACAAGTCAAATACAGATATAGAAAAAAGGGGGGAGAAACTGCGCTAAATATCAAAAGAAACAAGTAGCGGCAACTTAGTATGTGACAAACATCAAAAAATAGTGGATAAAGAAAGCTGCGCTTAGTGACACAAGTATAAAAATTGAGTCCAAATAAGTCCCAAATTTCAGTAATGGTAAGTAAAACAATCAAATAAGGGTCCAAACGATCAAGCGCGGATCCACAGGAGTAGAATACATGTGAAGTTACTGCTTACCAGATGCAGCAGCAAATTAAGCTTTATGTATAGATATCCAGGCCCGATGGAAGTTTATGAAGGATTCCTCCTCAGAAATTTCCGTCCCAGGATCACAAGTTGATGGATATATCAAAATAAAAAATGAAAATGCATAGCGTGATACTGTATATATGATGTATATCTCCCGTGTGTATCAGACAAGGAAAGTGCTCATAGGAACCACCACCATCACAGGCTGCTTACCAGATAAATTAATAGAGACAGCAAAGAACAATTAAAGCAATCCTGAATGAACCACCACTTATTTAATAGTGTAATTACCAGATTGGGAAGAGCAAGATTTTGGCTCTGATCCTTATTTAGACTATGAGGATAACTATTCATATCCAAGTCAACGGCAATTGGGTTATCAATATAATGTCCCCATAAAGAACCAATTTTTCCCATTGAGGGACAATGTGGGTCCAGATAGATTGGCCCAACCCGCTTCTGGCTCCGATCAACAACAAAAGGAGCTAGAATTGGGAGCGACCAGTCAAACATTGACTTCCAATCAAAGCTACCCTGGGTGGGGTGGTAAATCAAGGAAAAAAGAGACTGGCAGAACCAAACGAGGTTCAAGAGGAGGAAGGAGAGTCCAATCTAAAAAAAGCCAAAATGTAACAGGGGCGGGCATATTCAACCTAAGCAAAACTATCTTAACTGAATCAGAAAAACTAATTCTTGACAAAGGTTTGAAATATGCCCCCCCCCCCAAAACCATCAATAAATTCGAAACTTATATGGATATCCATAAATTTATAAGGAAAATTAATATCAAGAGATACGTTACCAGCAACCCCATTAAGGATAACCGTATAGTTTCGACCAACTTTCAACACTCTGGCCTCTCCAATGCCTCTACATTTAATCCTCCAGGTTCTATGGCCCCTTCAGTTAAAGTGTTTAGGGATGTTGTACTTAGGGACCTGGAGAAATTGAATATTCGGAAATGTAATATGCGAAAAGATCTGCAAGCTGGTCTGGACTCTTTATGTAATAACAAACAACTGATTATTAGACCCGCTGATAAAGGAGGAGCGATTGTGATTTTGGATAGATCAGATTACGAGACTGAAATGTATCGTATATTGAACGATCGTTTAACATACACTCCACTTCCCCAGGACCCTAAGTTTAAGTACAAACGGGAACTTGAAAATATATTGGATAGGGGTCAACAGTTGGATATTTTAAACAAGAAGGAGAGATCCTTTTTGGTACCTAAATGTCCTCGTACCCCTATAATTTATTACTTACCCAAGATCCATAAGAGCCAGACCTCCCCCCGGGACGTCCCATAGTCAGTGGTATTGACTCTGTGATGTCCCGGGTGGGTAAATATATTGATTATTATTTACAACCATTAGTTCAACAAATGCCTTCTTATGTTCGAGACAGCAGACATATCATAAATTTACTGTCAGACTTGACCCCTACTGAGAACATGTGGATGGTTACTGCCGACGTATCGTCGCTTTATACTATTATCCCACATGATCTGGGGCTAGATGCGGTCCATATGCTCCTGAGGCGAGACTCAATGTTACCTCTAGTACAGATAGAATTTATAATGGAGCTTTTGAATTATGCGACCAAACACAATTATTTTTGGTTCGGAGGCCAATTTTACAGGCAAGATACTGGCGTTGCTATGGGCGCCAAGTATGCCCCATCATTGGCCAATCTTTTTATGGCCCAATGGGAGGAGGATGTCATCTATGCCCACTCCAGGCCACAAGTCTTGCTGTGGGCAAGATACATCGATGACATCCTCCTCCTATGGGATGGCAATAGGGAGGACTTGATTTCCTTTTTAGACTCTCTAAATAACAATTCCAGGGGAATTGTTTTGAACTACGAGCTGAACCAGACGGTCATCAGCTTTTTGGATCTGTCTATCTCTATTATAGAGGGTTCCTTCGTTTTTTAAAACTACAGACCGTAACGCATATATACCAGTGGACAGCTGCCACCACAGTTCGTGGCTAAGAGCAATACCGAAGGGTCAGTATATGCGGATCCAGCGTAATTGTACAAATATGACTGATTTTGAAAACCAGGCCCAGGTACTCACGGAGAGATTCGTTGCTAAGGGATATGATCCTGACTTTCTCCGTGGGTCCCTGGAGCAAGTTAGTTTGATGGACAGATCTCAATTGTTGGTCACACGTCCAGTCACTACACAAACTGACTATACATCTAGTCCCTCCTTCATAACTACCTATTCTAAACAAGCCATGGATATTAAAAGGTTGATCACACGCCATTGGCATATTCTGGGTAACGACCCTGTTTTGCATCAGCTGTTGCCGGATAAACCTAGAGTCATTTTTAGGGGCACTCCCAATTTGCGAGATGTATTGGCCCCAAATGTTATAGAGGCTCCTGAGGCGCGCCCCTCTTTTTTGGACCATCTAAATGGTTTCTACAAATGCAATAGGTGCCAAGTATGTAGATTGAATTATATCAAACGGAAAAATACCAAGTCTTTTACGTCCACCAGTACTGGGAAAACCTTTAAAATAAAACCTTTTGTTTCCTGCACGAGCACTGGGGTAGTCTATCTCCTCCAGTGCTCGTGTGGTTTTCAATATATAGGAAGAACAAAACGTCCATTGTCAGTACGCTTAAATGAATACATAACGAACATACGTAATGGATACGATAAACATTCGGTGTCCAAACATTTTTTGATCCATCACAACAAAAATCCTGCAAACTTTACATTTTTGGGTATGGCCAAATTCAGCCCGAAATGGCGGGGTGAACCTTTTGTGAGGGGCCTCTCCAGGCTAGAAATGGCCTGGATATACAAAGCAAAGACCTATACGCCTTTCGGAATGAATGTCGATACCGATGTAAACGCATTTATAAATAATTCATAGTCTGTGGATACTTGTTTACATTATATCTGGACAATAGTGGGGTAGTTCATTTACTTATGATATCAGTGGGGGATACGTGATATTACATTATTTATTATTCAATATTTCTTATTTTATTTTTATATATTTATTTTTATTATTTTTACTATCTTCATTTATTTGTTTGATGTTAGGAATCACACCGGCTCCATGTTTGAGGTGGGCTCTAATATTAACCCTCCGACAAGTGATAATCTTAGGGAGACTGGTTAGTCTCCACCTGCTTATACTAGTTCACTATATGCAATGCTTATCTGGATATTAGGGACATGATTCAATTGGATATTGTCTTCCTGTGAGATTTAGAGCATGATGCTAACCAGATTACTTTATTGTCATATATGTTTTGCATTTTTAAATTTGACTTATTATTGGGCATTGTTTGATTCTTGTAGGGGGGGTGATCCTCTGCGAGACCTGAGAGTGTTACGAGCTCCTAATAATTTTAGTGACATCCAAATTGGCTTATACATCACTTAATGTCCAATTATATTCGATTTTGTTTTATTTAATTTTAATATTTATAACTCTTTTTCAGATTTTCTGTATCTGATTGTCCAATGGACAAGAGTTACCCCAATTATAGAGCTTTATCTCTATATCTTGACGGCTTGCCAGGCTAGTGTGGTCTACCATTAAGGTTTTACCAGAGTCAAGATGGCGATTTGGGTCTCTACTTCCTGGTCCCGCGGGGAGGTTCCTCTTCTTGTTCTTGTTACTATATAAGAGGTGGCGTCAGCGCGCCGCCCGTACCTTGAGAATGTCATTCTTTGACGAAACGTACGTCGGTCGCGGCGTGCTGACGTCACCTCGTTGAGACGCTCAGGCGGGTGTTCCTAGCTGTCCGGCCGGCAGCTCTGGATTCAGCGCTTTTATATGCTTATTTGTAAGTGCAATACTTTTATTTTTTTTGCTCAAATAAAACGGTTTTACACTATGGGCATCTCTATTGTTTATATGTGAATCCGGGAGTCTAGTTTGTGGGTCAGCCATATATACCACCAGGGACGGAACGTATCCACAGAGGATTGACCATCTTACTTGAGGATATTGGTTTCTGTGATTTCTGCATACATCTGCTTACATCTTTTAAGCTGGGATTACTAGTGACGGTCCTAAAGGGGTCACGGGTCATCTGACTGTTCCTATATGCCTGTTTTTTCTCCATTATCTGGTAATTGGATTATGATCTAGGTGGTGGCTCAGCCTATATCTTTGCTTGTTTCTGGCCTCAGAGACATCTCTTGGATTGTTCTACTATAATTTGTTTTCCCATCTGGTAAGCAGTCTGTGATGGTGGTGGCTTTCATTGACACTCTCCTCTTCTAAATACACACGGGAGATCTCATTATCATTAGTATACAGTATTACGCTATGTGCTTGTTTTTGTTCTGTATTCCAACAATTCTCTAACGGTGATCCTGGGACGGATACCACTGGGACAGGACCAATTCACAGGGGACAAGTGACCGCATCCAGCGACATCCTGATTTGTGAGACAAGCACCTGTATATACTTAATCTGGTAAGCAGGGACTTCTGTCAACGGCCCTGAGGGGTTCCTTTTACTATCTGAGTGATCTCATATGCTCTCTATACCCGTACCATCTGGTAAATACACTATTAAATAAGTGGTGGTTCATTCAGGATTGCTTTAATTGTTCTTTGCTGTCTCTATTAATTTATCTGGTAAGCAGCCTGTGATGGTGGTGGTTCCTATGAGCACTTTCCTTGTCTGATACACACGGGAGATATACATCATATATACAGTATCACGCTATGCATTTTCATTTTTTATTTTGATATATCCATCAACTTGTGATCCTGGGACGGAAATTTCTGAGGAGGAATCCTTCATAAACTTCCATCGGGCCTGGATATCTATACATAAAGCTTAATTTGCTGCTGCATCTGGTAAGCAGTAACTTCACATGTATTCTACTCCTGTGGATCCGCGCTTGATCGTTTGGACCCTTATTTGATTGTTTTACTTACCATTACTGAAATTTGGGACTTATTTGGACTCAATTTTTATACTTGTGTCACTAAGCGCAGCTTTCTTTATCCACTATTTTTTGATGTTTGTCACATACTAAGTTGCCGCTACTTGTTTCTTTTGATATTTAGCGCAGTTTCTCCCCCCTTTTTTCTATATCTGTATTTGACTTGTGAACTGCTGCTGTATCTTTTACAAATATGTCCACTAATATGGACATTTTTGAATATAGAGCCGCCAAGGTAGTAAACACTGAAGGGGTCTTTGAGGTTTTTTCGGCTGACAATGACGACCTAAATGGTGTATTTGTCCGCCTGAAAAATCTCATGGTCTCGGAAATCCACACCCAGTGGGATGTTGCGTTTCTTGAGACATATATAAAAAACTCTATGGTTCCTAGGAGTCTCCGGTGGGAGGTTTGTCCTCAAACAGGAGAGGTGGAACTGGAGGAATGGCATCGTTATTTTAACGAGGCGGGTGTTTCCTTCCTAAATTTCCTCACAGCTCGAAAAAAAGCAAAGCTGTCTCGATTAGATGAGGAAATTAAACTAGTTAAATCAAAGCTTTCCCCCTTTATGCAAAGTGGAGACTATAAGATTGCTTCTGCTGACTTACTTAGAGTTTTGGAAAAGGAGGAAAAAGAGCAGAAGTTAAAAAAAGAGGAAAAAATTCAATAGGGATCTATCTGACTACCAAAACAGTGCGGTGTTTGAATGGCAAAAAAAGCTGTTCGAACAAATGATGGAAGAGGGGGGAGAAGCGATGGAAGTTTCTAATCCTGCCCCACCAACCATTATGCCTAATGTGTCGAAAAAGGCTAAAAATAAAAAACCTAAAAATATCAATAACTTCATTCAAGGCCCCCTTCCCTAATATTCAAAGGCGCCCTTCTTATAGGTCACCAGCCAGGGTACAGGCCCCATCCCGGGGCAAACCCCAACAAGGCCAAGATAGAGGAGGTAATCAATACCCCCCTTATAACCAACCTTGGAATGGGAATGTAAGGGGACCCAGAGATCCATACTGGAATGGACCTAGGTGGAGATCGGGCGGGAGATATACATCATATATACAGTATCACACTATGTATTTTCATTTTTTATTTTGATATATCCATCAACTTGTGATCCTGGGATGGAAATTTCTGAGGAGGAATCCTTCATAAACTTCCATCGGGCCTGGATATCTATACATAAAGCTTAATTTGCTGCTGCATCTGGTAAGCAGTAACTTCACATGTATTCTACTCCTGTGGATCCGCGCTTGATAGTTTGGACCCTTATTTGATTGTTTTACTTACCATTACTGAAATTTGGGACTTATTTGGACTCAATTTTTATACTTGTGTCACTAAGCGCAGCTTTCTTTATCCACTATTTTTTGATGTTTGTCACATACTAAGTTGCCGCTACTTGTTTCTTTTGATATTTAGCGCAGTTTCTCCCCCCTTTTTTCTATACTAAATGCAATTATCTTGTCTAAAACCGTTTTTTTTAAGACATTAAAAGACAAAATAAAGTAATTTTGACTATAAAAATTGTCAGACCTTTGGTGACCAAATGCAGTTATGATGACTAAAAAAGGCTTTTTAGACTCTTGGAGACCAAAATAGAGTCATTTTGACCAAAAAATGTTTTTCAGGCCATTGGTTACGAAATGCAATTATCTTGTCTAAAACCGACGTTTTAAGACTATAAAAGACAAAAATACAGTCATTTTGCCTAAAAAAATTTCAGACCTTTGGTGACCAAATGCAGTTGTTTTGACTAAAAAAAAGGCTTTTTAGACACTTGGAGACCGAAATTTTGACCAAAATTTTTTTTCAGGCCACTGGTTTACCAAATGCAGTTATCTTGTCTAAAAATGACGTTTTAAGACTACCTACTCTAAAAGACGAAAATACAGTAATTTTGCCTAAAAAAAATTCAGACATTTGGTGACCAAATGCAGTTATTATAACTAAAAAGGCCTTTTAGACACTTGAAAAACAAAATAGAGTCATTTTGACCAAAAATTTTTTTCAGGCCATTGGAGACCTAATGCAGTTATCTTGTCTAAAACAAGCATTTTAAGACTCTAAAAGACGAAAATACAGTCATTTTGATAAAAAAATTCAGACCTTTGGTGACCAAATGCAGTTGTTTTGAGTAAAAAACTTGGAGACCAAAATAGAGTTATTTTGACCAAAAACATTTTTTCAGACCATTGGTTACCAAATGCAGTTATCTTGTCTAAATCCGACGTTTTAAGACTCCAAAAGACAAAACTACTGTCATTTTGCCTAAAAAATGTTTTCAGAAATTTGCTGACCAAATGCAGTTATTTTGACTAAAAAAAGGCATTTTAGACACTTGGAGGCAAAAATGGAGTCATTTTGACCAAAAAATTTTTTCAGGCCATTGGAGACCAAATGCAGTTATCTTGTCTAAAACAAACGTTTTAAGACTGCAAAAGACGAAAATACAGTCTTTTTGATAAAATAATTTCAGACCTTTGGTGACCAAATGCAGTTGTTTTGAGTAAAAAAAAGGCTTTTTAGGAACTTGGAGACCAAAATAGAGTGATTTTGACCAAAAACATTTTTTCAGGCCATTGGTTACGAAATGCAGTTATCTTGTCTAAATCCGATGTTTTAAGACTCCAAAAGACAAAATACAGTAATTTTGCCTAAAAAAATTTTTCAGACATTTGGTGACCAAATGCAGTTATTTTGACTAAAAAAGGCCTTTTAGACACTTGTAGACAAAAATGGAGTCATTTTGACCAAAAAAAACATTCAGACCTTTGGTGACCAAATACAGTTATCTTGACTAAAAAAGGATTTTTAGACACTTGGAGACGAAAATCGAGTCATTCTGACCCCAAAAAAATGTTTTAAGCCATTGGTTACCAAATGTAATTATCTTGTCAAAAACCGGCTTTTTAAGACTCTAAAAGACGGAAATGCAGTCATTTTGACAAAAAAAATTCAGACCATTGGTGACCAAATGCAGTTATCTTGACTAAAAAAGGCTTTTTAGACACTTGGAGACCAAAATAGAGTCATTTTGACCAAAAAATGTTTTTCAGGCCATTGGTTACAAAATGCAATTATCTTGTCTAAAACCGACATTTTAAGACTATAAAAGACAAAAATACAGTCATTTTGCCTAAAAAAATTCAGACCTTTGGTGACCAAATGCAGTTGTTTTGACTAAAAAAAGGCTTTTTAGACACTTGGAGACCAAAATAGAGTCATTTTGACCAAAAATTTTTTTCAGGCCACTGGTTTACCAAATGCAGTTATCTTGTCTAAAACCGACGTTTTAAGAATACCTTGTCTAAAAGCGGCGTTTTAAGACTCTAAAAGACGAAAATACAGTCATTTTGCCTAAAAAATATTTTCAGACATTTGGTGACCAAATGCAGTTATTTTGACTAAAAAAAAGGCCTTTTAGACACTTGAAAACCAAAATAGAGTCATTTTGATTAAAATTATTTTTCAGGCCATTGGAGACCAAATGCAGTTCTCTTGTCTAAAACAAGCGTTTTAAGACTCTAAAAGACGAAAATGCAGTCATTTTGATAAAAAAAATTCAGACCTTTGGTGACAAAATGCAGTTGTTTTGAGTGAAAAAGGCTTTTTAGAAACTTGGAGACCAAAAAAGAGTCATTTTGACCAAAAACATTTTTTCAGGCCATTGGTTACCAAATGCAGTTATCTTGTCTAAAACCGACGTTTTAAGACTCCAAAAGACAAAAATACAGTCATTTTGGCTAAAGAAGTTTTTCAGACCTTTGGTGACAAAATGCAGTTATTTTGACTAAAAAAGGCTTTTTAGACACTTGAAGACCAAAATGAAGTCATTTTGACCTAAAAAAAAACATGTTTCATTCATTGGTTACAAAATGCAATTATGTTTGTCTAAACCCGGCTTTTTTAGACTCCAAAAGACAAAAATACAGTCATTTTGCCTAAAAAAATTCAGACATTTGGTGACCAAATGCAGTTATTATAACTAAAAAAGGCCTTTTAGACACTTGAAAAACAAAATAGAGTCATTTTGACCAAAAATTTTTTTCAGGCCATTGGAGACCTAATGCAGTTATCTTGTCTAAAACAAGCGTTTTAAGACTCCAAAAGACAAAAATACTGTCATTTTGCCTAAAAAATGTTTTCAGACATTTGCTGACCAAATGCAGTTATTTTGACTAAAAAAAGGCCTTTTAGACACTTGGAGACAAAAATGGAGTCATTTTGACCAAAAAAATTTTTCAGGCCATTGGAGACCAAATGCAGTTATCTTGTCTAAAACAAACGTTTTAAGACTGCAAAAGACGAAAATACAGTCTTTTTGATAAAATAATTTCAGACCTTTGGTGACCAAATGCAGTTGTTTTGAGTAAAAAAAAAGGCTTTTTAGGAACTTGGAGACCAAAATAGAGTGATTTTGACCAAAAACATTTTTTCAGGCCATTGGTTACGAAATGCAGTTATCTTGTCTAAATCCGACGTTTTAAGACTCCAAAAGACAAAAATACAGTCATTTTGGCTAAAGAAGTTTTTCAGACCTTTGGTGACAAAATGCAGTTATTTTGACTAAAAAAGGCTTTTTAGACACTTGGAGACCAAAATAGAGTCATTTTGACCAAAAAATTTTTTCAGGCCACTGGTTTACCAAATGCAGTTATCTTGTCTAAAACCGACGTTTTAAGACTACCTTGTCTAAAAGCGGCGTTTTAAGACTCTAAAAGACGAAAATACAGTCATTTTGCCTAAAAAATATTTCAGACATTTGGTGACCAAATGCAGTTATTTTGACTAAAAAAAAGGCCTTTTAGACACTTGAAAACCAAAATAGAGTCATTTTGACCAAAATTATTTTTCAAGCCATTGGCGACCAAATGCAGTTCTCTTGCCTAAAACAAGCGTTTTAAGACTCTAAAAGACGAAAATACAGTCATTTTGATAAAAAAAATTTCAGACCTTTGGTGACAAAATGCAGTTGTTTTGAGTGAAAAAGGCTTTTTAGAAACTTGGAGACCAAAAAAGAGTCATTTTGACCAAAAACATTTTTTCAGGCCATTGGTTACCAAATGCAGTTATCTTGTCTAAAACCGACATTTTAAGACTCCAAAAGACAAAAATACAGTCATTTTGGCTAAAGAAGTTTTTCAGACCTTTGGTGACAAAATGCAGTTATTTTGACTGAAAAAGGCTTTTTAGACACTTGAAGACCAAAATGAAGTCATTTTGACCTAAAAAAAAAACATGTTTCATTCATTGGTTACAAAATGCAATTATGTTTGTCTAAACCCGGCTTTTTTAGACTCCAAAAGACAAAAATACAGTCATTTTGCCTAAAAAAATTCAGACATTTGGTGACCAAATGCAGTTATTATAACTAAAAAAGGCCTTTTAGACACTTGAAAAACAAAATAGAGTCATTTTGACCAAAAAATTTTTTCAGGCCATTGGAGACCTAATGCAGTTATCTTGTCTAAAACAAGCGTTTTAAGACTCCAAAAGACAAAAATACTGTCATTTTGCCTAAAAAATGTTTTCAGACATTTGCTGACCAAATGCAGTTATTTTGACTAAAAACAGGCCTTTTAGACACTTGGAGACAAAAATGGAGTCATTTTGACCAAAAAAATTTTTCAGGCCATTGGAGACCAAATGCAGTTATCTTGTCTAAAACAAACGTTTTAAGACTGCAAAAGACGAAAATACAGTCTTTTTGATAAAATAATTTCAGACCTTTGGTGACCAAATGCAGTTGTTTTGAGTAAAAAAAAGGCTTTTTAGGAACTTGGAGACCAAAATAGAGTGATTTTGACCAAAAACATTTTTTCAGGCCATTGGTTACGAAATGCAGTTATCTTGTCTAAATCCGACGTTTTAAGACTCCAAAAGACAAAAATACAGTCATTTTGGCTAAAGAAGTTTTTCAGACCTTTGGTGACAAAATGCAGTTATTTTGACTAAAAAAGGCTTTTTAGACACTTGGAGACCAAAATAGAGTCATTTTGACCAAAAAATTTTTTCAGGCCACTGGTTTACCAAATGCAGTTATCTTGTCTAAAACCGACGTTTTAAGACTACCTTGTCTAAAAGCGGCGTTTTAAGACTCTAAAAGACGAAAATACAGTCATTTTGCCTAAAAAATATTTTCAGACATTTGGTGACCAAATGCAGTTATTTTGACTAAAAAAAAAGGCCTTTTAGACACTTGAAAACCAAAATAGAGTCATTTTGACCAAAATTATTTTTCAGGCCATTGGCGACCAAATGCAGTTCTCTTGCCTAAAACAAGCGTTTTAGGACTCTAAAAGACGAAAATACAGTCATTTTGATAAAAAGAATTTCAGACCTTTGGTGACAAAATGCAGTTGTTTTGAGTGAAAAAGGCTTTTTAGAAACTTGGAGACCAAAAAAAGAGTCATTTTGACCAAAAACATTTTTTCAGGCCATTGGTTACCAAATGCAGTTATCTTGTCTAAAACCGACGTTTTAAGACTCCAAAAGACAAAAATACAGTCATTTTGGCTAAAGAAGTTTTTCAGACCTTTGGTGACAAAATGCAGTTATTTTGACTGAAAAAGGCTTTTTAGACACTTGAAGACCAAAATGAAGTCATTTTGACCTAAAAAAAAACATGTTTCATTCATTGGTTACAAAATGCAATTATGTTTGTCTAAACCCGGCTTTTTTAGACTCCAAAAGACAAAAATACAGTCATTTTGCCTAAAAAAATTCAGACATTTGGTGACCAAATGCAGTTATTATAACTAAAAAAGGCCTTTTAGACACTTGAAAAACAAAATAGAGTCATTTTGACCAAAAAAATTTTTCAGGCCATTGGAGACCTAATGCAGTTATCTTGTCTAAAACAAGCGTTTTAAGACTCCAAAAGACAAAAATACTGTCATTTTGCCTAAAAAATGTTTTCAGACATTTGCTGACCAAATGCAGTTATTTTGACTAAAAAAAGGCCTTTTAGACACTTGGAGACAAAAATGGAGTCATTTTGACCAAAAAAATTTTTCAGGCCATTGGAGACCAAATGCAGTTATCTTCTCTAAAACAAACGTTTTAAGACTGCAAAAGACGAAAATACAGTCTTTTTGATAAAATAATTTCAGACCTTTGGTGACCAAATGCAGTTGTTTTGAGTAAAAAAAAAGGCTTTTTAGGAACTTGGATACCAAAATAGAGTGATTTTGACCAAAAACATTTTTTCAGGCCATTGGTTACGAAATGCAGTTATCTTGTCTAAATCCGACGTTTTAAGACTCCAAAAGACAAAAATACAGTCATTTTGGCTAAAGAGGTTTTTCAGACCTTTGGTGACAAAATGCAGTTATTTTGACTAAAAAAGGCTTTTTAGACACTTGGAGACCAAAATAGAGTCATTTTGACCAAAAAATATTTTCAGGCCACTGGTTTACCAAATGCAGTTATCTTGTCTAAAACCGACGTTTTAAGACTACCTTGTCTAAAAGCGGCGTTTTAAGACTCTAAAAGACGAAAATACAGTCATTTTGCCTAAAAAATATTTTCAGACATTTGGTGACCAAATGCAGTTATTTTGACTAAAAAAAAAGGCCTTTTAGACACTTGAAAACCAAAATAGAGTCATTTTGACCAAAATTATTTTTCAGGCCATTGGCGACCAAATGCAGTTCTCTTGCCTAAAACAAGCGTTTTAAGACTCTAAAAGACGAAAATACAGTCATTTTGATAAAAAAAAATTCAGACCTTTGGTGACAAAATGCAGTTGTTTTGAGTGAAAAAGGCTTTTTAGAAACTTGGAGACCAAAAAAGAGTCATTTTGACCAAAAACATTTTTTCAGGCCATTGGTTACCAAATGCAGTTATCTTGTCTAAAACCGACGTTTTAAGACTCCAAAAGACAAAAATACAGTCATTTTGGCTAAAGAAGTTTTTCAGACCTTTGGTGACAAAATGCAGTTATTTTGACTAAAAAAGGCTTTTTAGACACTTGAAGACCAAAATGAAGTAATTTTGACCTAAAAAAAAACATGTTTCATTCATTGGTTACAAAATGCAATTATGTTTGTCTAAACCCGGCTTTTTTAGACTCCAAAAGACAAAAATACAGTCATTTTGCCTAAAAAAATTCAGACATTTGGTGACCAAATGCAGTTATTATAACTAAAAAAGGCCTTTTAGACACTTGAAAAACAAAATAGAGTCATTTTGACCAAAAATTTTTTTCAGGCCATTGGAGACCTAATGCAGTTATCTTGTCTAAAACAAGCGTTTTAAGACTCCAAAAGACAAAAATACTGTCATTTTGCCTAAAAAATGTTTTCAGACATTTGCTGACCAAATGCAGTTATTTTGACTAAAAAAAGGCCTTTTAGACACTTGGAGACAAAAATGGAGTCATTTTGACCAAAAAAATTTTTCAGGCCATTGGAGACCAAATGCAGTTATCTTCTCTAAAACAAACGTTTTAAGACTGCAAAAGACGAAAATACAGTCTTTTTGATAAAATAATTTCAGACCTTTGGTGACCAAATGCAGTTGTTTTGAGTAAAAAAAAAGGCTTTTTAGGAACTTGGAGACCAAAATAGAGTGATTTTGACCAAAAACATTTTTTCAGGCCATTGGTTACGAAATGCAGTTATCTTGTCTAAATCCGACGTTTTAAGACTCCAAAAGACAAAAATACAGTCATTTTGGCTAAAGAAGTTTTTCAGACCTTTGGTGACAAAATGCAGTTATTTTGACTAAAAAAGGCTTTTTAGACACTTGGAGACCAAAATAGAGTCATTTTGACCAAAAAATTTTTTCAGGCCACTGGTTTACCAAATGCAGTTATCTTGTCTAAAACCGACGTTTTAAGACTACCTTGTCTAAAAGCGGCGTTTTAAGACTCTAAAAGACGAAAATACAGTCATTTTGCCTAAAAAATATTTCAGACATTTGGTGACCAAATGCAGTTATTTTGACTAAAAAAAAAGGCCTTTTAGACACTTGAAAACCAAAATAGAGTCATTTTGACCAAAATTATTTTTCAAGCCATTGGCGACCAAATGCAGTTCTCTTGCCTAAAACAAGCGTTTTAAGACTCTAAAAGACGAAAATACAGTCATTTTGATAAAAAAAATTTCAGACCTTTGGTGACAAAATGCAGTTGTTTTGAGTGAAAAAGGCTTTTTAGAAACTTGGAGACCAAAAAAGAGTCATTTTGACCAAAAACATTTTTTCAGGCCATTGGTTACCAAATGCAGTTATCTTGTCTAAAACCGACATTTTAAGACTCCAAAAGACAAAAATACAGTCATTTTGGCTAAAGAAGTTTTTCAGACCTTTGGTGACAAAATGCAGTTATTTTGACTGAAAAAGGCTTTTTAGACACTTGAAGACCAAAATGAAGTCATTTTGACCTAAAAAAAAACATGTTTCATTCATTGGTTACAAAATGCAATTATGTTTGTCTAAACCCGGCTTTTTTAGACTCCAAAAGACAAAAATACAGTCATTTTGCCTAAAAAAATTCAGACATTTGGTGACCAAATGCAGTTATTATAACTAAAAAAGGCCTTTTAGACACTTGAAAAACAAAATAGAGTCATTTTGACCAAAAAATTTTTTCAGGCCATTGGAGACCTAATGCAGTTATCTTGTCTAAAACAAGCGTTTTAAGACTCCAAAAGACAAAAATACTGTCATTTTGCCTAAAAAATGTTTTCAGACATTTGCTGACCAAATGCAGTTATTTTGACTAAAAAAAGGCCTTTTAGACACTTGGAGACAAAAATGGAGTCATTTTGACCAAAAAAAATTTTCAGGCCATTGGAGACCAAATGCAGTTATCTTCTCTAAAACAAACGTTTTAAGACTGCAAAAGACGAAAATACAGTCTTTTTGATAAAATAATTTCAGACCTTTGGTGACCAAATGCAGTTGTTTTGAGTAAAAAAAAGGCTTTTTAGGAACTTGGAGACCAAAATAGAGTGATTTTGACCAAAAACATTTTTTCAGGCCATTGGTTACGAAATGCAGTTATCTTGTCTAAATCCGACGTTTTAAGACTCCAAAAGACAAAAATACAGTCATTTTGGCTAAAGAAGTTTTTCAGACCTTTGGTGACAAAATGCAGTTATTTTGACTAAAAAAGGCTTTTTAGACACTTGGAGACCAAAATAGAGTCATTTTGACCAAAAAATTTTTTCAGGCCACTGGTTTACCAAATGCAGTTATCTTGTCTAAAACCGACGTTTTAAGACTACCTTGTCTAAAAGCGGCGTTTTAAGACTCTAAAAGACGAAAATACAGTCATTTTGCCTAAAAAATATTTTCAGACATTTGGTGACCAAATGCAGTTATTTTGACTAAAAAAAAAGGCCTTTTAGACACTTGAAAACCAAAATAGAGTCATTTTGACCAAAATTATTTTTCAGGCCATTGGCGACCAAATGCAGTTCTCTTGCCTAAAACAAGCGTTTTAGGACTCTAAAAGACGAAAATACAGTCATTTTGATAAAAAGAATTTCAGACCTTTGGTGACAAAATGCAGTTGTTTTGAGTGAAAAAGGCTTTTTAGAAACTTGGAGACCAAAAAAAGAGTCATTTTGACCAAAAACATTTTTTCAGGCCATTGGTTACCAAATGCAGTTATCTTGTCTAAAACCGACGTTTTAAGACTCCAAAAGACAAAAATACAGTCATTTTGGCTAAAGAAGTTTTTCAGACCTTTGGTGACAAAATGCAGTTATTTTGACTGAAAAAGGCTTTTTAGACACTTGAAGACCAAAATGAAGTCATTTTGACCTAAAAAAAAACATGTTTCATTCATTGGTTACAAAATGCAATTATGTTTGTCTAAACCCGGCTTTTTTAGACTCCAAAAGACAAAAATACAGTCATTTTGCCTAAAAAAATTCAGACATTTGGTGACCAAATGCAGTTATTATAACTAAAAAAGGCCTTTTAGACACTTGAAAAACAAAATAGAGTCATTTTGACCAAAAAAATTTTTCAGGCCATTGGAGACCTAATGCAGTTATCTTGTCTAAAACAAGCGTTTTAAGACTCCAAAAGACAAAAATACTGTCATTTTGCCTAAAAAATGTTTTCAGACATTTGCTGACCAAATGCAGTTATTTTGACTAAAAAAAGGCCTTTTAGACACTTGGAGACAAAAATGGAGTCATTTTGACCAAAAAAATTTTTCAGGCCATTGGAGACCAAATGCAGTTATCTTCTCTAAAACAAACGTTTTAAGACTGCAAAAGACGAAAATACAGTCTTTTTGATAAAATAATTTCAGACCTTTGGTGACCAAATGCAGTTGTTTTGAGTAAAAAAAAAGGCTTTTTAGGAACTTGGATACCAAAATAGAGTGATTTTGACCAAAAACATTTTTTCAGGCCATTGGTTACGAAATGCAGTTATCTTGTCTAAATCCGACGTTTTAAGACTCCAAAAGACAAAAATACAGTCATTTTGGCTAAAGAGGTTTTTCAGACCTTTGGTGACAAAATGCAGTTATTTTGACTAAAAAAGGCTTTTTAGACACTTGGAGACCAAAATAGAGTCATTTTGACCAAAAAATATTTTCAGGCCACTGGTTTACCAAATGCAGTTATCTTGTCTAAAACCGACGTTTTAAGACTACCTTGTCTAAAAGCGGCGTTTTAAGACTCTAAAAGACGAAAATACAGTCATTTTGCCTAAAAAATATTTTCAGACATTTGGTGACCAAATGCAGTTATTTTGACTAAAAAAAAAGGCCTTTTAGACACTTGAAAACCAAAATAGAGTCATTTTGACCAAAATTATTTTTCAGGCCATTGGCGACCAAATGCAGTTCTCTTGCCTAAAACAAGCGTTTTAAGACTCTAAAAGACGAAAATACAGTCATTTTGATAAAAAAAAATTCAGACCTTTGGTGACAAAATGCAGTTGTTTTGAGTGAAAAAGGCTTTTTAGAAACTTGGAGACCAAAAAAGAGTCATTTTGACCAAAAACATTTTTTCAGGCCATTGGTTACCAAATGCAGTTATCTTGTCTAAAACCGACGTTTTAAGACTCCAAAAGACAAAAATACAGTCATTTTGGCTAAAGAAGTTTTTCAGACCTTTGGTGACAAAATGCAGTTATTTTGACTAAAAAAGGCTTTTTAGACACTTGAAGACCAAAATGAAGTAATTTTGACCTAAAAAAAAACATGTTTCATTCATTGGTTACAAAATGCAATTATGTTTGTCTAAACCCGGCTTTTTTAGACTCCAAAAGACAAAAATACAGTCATTTTGCCTAAAAAAATTCAGACATTTGGTGACCAAATGCAGTTATTATAACTAAAAAAGGCCTTTTAGACACTTGAAAAACAAAATAGAGTCATTTTGACCAAAAATTTTTTTCAGGCCATTGGAGACCTAATGCAGTTATCTTGTCTAAAACAAGCGTTTTAAGACTCCAAAAGACAAAAATACTGTCATTTTGCCTAAAAAATGTTTTCAGACATTTGCTGACCAAATGCAGTTATTTTGACTAAAAAAAGGCCTTTTAGACACTTGGAGACAAAAATGGAGTCATTTTGACCAAAAAAATTTTTCAGGCCATTGGAGACCAAATGCAGTTATCTTCTCTAAAACAAACGTTTTAAGACTGCAAAAGACGAAAATACAGTCTTTTTGATAAAATAATTTCAGACCTTTGGTGACCAAATGCAGTTGTTTTGAGTAAAAAAAAAGGCTTTTTAGGAACTTGGAGACCAAAATAGAGTGATTTTGACCAAAAACATTTTTTCAGGCCATTGGTTACGAAATGCAGTTATCTTGTCTAAATCCGACGTTTTAAGACTCCAAAAGACAAAAATACAGTCATTTTGGCTAAAGAAGTTTTTCAGACCTTTGGTGACAAAATGCAGTTATTTTGACTAAAAAAGGCTTTTTAGACACTTGGAGACCAAAATAGAGTCATTTTGACCAAAAAATTTTTTCAGGCCACTGGTTTACCAAATGCAGTTATCTTGTCTAAAACCGACGTTTTAAGACTACCTTGTCTAAAAGCGGCGTTTTAAGACTCTAAAAGACGAAAATACAGTCATTTTGCCTAAAAAATATTTCAGACATTTGGTGACCAAATGCAGTTATTTTGACTAAAAAAAAAGGCCTTTTAGACACTTGAAAACCAAAATAGAGTCATTTTGACCAAAATTATTTTTCAAGCCATTGGCGACCAAATGCAGTTCTCTTGCCTAAAACAAGCGTTTTAAGACTCTAAAAGACGAAAATACAGTCATTTTGATAAAAAAAATTTCAGACCTTTGGTGACAAAATGCAGTTGTTTTGAGTGAAAAAGGCTTTTTAGAAACTTGGAGACCAAAAAAGAGTCATTTTGACCAAAAACATTTTTTCAGGCCATTGGTTACCAAATGCAGTTATCTTGTCTAAAACCGACATTTTAAGACTCCAAAAGACAAAAATACAGTCATTTTGGCTAAAGAAGTTTTTCAGACCTTTGGTGACAAAATGCAGTTATTTTGACTGAAAAAGGCTTTTTAGACACTTGAAGACCAAAATGAAGTCATTTTGACCTAAAAAAAAACATGTTTCATTCATTGGTTACAAAATGCAATTATGTTTGTCTAAACCCGGCTTTTTTAGACTCCAAAAGACAAAAATACAGTCATTTTGCCTAAAAAAATTCAGACATTTGGTGACCAAATGCAGTTATTATAACTAAAAAAGGCCTTTTAGACACTTGAAAAACAAAATAGAGTCATTTTGACCAAAAAATTTTTTCAGGCCATTGGAGACCTAATGCAGTTATCTTGTCTAAAACAAGCGTTTTAAGACTCCAAAAGACAAAAATACTGTCATTTTGCCTAAAAAATGTTTTCAGACATTTGCTGACCAAATGCAGTTATTTTGACTAAAAAAAGGCCTTTTAGACACTTGGAGACAAAAATGGAGTCATTTTGACCAAAAAAAATTTTCAGGCCATTGGAGACCAAATGCAGTTATCTTCTCTAAAACAAACGTTTTAAGACTGCAAAAGACGAAAATACAGTCTTTTTGATAAAATAATTTCAGACCTTTGGTGACCAAATGCAGTTGTTTTGAGTAAAAAAAAAGGCTTTTTAGGAACTTGGAGACCAAAATAGAGTGATTTTGACCAAAAACATTTTTTCAGGCCATTGGTTACGAAATGCAGTTATCTTGTCTAAATCCGACGTTTTAAGACTCCAAAAGACAAAAATACAGTCATTTTGGCTAAAGAAGTTTTTCAGACCTTTGGTGACAAAATGCAGTTATTTTGACTAAAAAAGGCTTTTTAGACACTTGGAGACCAAAATAGAGTCATTTTGACCAAAAAATTTTTTCAGGCCACTGGTTTACCAAATGCAGTTATCTTGTCTAAAACCGACGTTTTAAGACTACCTTGTCTAAAAGCGGCGTTTTAAGACTCTAAAAGACGAAAATACAGTCATTTTGCCTAAAAAATATTTTCAGACATTTGGTGACCAAATGCAGTTATTTTGACTAAAAAAAAAGGCCTTTTAGACACTTGAAAACCAAAATAGAGTCATTTTGACCAAAATTATTTTTCAGGCCATTGGCGACCAAATGCAGTTCTCTTGCCTAAAACAAGCGTTTTAAGACTCTAAAAGACGAAAATACAGTCATTTTGATAAAAAAAAATTCAGACCTTTGGTGACAAAATGCAGTTGTTTTGAGTGAAAAAGGCTTTTTAGAAACTTGGAGACCAAAAAAGAGTCATTTTGACCAAAAACATTTTTTCAGGCCATTGGTTACCAAATGCAGTTATCTTGTCTAAAACTGACGTTTTAAGACTCCAAAAGACAAAAATACAGTCATTTTGGCTAAAGAAGTTTTTCAGACCTTTGGTGACAAAATGCAGTTATTTTGACTAAAAAAGGCTTTTTAGACACTTGAAGACCAAAATGAAGTAATTTTGACCTAAAAAAAAACATGTTTCATTCATTGGTTACAAAATGCAATTATGTTTGTCTAAACCCGGCTTTTTTAGACTCCAAAAGACGAAAATACAGTCATTTTGCCTAAAAAAATTCAGACATTTGGTGACCAAATGCAGTTATTATAACTAAAAAAGGCCTTTTAGACACTTGAAAAACAAAATAGAGTCATTTTGACCAAAAAAATTTTTCAGGCCATTGGAGACCTAATGCAGTTATCTTGTCTAAAACAAGCGTTTTAAGACTCCAAAAGACAAAAATACTGTCATTTTGCCTAAAAAATGTTTTCAGACATTTGCTGACCAAATGCAGTTATTTTGACTAAAAAAAAGGCCTTTTAGACACTTGGAGACAAAAATGGAGTCATTTTGACCAAAAATTTTTTTCAGGCCATTGGAGACCAAATGCAGTTATCTTGTCTAAAACAAACGTTTTAAGACTGCAAAATACGAAAATACAGTCTTTTTGATAAAATAATTTAAGACCTTTGGTGACCAAATGCAGTTGTTTTGAGTAAAAAAAAGGCTTTTTAGGAACTTGGAGACCAAAATGAAGTCATTTTGACCTAAAAACCATGTTTCATTCATTGGTTACAAAATGCAATTATGTTTGTCTAAACCCGGCTTTTTTAGACTCCAAAAGACGAAAATACAGTCATTTTGACTAAAAATATTTTTTCAGGCCATTGGACCTCGCCGCTTTTAGACAAGGTAGTTACATGTGGTAACCAATATCCTGAAATGTTTTTTTTTTTTTCAAAATGACTCTATTTTGGTTTTCAAGTGTCTAAAAGGCCTTTTTTTTTAGTCAAAATGACTGTATTTTTGTCTTTTAGAGTCTTTAAAACACTGGTTTTAGACAAGATAACTGCATTTGTTAACCAATGGCCTGAAAAAAATGTTTTTGGTCAAAATGACTCTATTTTGGTCTCCAAGTGTCTAAACAGCCTTTTCTCAGCCTTTTTCAAAATGACTCTATTTTGGTTTTCAAGTGTCTAAAAGGCCTTTTTTTTTAGTCAAAATGACTGTATTTTTGTCTTTTAGAGTCTTTTTTTTCAAAATGACTCTATTTTGGTTTTCAAGTGTCTAAAAGGCCTTTTTTTTTAGTCAAAATGACTGTATTTTTGTCTTTTAGAGTCTTTAAAACACTGGTTTTAGACAAGATAACTGCATTTGTTAAACAATGGCCTGAAAAAAATGTTTTTGGTCAAAATGACTCTATTTTGGTCTCCAAGTGTCTAAACAGCCTTTTCTTAGTCAAAATAACTGCATTTGGTCACCAAAGGTCTGAAACATTTTTTTAGTTAAAATGACTTTATTTTCGTCTTTTAGAGTCTTAAAAAGCCGCTTTTAGACAAGGTAACTGCATGTGGTAACCAATAGCCTGAAATCTATTTTGTCAAAATGACTCTATTTTTGTTTTCAAGTGTCTAAAAAGCCTTTTTTAGTCAAAATAACTGCATTTGATAACCAAAGATCTGACATTTTTTTGTCAAAATGACTGTATTTATGTCTTTTAGAGTCTTTTGACCACCTCCAGCCTGATGCTCAGTCCTTTATGGAGTCTGATGTTGGGTCTGAGGTTGAAGAGGAAGCAGAGCAAGCAAGAGGGGAGAGCAGACAGCCCACACCTGTTGTCTCCCAGGCCACTATACACACCTCTTCTTGCTGGGCCTTTTTTGAGACATCCCATGCAGACCGAACAGTTGCGATCTACAAGATTTGTCAGAAGGGTATAAAACGTGACAAAAATGTCAACCACCTGGGTACAAGCTGCCTAAACAGGCATTTGACAACCCACCACTTGGCCCATTGGCAGGAGCATTTGAAGAACCCACAAAAGGGCCAAAGATCGGTCAGTCGGCCTCCTAGTCCTCCTCGCGCTCTTCCTCATGCTCCACCTGCACATCAGTCTGTTCCTGGCCACTCGTCACCTGTTGGCAGCCTCCACTGACAGGGATGATGATATAGCAGGCAGTGTCACATCTACCTCCAGCACACCACCAGCTGTAACATCTAGACACCAAATTTCGATTCCACACATGCTGGAACGAAAAAAATGTATACTCTCCGCCACCCACATGCCCAGTGTCTAAACAGTAGTTTGGCAAAACTATTGGCTCTGCAACTGTTACCATTTAACCTGGTAGAGTCTGCTCCCTTCCGTGACTTTGCAAAAATGTGCAGTTCCACAGTGGCAGGTGCCAAGTCGCATTACTTTGCCCTTAAGGCCCTGCCATCCCTATACATGTGGAACCAACATGTGGAAGGCAATGTAGTGTCGTCCCTGGCCAAGTCAGTCAGCCGTAAGATACACCTGACGGCTGACACTTGGTCAAGCAAACATGGGCAGGGACGGTACATTTCTGTCACTGCTCATTGGGTGACACTGCTTGCCAGCAGAAGGGATTGTAGCCAGAGCTCGGTGCTGCAGCCAGTGTTGCCCCCACGTCTGCAAACAGCTGGTGGTGTCGCTGATCCGGGTAGATCGATCACTTCTACCCCCTACTGAACCTCCTCCTCATCCTCCTCCATGCCCTCCTCTGCAGAATGGTCCTTTGAATATGATGAGGTACCACGTAAGCGTTCAAAGGGCTATTCTATGTCTCAGGCCACAAGGTGTCACGCAGTGCTGCAGCTTGTGTGTCTAGGGGACAGGCAGCACACTGCACCTGAGATTCTTGGGACTCTGCAGGCACAGGCCCAGAGGTGGTTGACACCACGCCAGCTGCAGCCAGGGATGGTGGTTACCGATAATGGGTCAAACCTCCTGGCCGCCCTTCGTCAGGGAAAGTTGACCCATGTTCCATGCCTGGTGCATGTCCTGAATCTCGTGGTGCAGCGGTTTTTGAACTCGTACCCGGGAATGCAGGATTTGCTAAGGATGGCAAGAAGGGTATGCAGTCACTTCAGGCGGTCGTACAGTGCCACTGCATGTTTGGCCAAAGTGCAGTGCGAGTTTCACCTGCCAGTACACCGCCTCGTCTGTGACATGCCCACCCACTGGAACTCCACCTTGGCTATGCTGCAGCGCCTGTACACGCAGCAGAGGGCCCTCAATGAATATCTCTGCGAGTACGGCACCAGCACTGGCTCAGAGCGCCTGGGCTACTTTTCACCACGGCAGTGGCTTTTGATTAAGGATGCATGCGCTGTCCTCGCCATTTGAGGAGCCCACAAGGATGGTCAGCCGGGACAGCGCATGCATCAGTGACACCCTACCGGTACTGTTTTTGTTGGAGCACACTCTGCGTGGCATTATGGACAGGGCACTAGAGGCAGAGCAGCAGGAGGAAGAGGAGGACTTCCTTGCCTCTCAAGGCCCCCTTTATCCTGAGAATCCTGACCCCATTATGCCTAGCTCCCAGAGGCCGGAGCAGGATCCAGGGGTGGAAGAGGAGGAGAGGGACGACGATTCTTCGGGAACTTTTGCAGGCTTTGAGGAGGAGGAGGAAGACATGCGGCAATCTGCAAGGCCTAGTTTGACTCCCTCTGGACACTTTGGAGTAGTACGTGGCTGGGAGGAGGAGGAGCCCATTCAAGATAATGTCGTTTTGGGTGACCCCGAGGAGTCAGCTTCTGAGGCCTTTGCTAATTTGCGATACATGGCAAACATCATGCTTCAGAGCCTGCGAAAGGACCCCAGAATCAAGGCCATTAAACAGACTGACCACTATTGGTTGGCCACCCTACTTGACCACCGGTACAAGTCAAAAGTCTCGGAGCTTTTTCCATCCACCCAGAGAGTCCACAGGATCAAATCCCTTGAGGACAGTCTCAAGAGGATTCTGGTGAACACGTTCCCCGACTAGGGTGCAGGGGCGGGGACAACCTACCATGGACTCTACTGCTGGTCACGAGAGAGGCGTTGGAGAAGGCGTACAGTTGACGGATGCCTTTCGGTCTTTTTTAGTCCTCACCGACCAGGCCTCTCAGCTGCCACATCGCATCGACAGCGTCTGCATCACATGGTGGACGATTACGTCAGGGCACAAAGTGACACAGAGGGCTTTTCATGTGACGAAGCCAATCCACTGGCATACTGGGTCTTAAGATTAGACCACTGGCCCAGTATGCCATGGAGTTGTTGGCCTGCCCTGCTTCCAGTGTCCTATCGGAACGGGCATTCAGCGCCTCAGGAGGATTCGTCACAGACCATCGAACGAGACTCTCCACCGACTCAGTCAACTGTTTGACATTCATTAAAATGATTTAGTCGTGGATATCAAGCTTTGATGCACCTGATGCAGACCTTGTAGACTAGTCTATCGTTGCGATGTGGCTGCTGAGCCTCAGTTTAAGCCTGGACCATGGTGCCACCCTCAAACCCTCCTCTCATTCTGTTTAGGTTCACAGAACCTAATTTTAGTTATAACAAAAATAAAATGTTTGCGCACCTGTTTCACAGATTCACACCTTTATAATTTTTTGGCCTCCTTCAACACCAGCTCTTTGGGGTTACGGTGGGGAGGCTACGCTAAAAAAAATACCATGTCTGCGCACCTGTTCCACAGGTGCACACCTTTATAATTTTTGGGCCTCCTTCAACACCAGCTCTTTGGGCTTACAGTGGGGAGGCTACGCTAAACAAAAAATACCATGTTTGCGCACCTGTTCCACAGGTGCACACCTTTGTAATTTTTTGGCCTCCTTCAACACCAGCTCTTGGGGGGTTACGGTGGGGAGGCTACGCCAAAATAAAAATACCATGTTTGCGCACCTGTTCTACAGGTGCATACCTTTATAATTTTTTGGCCTCCTTCAACACCAGCTCTTTGGGCTTACGGTGGGGAGGCTACGCTAAACAAAAAATACCATGTTTGCGCACCTGTTCCACAGGTGCACACCTTTACAATTTTTTTGCCTCCTTCAACACCAGCTCTTTGGGGTTACGGTGGGGAGGCTCCGCCAACACAAAAAATACCATGTTTGCGCACCTGTTCCACAGGTGCACACCTTCATAATTTTTATGCCTTCTTCAACACCAGCTCTTTGGGCTTACAGTGGTATGGCTCCGCCAACACCCAAACAACAATTTTTGCGCACCTGTCACACAGATGCATATCATTGCAATTTTTTTTCCTTACAAAGGCAATTATTGCCTTCATGACCAGCACTTTCATAGGGTTATGGTGTCAAGGCATCGTCGGCACCACCAAAGGCCCAATTTTTAAGCATCCTTTACTTCTATTCATAGTCAAGAGACAACAGTATTCATCCAAAACATCTCTAATCTTGTTCACTCTGCACTACATTGTGGCCCCTACCCCTAACCCTAACCCTCAATGTATCCGTGCATATATGTCTGTTTCTTGTCAGAATTCAAGTTAAAATGCACTAAACACCATTTTACATTAAATAAAGTGCATCTACATACATCTTTTGACTTCTTGAAAACATTTAGTAATAATAGTGTCACAAACTGGAGTAAGGCTTGAAGACCAATAGCTATAGCAGCTTACACAGGAACCAGCTGGATAGGAACACAGGCAGGTCACACTGGCAGATGACGCCGGCTCACCCGAGGTGCGGAATCTAAGTACTAACCGGTGTTCACCAGTGCTCCTGATGGTGGAGATGGATTTTGCTGTGTGTTAGTACCAGGTCGCGGTCCTCAGGATCGTCCCACCAGGAGGTGAGCAAGCCAGGGTCCAGTAGCAGATATAGCAGGTCAGGAGAAGCATAGTCTAGGAATAGCCAAAGGTCGGTAACAAGTAGTTGCAGGTCGGGATTAGGCAAAAGCATAGTCGAGGAACAAGCCAAGTGTCGATAACGGATGGTAGCAACCTATTGCTACCTGAGTGTCTGGGAGTACCTATTGCTACCTGAGTGTCTGTGAGTACCTATTACTACCTGAGTGTCTGGGAGTACCTATTGCTACCTGAGTGTCTGGGAGTACCTATTGCTACCTGTCTGTGAGTACCTATTACTACCTGAGTATCTGTGAGTACCTATTGCTACCTGAGTGTCTGGGAGTACCTATTGCTACCTGAGTGTCTGGGAGTACCTATTGCTACCTGAGTGTCTGGAAGTACCTATTACTACCTGAGTGTCTGGGAGTACCTATTACTACCTGAGTGTCTGGGAGTACCTATTGCTACCTGAGTGTCTGGGAGTACCTATTACTACCTGAGTGTCTGGGAGTACCTATTACTACCTGAGTGTCTGGGAGTACCTATTGCTACCTGAGTGTCTGGGAGTACCTATTACTACCTGAGTGTCTGGGAGTACCTATTGCTACCTGAGTGTCTGGGAGTACCTATTGCTACCTGAGTGGCTGGGAGTACCTATTGCTACCTGAGTGTCTGTGAGTACCTATTACTACCTGAGTGCGACTGACCGGGCTGTGTGTCGGTGAGTGTTGTGCGACTGACAGTGTTGGGCAACTGAGAGTGTTGTGCGACTGACAGTGTTCGGCAACACAGTGTTGTGCGACTGACAGTGTTGTGTGACTGACAATGTTGGGCAACAGAGTGTTGTGCGACTGACAGTGTTGGGCAACAGAGTGTTGTGCGACTGACAGTGTTGGGCAACAGAGTGTTGTGCGACTGACAGTGTTGGGCAACAGAGTGTTGTGCGACTGACCGGGCTGTGCGACAGAGTGTTGTGCGACTGACCGGGCTGTGCGACTGAGTGTTGGGCATCTGAGAGTGTTGTGCGACTGACCAGGCTGTGCGACTGAGTGTAATCTGTGACAAAGACCGTGTGTGCCGAACAGTCTGTTGTTTGCCGGGCGCTCGGGTTCGGCACATTGCGGATCGGGTGGACAGATTATTGGGTGGGGCTGGGGAAGACCCAGCTGTCATGGTACACGTGGGTACCAATGACATAGGCAGAGGAAGATGGAGAGTCCTAAACGATTTCAGGGACTTAGGCGCTAAGTTGAGGTGAAGGACCTCCAAGGTAGTATTTTCCGAAATACTACCTGTACCTCGAGCCACACCAGAGAGGCAGCGGGAGATTAGGGAAGTTAACGAGTGGCTGAGGAGCTGGTGTAGTAAGGAGGGTTTTGGGTTCCTGGAGAACTGGGCCGACTTGTCAGTCGGCCACCGGCTCTTTGGTAGGGACGGATTGCACCTAAATGGGGTGGGTGCAGCCGTACTGGGTGCGAGGATGGCCACAAAGTTAGAGGGGCTTTTAAACTAGGGAATGGGGGGAGGGTACAGATGTAGAATTAGCCAGTGGAAAGCAAGATTCAGAGGGCAGAAATGGGGGCATTAGCGGTAGGGTGTTTGGAGCTCCTATACCCAGGGTGGGTATGGGGAAAAAGCACAAGAGCAGCCTAAAAACATCAAATGAGGATATTTGTAACAAGTCAAAATTACGAGGTTTGTATACCAATGCCAGAAGCCTGGCCAACAAGATGGGAGAGCTGGAGCTGCTGATGTTTGAGGAGGACTTAGATTTTGTGGGGATAACTGAGACTTGGTTTGACAGCTCTCATGACTGGATGGCGACCATTCAGGGGTATTCCCTTTATCGCAGAGATAGAGAAGGTAAAAAAGGGGGAGGGGTATGTTTGTATATTAAGAACAGTATACAGGTAAATATGAGGGATGATATTAATAATGGAGCTAAGGACGAGGCAGAATCCCTATGGGTAGAGCTTCAAAGGGAAGGCACGGTGGGGAGGGTAATATTGGGCGTATGCTATAGGCCCCCCACCAGAGGGAGGAGGGGGAGGTGGACCTCATTTTACAGATAGGATTGGCAGCAAGGATGGGAAATGTCATTATAATGGGGGACTTTAATTATCCTGATATAGACTGGGCAGAAGGAACCGCACACTCAGCCAAGGCTCGGCAGTTCCTAAATGTTTTGCAGGACAATTTCATGGGTCAGATGGTGAATGCACCGACAAGAAACAATGCGGTACTTGACCTACTGATTACTAACAATACAGACCTGCTCACGGATATAGAAATACAGGAGAACTTAGGAAACAGTGACCATAGGTCAATAAGTTTCAATATTAATTACAGTAATAGGAAGCACAAGGGTAATATTAAGACGCAGAATTTCAAAAGAGCCAATTTCCCAAAACTGCGCTCGCTGCTAGAAAATATCAATTGGGATAGAACCCTGGGAACAAAGAACATGGAGGAAAAATGGGAGTGCTTCAAGAGCATACTTAACAAGGGGATTGGCCAGTGCATTCCAAAGGGAAATAAATTTAAAAGAGCAAAGCTAAACCCTGGGTGGCTAAACTCCAACATAAAAATGCATATTAGTGCTAAAGAAAAGGCCTTCAAAAAATACAAGGCTGAGGGGTCATTGGCAGCATTTAAGCATTACAAAGAGTGTAATAAGAAATGTAAAGATGAAATCAGGGCGGCTAAAATAGAACACGAGAGACATATAGCGGAGGAGAGTAAAAAGAACCCCAAGAAGTTTTTTAATTATATAAACAGTAAGAAAGCGAGGCCAGAACACATTGGCCCCATAAAAGATGACAAAGGAAATATGGCCACTGAGGACAGAGAAAAGGCGGAAGTGTTAATTAATTTCTTCTCTTCAGTCTTCACAAAAGAATCGGGGGGCTACACAAACCTAGCTTGTAAGGCCGAACTAAACAACACACCTCAGGAAATACCGCCATGGCTAACAGAAGATAGACTTAAAACTAAACTAGAGAAACTTAACATAAATAAATCACCGGGACCGGATGGCTTGCACCCGAGGGTTCTGAAAGAGCTCAGCCAGGTGATTACCATACCATTATTCTTGATCTTTAAGGATAGTTTACAGATGGGTATGGTGCCAGCTGATTGGAAAAAAGCCAACGTGGTACCAATATTTAAAAAGGGGCCGAGATGCATCCCGGGTAACTATAGGCCGGTCAGCCTAACATCTGTAGTCTGCAAGATTTTGGAGGGGCTGTTAAGGGACCACATACAAGACTTTAGTAATAAAAACTGTATTATTAGTAGTAATCAGCATGGATTCATGAAAAATCGTTCTTGCCAAACCAATCTATTAACCTTCTACGATGAAGTGAGCTGCCACCTAGATAAAGGGAAGCCTGTGGATGTGGTGTATCTGGACTTTGCAAAGGCCTTTGACACCGTTCCCCACAAACGCTTACTGTACAAAATAAGGAAGGTAGGTATGGACCATAGGGTGAGTACCTGGATAGAGAACTGGCTCCAGGGGAGAGTCCAGAGGGTGGTGATTAATGGGGAGTACTCGGATTGGGCGGGTGTGGAAAGTGGGGTCCCCCAGGGTTCTGTACTGGGACCAATCCTGTTTAATTTATTCATAAATGATCTAGAGGAGGGGATATCTAGTACAATCTCAGTATTTGCGGATGATACTAAACTAAGCATGCCAATATCTTCTATGCAGGATGTGGAAACCTTACAAGCGGACCTGAACAAAATAACAGGGTGGGCAACTACATGGCAGATGAGGTTTAATGTTGAAAAATGTAAAGTAATGCACTTGGGGGCCAGAAACCAGAAAGCAAGCTACTCACTATGGGGGAACATCTGGGTGAGTCTAGGATGGAAAAGGACTTGGGGGTACTGGTAGACAACAGGCTTGGCAGTGGCATGCAATGCCAAGCCGCTGCAAGCAAAGCCAACAGAATACTGGGATGTATAAAAAAGGGATTCACTCCAGAAATAAAGAGATTATTCTCCCGCTCTACAAGACTCTGGTCCGGCCACATTTGGAGTATGCTGTCCAGTTCTGGGCACCGGTCCTCAGGAAGGATGTGCTGGAATTGGAAAGAGTCCAGAGAAGGGCAACAAAAATAATTAGGGGAATGGAGGACATCAGCTATGAGGAAAGACTACAAGCACTGAACTTATTCTCTCTGGAGAAGAGACGATTGAGGGGGATATGATATCAATGTACAAATACTGTACTGGCGACCCTAGCATAAGGAACAAACTATTCAGAGAGAGGAGATACAATAAGACACGTGGCCATTCACTAAAACTAGAGGAAAGGCGGTTTAACCTTAAAATGCGTAAGGGGTTCTTCACTTTAAGAGCGGTAAGGATGTGGAATTCTCTTCCACAAGCAGTCGTATCAGCTGGGAGCATTGATAGTTTCAAAAAACTATTAGATGGGCACCTTGGAGACCACAACATACAGGGGTACACAATGTACGGTTAAAAGCAAACACACACACATCATAGGTTGAACTGGATGGACTGATGTCTTTTTTCAACCTCACTAACTATGTAACTATGTAACAAAGATACGGACGGCAGCAGGAGAGACAAGTGAGATATCGGCTGTTGAAGGCACAATATTCTGCCAACCGGGAAGTGCCAAGACATGGCTTATAACAGGAAGTTCATGGGAGGAGCAAATGGTTCAAAGTTCAAGGCAATAAAGATTCACAGCAGGGTCATTCAAGGATTTGTCCAAGGAGCTGTCCAGCATTCCAGGTGGCTCAGCAAGTAGAGTCATTGGCAGACACACTGGAGGTCCCAGGTACAAGTCCCGGTCCTGCCATTGTGAAAATACACCCGTTAATAATATGCACATTTAAAGAGACAGCACCTTTTTAAAAAAAAAAACTCTAATCTTGTTCCCAGTGCACTGCATTATGTCCCCATCATACACATTGGCTGTGCAGTTGATTAGGAGCAAAAGAAAGGCGCTGTTAAGCAAAAAAGTCATTTTTGAAGGTTTGGCATGCTATAATTCTGGTTCTGGACATGCTACAGAGCTGAAACTTCACAAGTACACCTTTTAGATCCCACAGACACTAAATCCAAAGAAATCTCATTTTTTTTCCCAATAATTTTTTCAATAATTGGCTCTCTATCAAAAACGACAATTTTTAAGAACTTTTTTTCTGTGATTAATAGTCCTTGGGGCATGACCCAGAACCCTAGGCACTTTTTTGGGGAATTTATTGTGTTTTAGGGCTTCAAAATTGTGTTTTTTATTACCGAAGTTCGGGTCCCATTGATTTCAATGGGGTTCTGGAATCCGAACCGAACTTTCGGGAAATTCGGGTGTTCTGGTCGAACCGAACTTTTCAAAAGTTCGATCATCCCTACTTACCAGGCCCAACCCTGCTTAGCTTCCGAGATCAGACGAGATCAGGCGCGTTCGGGGTGATTGATATGGCCATAGGCGATTATCACTGCCACCCTCGACCCCTTTGAACTTGCCCATTGCAAGATGGCACCTCAGGAGAAACAAAAAGAAAGCCAACGAATAAAGGAAAAGCCAAAAGCCTACAGCACCTGGTATTCCCAGGCGGTCTCGCATCCAGGTACTAACCAGGCCCGACCCTGCTTAGCTTCCGAGATCAGACGAGATCGAGCGCGTTCAGGGTGATGTGGCTGTAGGCGATCACAACTGCCACCGTCGACCACTTTGAACTTGGCCATGGCAAGATGGGACCTCAAGAGAAACAAAAAGAAAGCCAACGAATAAAGGAAAAGTCAAAAGCCTACAGCACCTGGTATTCCCAGGTGGTCTCCCATCCAGGCCCGACCCTGCTTAGCTTTTGAGATCAGACGAGATTGGGTGTGTTCAGGGTGATTTGGCCGTAGGCAATCATGACTGCCACCCTCGACCCCTTTGAACTTCGCCATGGCAAGATGGCACTTCAGGAGAAACAAAAAGAAAGCCAATGAATAAAGGAAAAGCCAACAGCCTACAGGACCTGGTATTCCCAGGCGGTCTCCCATCCAGGTACTAACCAGGCCCGACCCTGCTTAGCTTCCAAGATCAGACGAGATCGGGCGCGTTCAGGGTGATGTGGTCATAGGGGGTCACAACTGCCACCCTCGACCCATTTGAACTTGGCCATGGCAAGATGGCACCGCAAGAGAAATAAAAATAAATCCAACGAATAAAGGAAAAGCCAAAAGCATACAGCACCTGGTATTCCCAGGCGGTCTCCCATGCAGGTACTAACCAGGCCCGACCCTGCTTATTTTCCAAGATCAGATGAGATCGGGTGCGTTCAGGGTGATGTGGCCGTAGGTGATCACCACTGCCACCCTCGACCCCTTTGAACTTGGCAATGGCAAGATGGCACCTCAGGAGAAACAAAAGAAAGCCAACGAATAAAGGAAAAGCCATAATCCTACAGCACCTGGTATTCCCAGGCAGTCTCCCTTTCAGGTACTAACCAGGACCAACCCTGCTTAGCTTCTGAGATCAGATGAGATTGGGCATGTTCAGGGTGATGTGGCCATAGGCGATCAGCACTGCCACCCTCGACTCCTTTGAACTTGGCCATGGCAAGATGGCACCTCAGGAGAAACAATAAGAAAGCCAACGAATAAAGGTAAATCCAAAAGCCTACAGCACCTGGTATTCCAAGGCGGTCTCCCGTCCAGGTACTAACCAGGCCCAACCCTGCTTACCTTCCAAAATCAGACGGGATCGGGCAGGTTTAGGGTTACGTGGCTGTAGGCATTCACCACTGCCACCCTCGACCCCTTTGAACTAGGCCTTGGAAGATGGCACCTCAGGAGAAACAAAAAGAAAGCCAACGAATAAAGGAAAAGCCAAAAGCCTACAGCACCTGGTATTCCCAGGCGATCTCCCATCCAGGTACTAACCAGGCCCCACCCTGCTTAGCTTCCAAGATCAGACGAGATCAGCGCGCTCAGGGTGATGTGGCCGCAGGCGATCACACCTGCCACCCTCGACCCCTTTGAACTTGGCCATGGCAAGATGGCACCTCAGGAGAAACAAAAAGAAAGCCAACGAATAAAGGAAAAGCCAAAATCCTACAGCACCTGGTATTCCCAGGCGGTCTCCCATCCAGGTACTAACCAGGCCCGACCCTGCTTAGCTTCCGAGATCAGACAAGATCCGGCGTGTTCAGGGTGATGTGGCCATAGGCGATCACCACTGCCACCCTCGACTCCTTTGAACTTGGCCATGGCAAGATGGCAACTCGGGAGAAAGAAAAAGAAAGCCAACGAATAAAGGAAAAGCCAACAGCCTACAGCACCTGGTATTTGTAAGGGAAAATTACTGTTAGACCATAAGCTGATTCAAAGAAGAATTCATTTATTTCTCGTATACGAGGAGTCAGGTTATATCGACATACTTTCTGTGAGCTTCTATAACCTGTCTCCTCGTATACGAGAAATAAATTAATTCTTCTTTGAATCAGCCTGTGGTCTAACGGTAATTTACCCTTACATCTGGTGCCTTGACTCGGATATCCAACATCCTGTGAAAAGGCTAGATACCGGTGACCGATACTGTACAGGGGAATTTCCGGTACAAGCGGAATTCCTATCTTAAAGTCCTCCGTCTGAATTGGCGTAACCAGAGGCCGGTTAACTGGCTGGCCGTAGTAACAGGTGAAGGGTTTTCCACGAATCAGTAAGAAAGAGACCCAATCTGGTTCAAGGTGAGAACATTTTATTTATATATGCATATATATCAATAACACTAAGAATGTTAGTTGTGTAAATGGTTAAAAGGTTTATTTGTTTGTCTATGTATATTATTTGTTTCACTTGTCCTATTCTTGTTGAGAGGAAGTGAGTTGTCACGCACTCCTCGTTCCAAACATCTGTGGCCATCTTGGATGGGCAGATAGGTGACCGATCTGCGTTTTGGTAAGACGTACTCAGGGCGTCCTGAGTAGACAGTTGAGCACGGCAGATCAATTTCTCTATCTCCTTGTTGAGAGGAAGTGAGTTGTCAGGCACTCCTCATTCCGAACATCTGTGGCCATCTTGGATGGGCAGATAGGTGACCGATCTGCGTTTTGGTAAGACGTACTCAGGGCGTCCTGATTAGACAGTCGAGCACTGCAGATCGATTTCTCTATCTCCTCCTGTTGTCTATGTATCAGAGTGTGTTCTTGTCAGTCTTACTTTGTTTCTGTATATTAAAAAAGAATAGCGCGCAAATGCAAAAGAAATAACTACCAAATCTGAAGACAATCCATAAATAAAAATGGGGGTTTGGTCCCACCATATGGCCATATCGTGCTCAAGCCCACTACTGCGTCAAAGTACCCCATTATCAGTGGGTCCTACACTATCCATGAAAAAGAGATGAATCCAGCCTTTCTAACCCTTGGAGATAATACTCCTTGCTGGGAAGGATGTGCAAATGCACTACAGGGGACTCCTCCTATATCCACTTGATGGTGGACACTGATTGAGTACAGGTGTGTGTGGGGGGTGGGGAGGGTTGCTCAACCTCGATAGTCTGGTCAGACCGAATACATAATAAACAGGCAAAAAATTTGGGGGAGCATACCCATGTATTTCTAAAGCTGCTGCAGCTATGAACCAAAAGACATGTATATTAAAAAAGAATAGCGCGCAAATGCAAAAGAAATAACTACCAAATCTGAAGACAATCCATAAATAAAAATGGGGGTTTGGTCCCACCATATGGCCATATCGTGCTCAAGCCCACTACTGCGTCAAAGTACCCCATTATCAGTGGGTCCTACACTATCCATGAAAAAGAGATGAATCCAGCCTTTCTAACCCTTGGAGATAATACTCCTTGCTGGGAAGGATGTGCACATCCTTCCAGGAAGGAGTATTATCTCCAAGGGTTAGAAAGGCTGGATTCATCTCTTTTTCATGGATAGTGTAGGACCCACTGATAATGGGGTACTTTGACGCAGTAGTGGGCTTGAGCACGATATGGCCATATGGTGGGACCAAACCCCCATTTTTATTTATGGATTGTCTTCAGATTTGGTAGTTATTTCTTTTGCATTTGCGCGCTATTCTTTTTTAATATACATGTCTTTTGGTTCATAGCTGCAGCAGCTTTAGAAATACATGGGTATGCTCCCCCAAATTTTTTGCCTGTTTATTATGTATTCGGTCTGACCAGACTATCGAGGTTGAGCAACCCTCCCCACCCCCCACACACACCTGTACTCAATCAGTGTCCACCATCAAGTGGATATAGGAGGAGTCCCCTGTAGTGCATTTGCACATCCTTCCCAGCAAGGAGTATTATCTCCAAGGGTTAGAAAGGCTGGATTCATCTCTTTTTCATGGATAGTGTAGGACCCACTGATAATGGGGTACTTTGACGCAGTAGTGGGCTTGAGCACGATATGGCCATATGGTGGGACCAAACCCCCATTTTTATTTATGGATTGTCTTCAGATTTGGTAGTTATTTCTTTTGCATTTGCGCGCTATTCTTTTTTAATATACATGTCTTTTGGTTCATAGCTGCAGCAGCTTTAGAAATACATGGGTATGCTCCCCCAAATTTTTTGCCTGTTTATTATGTATTCGGTCTGACCAGACTATCGAGGTTGAGCAACCCTCCCCACCCCCCACACACACCTGTACTCAATCAGTGTCCATCATCAAGTGGATATAGGAGGAGTCCCCTGTAGTGCATTTGCACATCCTTCCCAGCAAGGAGTATTATCTCCAAGGGTTAGAAAGGCTGGATTCATCTCTTTTTCATGGATAGTGTAGGACCCACTGATAATGGGGTACTTTGACGCAGTAGTGGGCTTGAGCACGATATGGCCATATGGTGGGACCAAACCCCCATTTTTATTTATGGATTGTCTTCAGATTTGGTAGTTATTTCTTTTGCATTTGCGCGCTATTCTTTTTTAATATACATGTCTTTTGGTTCATAGCTGCAGCAGCTTTAGAAATACATGGGTATGCTCCCCCAAATTTTTTGCCTGTTTACTTTGTTTCTGTGTCTGGTTTGATGCACGGATATGGTCTATAGTATAGCCGGGCCCGCAGATAAAGGAAATTTGTAGGACTTTTAAGTCCAAAGCAGCCTTGTAACTCTGTAAAGAAGTCCCGTGCAGACAACATAAATATCTGTGACATCAAACAACTGCATATCGGTCTGTCTTAAGTGTCTCTGTCTTAGCTTGATACAGGGATGTGGTCTCTAACCGCCAGGCCGCAGATAAAGGAAATTTGTAGGACTTTTTAAGTCCAAAGCAGCCTTGTAAATCTGTAAAGAAGTCCTGTGCAGACAACATAAATATCCCTGAATCAAAATATACAAATAGAAAACTGTATGCCTGTATTTTTAGCAGGTCTCAAGACCGGTGTATTCTACAGCAACGTACAGCTGTACTAAGTTCGTGAGTGCCTGTGAGATAACAAAGTACTGTGCATAAGTGTTAGGAATACCAATGCTTTTTAGTAGAACATAGAACTGGAAGATTGAAGGAGTACAGTAAGTTTTCCAGAGAATCTGTGGCTGTCTGCGAGGTAACAAAAGTATTGTGTATAATTTGCGTGCACGCTAAAAAGAGGTAAAAATTGTGTAAGAATGGGCCAAAGTTGTGTGAAAATAGGTCAGAGATGTGTGAACCAAGAAGAAATGAATGAAGACACTAGATATATGTTTGAATTAGACAGAAAGAATGTAAAGTATCTTGGGAAATGGTTGAAATGTTATGATTTTGATGCATCGTTAGATAAAAATTCATGTGTCAATTTGTTCAGGGAGAATTAAAAGTGAAGCCGGTACCAAGATTAAGAAACAAAAGAAACTAGGACTACCTCAGGCCAAAAAATGGCTTGAAGAGTCTAATAGGAAAATAAATTCCCAAAATCATAAAAAGACGATGTTCATAGATAAAGAACAAGATAATAATTCTGTTGCACCTCTATCAGCCCAACTAGTAGTGCCTCCTCTCCCACCAGCATATCAAATTTACCCTGAGGTTCCAAGGGAGCCTATGCCGCCCCTAAGAACAACCTTGTCTATTAAAAGGACCAGACAGGGTACTCCTTATAGCGCTGCTGTCACAGGTTCCCTTTACAGATTAAATCGTAGGTCTCTTAAACCCTATTAGAGAACTCCTATCCCCACAGAAACAACACGGGAAAATAGAGGAATATCCCATGATTCAAGTTCCCAACCCCAGGGCAGGACAGAATGTAGGTACTGATCAACAGCCTGATATTTTACCTGATACCCTCATGGTCTACAGACCATGGACACCTGAAGATGTAAAGAAAGCCACAGAGGGCATCCCACATCCTAAGTTAAATATAAGAAAATGTAGGGATGGGGTAAGGGGAATGATTGCCAGTTATAATCTAAATGGCAGGGAAATAGAACAGGTTGTAAGACAGATACTAGGACCAGATTGGCACCATGTGGCAGGGGATTGGATGGCTTTAGACAATAATGGTATAGTGCTACCTTATAATAATGCCCAATTAGGGGTAAACACAAATGCCCTGATAATAAGAATTATGCAAAGGGCTGACTGGGCAGCCATTAATCAATGTATTTAGGGTGAGGATGAAACAGTTGACAACTTCATAATAAGAATGAGGGAAGTGTTCAATAATAACTCTGGAATTGAGGTTCCAGCAAATCTAGTTAATGATACTCCGTATAAACAACAATTAAAAAATGTGATTTTAAAGGGACTCCAAGCCCCCATTTCTGGTTTCGTGACCAAGCACATGATAACTCACAGAACTTGTAGGCTCCATGAGTTCATTGAATATGCACGCCACGCTGAGCGTCATTTTCAATTAAAAAAGAACAATAAGAAAGGAAAAGTTTTTTTTGTAGAAGAAGATACTGATGCATATGTCATTGAAAAAGGTACCGGGAAGGTAAGAAGGCCCCAACGGAGACCTCGTATCAAGGATTACGAGGGTAGGAAGGAAAGAGGGGAATGTTTTTTGTGTGGTAAAATGGGCCACATGGCAAGAGAGTGTAAGTCAAGGAGAGATGAAGAGAGAGAGGAGAAAGCATGACTAATGGGAAAGGAGAAGAATGAAATAGAATGTGTTAAGATTGAAATCGATTCAGGAGAACTTGACATGTTGGACATATGCAATGTGGAAATGTATTTACAAAATGAGATAAAACCAGAAATAACCCTCACTGTACAAGGGAAACAAATTAACTTTTTGTGTGACACTGGGGCATGTAAAACTTTGATTCACCCTCAGTGTCATGCCTCCAGCATAAGGAAATAATTAATGCTATTGGAACTTGTAATACCAATATGGTCCACAAGATGCCACTGTGACATAGACTGTTGTACAGTACTTTATGGTACTTCCTGTACTCTATTGCTGGATATTAGTTCCACCCCTCTCTGAGGAGAATCTCCATTTAGATTTACCTCAGGAAGGAGCAGACAGCATATGAGGTTGCTGTGGGAAGATTCCTGAACCCCTCTTTGAAGCATCGCTGGTATGCCTATGAACTGTCAGTTATACACTCAATGTATATATTGTTTATGTTTGTATACTGATTATATGCCTTTATATGTTTATTTACAGTTTCACCTCATATTCACAATCCTATTCGCATATCCATTCTGACTTGTAACCTGTTCATGTGACCACTATTCTATCTCTGGAATAAAGCCTTAAGTTACAAAAGGACTGGTTATTGCAGGATTAAAGGTTTAGCTGTATGTTGAGCTGCACACGCCTGGGGCAAACGTGTAGTGAGAACAGAACAGTGAAACAGCGGCTATCCAGCAAGTGGGATTTAGGACAGCGACTATACAGAGGCCTGCTACCCTGCCAGCGCAGTCATCTGCATATGCAATACAGCAGTCTCTACACTGTCAAGCATTCCTGCAAGCAATATGTCACATAGCCAAACATCCTCACTCAAGACAAGGTCCCGAGTTTCCAGCTCCTCTAGATCTTCCTCCGCAAGCAATGCACTCGCCATAGCACGTGCAAAAGCTGAAGCCGCCAAGGCGCGAGCAGCCTTTGCTGAGCAAGAAATGCAGATTAAACAGGAGAAAGTAAGGATAAAAAAAGAGACAGAGGAAGCTCTCCTAAAAGCAAAGACAGAGGAAGCTCTCCTAAAAGCAAAGGCAGAGGAAGCCCTCCTAAAAACGCAGAAAGAGGTAGAGGAGGCCCCCCTAGAAGTAGCCCTAGAGAAACTCACCATAGAGAAGGAAGTAGCAGCAGCCATAGCTGAAGCAGACGCCTTAGAATTAGCTGTATACCCGAGAAGTGAACGCAGCAGACGCAGCAATATTCTCGATCCAGCAGCTGAAACTTCAAATTCTCTACCACAAACTTCAGATTACATCAATCAACACTTTAAAACAAGCAGTGTCAAAGATGACGTCAAAGAGACAAGCCAAAGTCACCACACGGTACCGCCTCAAGTCTGTGACAAGCCTCAAGCCTGCAAACAGGAGAAATCCGCACAAAGTGACATCTCCTACGACAGACTCCCCATAAGTGAGATAATAGAATCACCTTCTAATTGCCCTCCAGAACCAACGCCCAAGCCAGAACGGTACATCAGAGGACAGCTCGGTGCCAGCAAAAGGTATGACTACACGCAGCCATCTTACCATGACAACACACAGCAGGCTAACCAAGCCACCATAGACTTTGCAAGGTTCTTTGCACGACGCGAGTAAGTCACCAAAGGACTTGAAAAGTGTAATGACCGCCCTGAAAACTACAGTGCCTGGCGGTCATCCTTTCAAAACACTATCAGAGACTTAGGGCTATCTTGCAGCGAAGAGATAGATCTCCTGATCAAATGGCTTGGAAATAAGTCTGCCGAACATGCCAGGTGAATCAGGACAATAAATATAAACTACCCAGACACTGGTCTTAGAACAATCTGGGATAGACTTGATGAGTCTTATGGTTCAGCAGAAGAAGTAGAAAATGCATTATTCAAAAGACTTGATAACTTTCCCAGAATACCTAGCAAAGCCTACCATAAACTTAGAGAGTTAAGTGACTTGCTAATGGAACTTCAAATAGCTAAATCTGAGGGAGACTTACAAGTACTTGCATTCCTTGACACAGCCAGAGGTGTCAACCCCATTGTGCAAAAGTTACCCTATAACTTGCAAGAGCAGTGGATTACACACGGATCCCGATATAAAAGACAGCATGATGTTCCATTCCCTCCCTTTTCTGTTTTTGTGGACTTTGTGTGCCAGCAAGCTAAAACAAGAAATGATCCAAGTTTTGATTTTACGCTGTTGTGTGCTGCTCCTGTGGGACTTAACCCTCGCAAACCTCCAGTAGCAGTACACAAAACTAACGTGTCTCCTAAAGGTTCCTTTCACAGGTCCGCCAACTTCTCTAACTCAGAGACAAAGGTCAACGATCCTGGTAAGCAGTGTCCCTTGCATCGGAAGCCACATCCACTCCTAAAATGCAGAGCCTTCAGAGAGAAAACCCTGCAGGACCGCAAAGCCTTCCTCAAGGAGAACCACATCTGCTACAGGTGCTGCTCTTCAACATCTCATCTCGCCAAGGACTGTAAGGTCAGTTTGAAATGCACAGAATGTGACAGCTCAGATCACAACACAGGGTTACATCCTGGGCCAGCTCCATGGACTTTACAACACACCCTCAGCACTAGTGAGCACGGTGGGGAGGAGGAGCATTCCACCACAACTACACCAGAGGTCACTTCACAATGTACAGAGATCTGCAAAGGAGCCATAGGTGGTAGGTCCTGCTCCAAAATCTGCCTAGTCAGAGTATACCCAGCAGGCCAAAAAGACAAAGCTATTAAGCTTTATGTAATCCTGGATGACCAAAGTAACAAGTCATTAGCCAGCTCAACTTTCTTTGACATGTTCGGCATTAAAGGCCCCAGCATTTCCTACTCCTTAAAAACTTGTGCAGGAATAGTGGAGACGGCTGGTAGGAGAGCATCTGGCTACCAAATCGAGTCCATCGACGGGCGATCTCGCTTGTCTTTGCCAACTCTTATCAAATGCAATCAGATCCCTGATCATAGATCTGAAATTCCTACACCAGATGTAGCGGCTCATCACCCACACTTGAAACGCATAGCACATCTGATACCAGAACTTGATCCTCAGGCTCAGATTATCCTACTCCTTGGGAGAGATATCTTACAAGCCCACAAATCAAGAGCTCAAATTAATGGTCCCAATAACGCTCCTTATGCTCAGAAGTTAGACCTAGGATGGGTCATCATAGGAGATGTCTGTCTAGGAAGCGTGCACAAACCTAACTCCGTTAGCAGCATGCTCACAAATACCCTAGAGAATGGGCGTCCCTCTCTTTTCCAGCCATGCCACAACCATTTCCTTGTTAAGGAATCAGCCTACGCCACCCATTCATCTTGTACCTTCACAAGCCCCACTAGTGACAACTTTGCCTGTGACAGTGACCAAGACCATTTAGGGTGCACAGTCTTTCAGAGAACTAAAGATGACAATCGTGTGGCAATGTCTATTGAAGACAAACTCTTCTTAGAAATAATGGAGCAAGGTCTAGTCAAAGACAGCACAAACAGCTGGGTTGCACCTCTCCCCTTAAGACCACAGAGACAACGCTTACCCAATAACAAAGAACAAACGTTACAATGTTTTGCTTCCCTTAAACGTAATTTACAAAGAAAGCCAGAGATGAAGGAACATTTATTTTCTTTCATGGGGAAGATCTTTGATAAAGGTCATGCCGAGGTGGCTCCCACCCCTAAAGACTCTGAAGAGTGTTGGTATCTCCCTATATTCGGAGTGTACCATCCCAAAAAGCCAGGTCAAATCAGAGTAGTGTTTGACTCTAGTGCCAAATACAAGGGTATCTCCTTAAACGATGTCCTCTTGTCAGGCCCAGACCTTAACAACAAACTCCTGGGAGTGCTCTTACGCTTCCGCAAAGATTCTATTGCCTTCATAGCTGACATCCAGCAGATGTTCCATTGTTTCTTGGTCAGAGAGGAAGACAGGAACTTCCTAAGGTTCCTTTGGTTCCAAGACAATGATCCTTCAAAAGATATCTCAGAGTATCGCATGAGGGTACACATCTTTGACAATAGCCCTTCACCTGCAGTCGCTATCTACGGACTCAGACATTCCGCCCAAGAAGGTGAACTTGAGTTTGGCTCAGATGCAAGACAATTCGTAGAGAAAGACTTTTATGTGGATGACTGTTTAAAATCCTTACCGTCCAGTGAGTCTGCAATCCGTCTTCTTAAAAGAGCACAGGAAATGCTCACTTGTTCCAATCTCAGGCTTCACAAGATTGCTTCCAACAGCAAAGAGGTAATGGAAGCTTTCCCCACTCAAGACCATTCCAGTGATCTAAAGGACTTAGATCTGGGTACAGAATCTTTACCTGTACTGCGCAGTCTAGGTCTACTTTGGGACTTGAAATCTGATTCCTTTACCTTCCAAGTAAATGGAGAAGAAAGACCCTTCACTCGCAGAGGTGTCTTGTCTACAATCAATAGCCTGTACGATCCATTAGGATTTGCGGCACCAGTTACAATTCAAGGTAAAGCCTTACTTAGAGACTTGATTAGTGAAACATCTGACTGGGATGCCCCACTACCCCACGATTAGAGGAACTCTTGGGTAGAGTGGAGGGACTCTCTATCAGTCTTATCTGATCTCCATGTTTCACGCCCATATGCTCCTGTACCTTCTACAGAGATACAGAGTCAAAACCTTTGCATATTCTGTGATGCTTCTGTCAAGGCAATTGCTGCTGTGGCCTACTTAAGGACTGTTGACACTACAGCACAATGCCACGTAGGATTCATCATGGGCAAAGCAAAGCTTGCTCCACACCCCGAGCATACTATACCTAGGCTAGAACTTTGTGCTGCAGTACTAGCTGTTGAACTAGCAGAACTAATAACTTCAGAGATGGACATTGACCTTAAAGATGTTCAGCTCTACACAGACAGCAAGGTAGTTCTAGGCTACATCTACAATGAGACCAGACGTTTCTACGTTTATGTCAACAACAGAGGATTGAGGATTAGGAGATCCACCATTCCAACACAATGGCACTATGTACCTACTGACTACAACCCTGAAGACCATGCTACAAGAGTTGTTGCTGCATGTAACCTGAAAGACACAACATGGTTTACTGGACCTGCATTCTTGTACGCTGCAGAACAAACCTTTCCTAAAAGTGACACGATTGAACTAATAGATCCAGACTCAGATACTGACATCCGTCCTGAGATCTCAACATTTCATACTGCAACTTCAGGTTGCCTGCTTAAATCTGACAGATTTACCAGATTCTCAAAATGGAAGACACTTGTTCGAGCTATTTCTTGTCTTATCCATATAGCTCGCTCCTTTAAAGGTGACTCAAACAGCTGTGACCGCAAGGGATGGCACCATTGCCAAAGGATCAGTTCGGTATTAGAGCTACAGCAGTCTCAGGATCTTATCATCCGCACTGTACAGCATGAAGCATATGCTAAGGAGATTGACTGTATCTTGAACGGGAAACCTATCCCTAGAGACAGTGCCCTGAGAAACCTTGACCCGTTCCTTGATCAAAATGGACTACTTAGGGTAGGTGGTCATCTAAGGCAAGCCAACCTAGAGTCAGACGAGAGAAACCCTCTAATAGTTCCTGGTCACCACCACATCGCTTACTTGATTGTATCACATCATCACTCCCATGTAAAGTGGAAATCAAGATCCAGAGAATCAAGGAGACAAAGTTGTTCCTCAGACCAGTTTCTGAACCGATCTTGCTGTTATCATCTGAGGAAAAAATAGTGGTATCTGATGATACCAGGCGGGGAGTGTCATGCCTCCAGCATAAGGAAATAATTAATGCTATTGGAACTTGTAATACCAATATGGTCCGCAAGATGCCACTGTGACATAGACTGTTGTACAGTACTTTATGGTACTTCCTGTACTCTAGTGCTGGTATTAGTTCCACCCCTCTCTGAGAGAATGTCCATTTTAGAACAGCTCATGGACACAGCCGGACAGTATCTGAGGTTGCTGTGGGAAGATTCCTGAACCCCTCTCGGAAGCATCACTGGTATGCCTATGAACTGTTGGTTATATACTCAATGCATATACTGTGTTTGTATACTGATTATATGCCTTTATATGTTTATTTACAGTTTCACCTCTCATATTCACAATCCTATTCGCATATCCATCCGACTTGTAACCTGTTCATGTGACCACTATTCTATCTCTGGAATAAAGCCTTAAGTTACAAAAGGACTGGTTATTGCAGGATTAAAGGTTTAGCTGTATGTTGAGCTGCACACGCCTGGGGCATACGTGTAGTGAGAACAGAACACTCAGGATTTACCTGAAGGAATCAAAAGAAAAGGAACAATTTTTGTAAAATCAGCGAGTGGTGTAATATGTGAAGAAGATGTGTCTGAAAAACTTCTTGTAGAGGACCCACAAACAAAAAGAAAAACAGAGTGTAAAATTGTGATATCTGAAAAGTGTCCAATTAACCTATTAGGCAGGGACTTGCTGCATGCACTAGACATTTCAGTGATACCAGCAGAGGGTGCCTTGAGAGCCCACCGAGCCTGCGGAACATATGTGATGAAGGCTGACAGTGAAACTTATTACTGGTACAGCTTGGACTTAAGTTCCACAGGTCCAGGAAGCATGCAGCAACCCCTTCTCAAAATAGCAGAAGAAAAGGTTAAAGGGAAAAGCTATGAAGTTCAACATAATTTACACTGCAATATGTATTTTAAACATTCCATAGGAACTGATGGGAAACAGCGTGGCCACCTGTCTCCTTCCTGATGAGATATTCAAGTTACATAGGGGAAGAATTGTACCCCGTGTATGTTAGATTGCTCTGAGTTAGGGGAACTTTTGACCGACTGGGTACATATAACACCTGAACAACAGAAAATAAAGGGAATCCAGTCTTTCAACCTTAATTGGGTCACACAATGTACTCCAGGAGTGCACCTTTCAGGAGGGTACTACGACAAGGAATGACTATTCCTCTTGACCCAAGAGGAAGAGGATGCATTGAAAGACATCCCCGACTATCTTTGGTCAAAAGGAAAGAGTGATGTTGGACTGATCAAAATGGCAAGTGAAGTACAAATCACCCCTAAAAGTACTATGAGACCCTATAAAAAACAATACCCCCTAAAGAAAGATGCAGAAGCTGGGGTGGATCCTGTAATTAAATAATTGTTGGATAGAGGTATAACCATTGTTCCCTGTTAAGAAACCGCAGGGAGGGTGGAGGCTCTTTCAGGACCTCCAGGCAGTAAATAAGGCTGTGGTGCCACGGGCCCCAGTTGTGCCTGACCCCCATGTCCTCCTGAATGATCTTCAGCCTGAAAACAAAGTATTCTCTGTTATTGATATAAGTAACGTGTTCTTTTCAATAGCTTTGCATAAAGATAGTCAGTTCTGGTTTGCATTTAAAAAACAGTTTACACATACGCGATTACCGCAAGGGTATTGTGAAAGTCCTACAATTTTCTCACAAGAAATGTCCATCAACTTGTCCAGGTTTACACCTCCCTGTGACAGCCAAACACTTCTGTATGTGGATGACATATTGGTGGCATCTCCTACAGAATTAAGCTGCCAAAGAGATACGCTGGCCCTGTTGTCCTTTCTTGCTGAGCAGGGACACAAGGTCAGTAAAGATAAGTTGCAGCTTTGGAAGACACAGGCGAAGTACTTAGGATATACTATATCACAGGAAGGTACGCATCTGGATGACGGCCGTAAGACGGCTATACTTCAGGTTCCTAGACCACGCACTAAGAAGGAAATTATGTCTTTTCTTGGAATGGCTAATTTTTGCAGGTCTTGGATAGCAAACTATGCAACAGAAATAGCTCCCTTAGCTGAACTGATTCATAGCACTCCAATGTCAGCTAGAGACAAAATACAATGGACTTCAGAGGCAGAGGAAGCCTTTACTGAGATTAAACAATTGATTGTGGGGTCAGCGGTTCTTGGATTTCCCAACTACAAAAAGACTTTCTATCAAACAGTAGATTGTAAGGATGGGTATATGACCTCTGTCCTCACTCAGGTATATGGTGACAAGCACAAACCAATTGCATTTTACTCTACCAGGTTGGATCCAGTGGCACATAGTTTACCCCACTGTGTCCAAGCTGTTGTAGCAGCCTCAATGGCCATTAATTCTTCAGCCACGATAGTTCTCTTTCACCCCCTCGTCTTGAGGGTTCCACATGCCATTTCAGTAGTTTTGCTGCAGGACAAAATTTCCTATTTGTCTCCAGCAAGGCATCTGTCATGCATGACCACTCTTTTAGGGCAACCCCATATTACCATTGAAAGATGTACTACATTGAACCCTTCCACACTTATGCCTACACCTGTTGAAGGAGAACCACTCGATTGTATAGCCCAAATTGATGAAAGAATACTTCCAAGAAAAGATCTCACAGATGTACCACTTGATAATGCTGATATTACGTATTTTGTTGATGGATCCAGCAAAAAGAATGATATAGGTACAAACAAAACGGGCTATGCCGTGGTAACACATAACCAGATTGTTGAAACAGATAAATTACCCAATTCATATTCAGCTCAACAAGCAGAGATCATAGCGTTAACCAGGGCATGTGACCTGGGTAAAGGGAAAAAGGTGAATATATATACAGATAGTCAGTATGCGTTCTCCACTATACATGTATTCGCACAAAAATGGAAAAATAGGGGCATGGTCACATCAACAGGCAAACCTATCCAACATAGGGACCTCATCTTAGCCTTATTAGACAGTGTACAGAAGCCAGCTCAAGTAGCTATATGTAAGTGTGCAGCCCATAAGAAAGGGACAGATCCTATCACACAAGGGAATGCCTTAGCAGACAAGGCAGCGAAAGAGGCAGCTGGAGGTAAACAGGAAACACACTCCTATCTTGCTAAACCAGTAGAAATACAGAAAACAATAGATGAGTCCTGGTTGACAGAAATGCAGAGAACAGCACCTGAAAGCGAAAAACAAAAATGGTTATCAAAAGGAGCGACACAGGCAAAAGGTATCTACACAAGTACTGAAGGCAAACCTATCTTGCCTTCCTCCTTGTTTAGATATGCAGCCTTATTGAGTCATGGGCAAAGCCATGTCTCAAAAGGGGGGATGGTACAGATGGTTAACAAAGTGTTCACAACGTATGATTTCACTAATTACTCAAAACATTTTTGTTTGACATGTTCAACCTGCAATAGGTATCATGTACAAGGGGCACTTCGACCTCTACGAGGTCGGTTCCCTAAGCCTCCTTAGCCCTTTCACACGATATGTATGGATTTTATTGAACTGAACAAATGCGAAAATAAGAAATTTTGCCTAATAATAGTTGATTTACACACGAAATGGGTTGAAAGCTTTCCCCTGACACACCCTGATAGGCAGTCAGTGGCCAAGGTAATCATAAAGGAAAAAGGTCCCAGGTTTGGGATCCCTTCCATCATTTACAGTGATAATGGTTCTCATTTTGTGAATCAGACAATACAGCAAATCGGCAAATGGTACAGTATTGACTTAAAAAACCATTGTGTCTATCACCCACAGTCTGCAGGTACCGTAGAGAGACATAATGGTATTTTAAAAGGTAAATTGAGAAAATTAATGGAAGTGACTGGTAAAAACTGGATACAGTGTCTGCCAATAGCCTTGCTAAGCATGAGAGTAACTCCCACAGCGAGGGGGTTGACACCTTATGAGATATTGTACGGGAGACCATACTATATCCCACAACTTAGGCCATTTGTTAGGGAAGATGAGGAAATGGACTGTGAACTAGCAAACTATATGAGAAAACTGTTAACATCTAAGGAAATATTGTCTCCAAACTCTCTTACAGGTCAAGAAACTCTGGCAGAGCAGGGTATCCTTGTGCAACCAGGGGATTGGGTGTGGATCAAAGTAATCAAGAGAAAACAGTGGTCAGATCCAAGGTGGGAAGGGCCTTATCAGGTACTATTGTCTACACCCACAGCTGTAAAAGTAGCAGAAAGAGTACCTTACATAGTTACATAGTACATAGTTACATAGTAGGTGAGGTTGAATAAAGACAATAGTCCATCCAGTTCAACCTGTGTAGGTGTGTGTGGCTGTAATCATCTCACATACCCCTGAATGTTCTGATCCTTGAGATGTACGTCTAATAGTCTTTTGAAAGCCACCATACTACCCGCAGAAACCACTTCTTGTGGTAGAGAATTCCACAGTCTTGTAGCCCTAACAGTAAAGAACCCCCCACGTTTCCTGAGGTTAAAACGCTTCTAATCTAATCGCATTGTGTGCCCCCCGAGTCCTCATGCAATCCCTTCGACTGAACAGCTTTTTTTCTAATCTAAGATCCCCATTGAGATATTTAAAAATTGCAATCATGTCCCCCCTCAGGCGTCTCTTCTCCAGGGAGAATAAATCAAGCGATTGGAGACGCTCTTCATAATCAAGGTCCTCCAATCCCCTAATTAGTTTAGTTGCCCTTCTCTGTACTCTCTCCAGCTCCAACACATCTCTTCTGAGGACTGGCGACCAGAACTGGACAGAATACTCCAGATGAGGTCGGACCAGAGTTTTCTAAAGTGGAAGGATTATAGTCTTATCTCTGGAAAACATCCCTTTCTTTATGCATGCTAATATTCTGCTAGCCTTGGTAGCCGCCGCTTGACATTGCATGCTGTTGCCTAGTCTATCATCAACCAAGACTCCCAGATCCTTCTCCATTTTTGATTCCCCCAAGGGTTCCCCTCCTAACGTGTATTGTGCTTTTATGTTTCTAGTCCCCAAGTGCAAAACCTTACACTTCTCCACGTTAAACCTCATTTGCCAAGTCGTTGCCCACTCCGTTATTTTGTCCAGGTCATTCTGTAGGATATCTGCTTCTTGCTGTGCAGTTATTGCCCTGCCTAATTTTGTGTCATCAGCAAAAACTGATATCGAACTACTGATCCCGTCCTCAATGCTGTTTATGAATAAGTTGAACAAGGTTGGTCCTAGGACTGAGCCTTGGGGGACCCCCCTTACTACCTCAGACCAGTCTGAGTATGCGCTGTTTATTACCACCCTTTGGACACGCCCTTTTAGCCAGTTCCGTATCCAAGAGCAAACCCTTCTGTCGATACCTGCAGACCTTATTTTATAAATTAAGCGCTTGTGGGGAACTGTATCAAACGCCTTAGCGAAATCTAGGTACACCACATCCACTGGTTTGCCCCTATCTAGCTCACAGCTCACCTCCTCGTAGAATGTTAAGAGATTGGTTTGACAAGAACGCCCATTTGTAAACCCGTGCTGGTTACTACTGATGATGCTGTTGTCCTTAGCAAACTCTACGATATAGTCCCTTATCATCCCCTCCAGAAGTTTACATACTACTGATGTCAGACTGAACGGCCTATAATTTCCCGGTATATGCCTCTGACCCTTTTTGAATATCAGAATCACGTTTGCTTTCCTCCACTCCCCTGGTACATCTCCTGTCCTAATACTGTCCGCAAAGATCAGGAACAGTGGTCTTGGATACATCTATCACATTGCAAGAAAGCAAAGTATCTAGGGCCAGAAGAGGGAGCGCCCACAGAGCCTTGATTGTAAGTCCGGCTACAAAGGGGGGTGACTCCAATAGGGACCACTCGTCTCAAACCCAGTGAAGAAAATGGAACAAGATAGGCTCATAGGGGCGATAAAACAGCTTAGGGAAAGACAGCTATTGGAACCTGGGTATTTTACTAAGACATGGATAGGTAGGATCTTATTAGGTGGAATCTTAGTCGGAGGGATTATAGCACTGATATTGATACTCTTGGACATCAACTCCCCTCAGTGGGTCAACAGGGTAAAGTCAGGAATGACAAAAAGAGAGATAAGAAGAGGGGACAAAGATGGAGTATATACTATGACGGTCAATGAGGGGGTTACCACAATGATGCGAATTGATATCTGTAGCATTAACTACTGCCCCAGTAATTGGAATTTAAGGTATAATAGTAAAAAATATGAGAGATATCTGTGCGGAGACCCCACCTGTTCATCCTGGAGTAATGCATGGTGGACAACAGATAAGTTAGAATATTGTAACAAAGGTGCTGTAGTCCCTGAGAGTAAAAAGGATTTGGTATCCAGACTGTCAATAAGTCACTTTATTTACCCGGGCTATAACCATAACTTTTTGACTGTAACCTTAAAAAATCCTCAAAGCACTGACTCTGGAGATTATGGTTTAGGAATAGCTGTCCCATGGAACTACGGATCAGACATTTTGATGAGAATAAGAATCCAAGTCACACCTAATACTCCTCCAACACCATTCCCAGTAAACCCTGACTTAAATCTTCCTGATACTAAATCTGAATACCTATTTAAAACAGATTTTACCTACAAAGAACAACTAAGTATTAAAACAGGATATGGAGATAAGAATGAATGGATAGAATGGGTTAGATGGACTACTAAAAGTAATGAGCAGGAAAATTGTATTTCATGTGCCAACTCAGGACCCTACTTAGCAACAGTTCCCTTTCTGGCTGACAAAACAGATTTGACGTGCATAATGATGATGTTTAACCACTTTTCGACCGGCGCACGACGATCTACGTCCGCACTCAGACCCGGCCAGGCAAACTGACGTAGGGCTACGTCAGCACTTACTGCCGGCCCTGTGCACGCTCCAGCGCGCCCCCGCCGCCGCCGATGGCTCGATTGGGTTCAGAACCGATCAGTCATCAGGTCCAGGCCAATCATTTTTGGTCTGGACCTGTTGATCGGTCCTGCCCAATCAAATGGCACTCTAAGCCTGTGAAATGTAAACACAGGCTTGGAGGAGATGTGCCCTCCCCTCACAACGGTCTTTTTGGATCCAGCGTGAGAGGAGAGCACATCTAACTGTGATTATTGCACCAAGCACACCCACACACAGGTAGATAGGCACATTTCACCCCCGATCGCCCCCCCCGATTAACCTCTACAGTCCCTGACACAACACACACTGTATACAGCATATAGCATTTTCCTATATACCTGTATACGTGTGATTTGTGGTCAGGTGTAGCGCTTGCGACCCCCCCTTTTCCACTTAAATTACCCCCCACCCCCCCCTAATAAAGATTTAACCCACTGATCCCCCCTGACCCCCCCCCCCTGATCACCGCCGTTAACCCCTACACCCTCTGTCACATCAGCACTAATACAAACGTAATATACGGTATTTTTGTATTAGTGTCATTGTGATCAGAATTAGCGCAGGCGACTAAGTTTCTGTCCCAAGAAGGTTTAGGGTCCCCGCCACCCGCCCAATAAAGATTTAACCCCCTGACCCCCCCCTGATCACCCCTACACCCCCTGCCATAACACACACCGTATACAGTATATAGCATTTTGCTATATACCCGTATAAGTGTGATTTGTGGTCAGGTCTAGCGCTTGCGGCCCCCCCTTTTCCACTTGAATTACCCGCCACCCCTCCCAAATAAAGATTTAACCACTTGATCCCCCCTGATCCCCCCTGATCACCGCTAGTTAACCCCTACACCCTCTGTCACATCAGCACTAATACAAACGTAATATACAGTGTTTTTGTATTTTTGTATTAGTGTGATTGTGATCAAAATTAGCGCAGGCGACTAAGTTTCTGTCCCAAGGAGGTTTAGGGTCCCCGCCACCCACCCAATAAAGATTTAACCCCCTGACCCCCCCCCCTGATCACCCCTATACCCCCTGCCACAACACACACTGTATACAGTATATAGCATTTTCTATATACCCGTATAAGTGTGACTTGTGACCAGGTTTAGCGATTGCCACCGTTTCTTTTATCCGTAGGATACCCGCCAGCCCCTTCCAATAAAGATTTAACCCCCTGATCCCCCCCCTGATCACATCCAGTTAACCCCTACACCCTCTGTCACATTAGCACTAATACACACATAATATACTGTTTTTACTGTATTTTGTATTAGTGTCATTGTGACTTGAGGTTGCGCTAGCTAGCTAGTTTCTTTCCCAAAGGAGGTTTAGGGTCCCCGCCACCCCCCCCCCCAGATCCCCAGCGCATAGTTTAGAAATAACCCCTTGATTACCACACACACACACGCACGCACATACACTTCCATTACTAGTATAGTGTTTGAACAGATCAATATCTGATCTGATCAGAACTATACTAGCGCCCCCATAGTTTAGGGTTCCCAAAACGCGGTGTTTGCACGATCAGCACTGATTCCGGCCAGCACCTGTGTTTAACCCTTTCACCCAGGCAAGTGTAGTAATCAATAGATTACTGTCACTTGCAAAAAAACACAACACACAAAACCGCTGTGTTAGCAGAGTCAGGCCTGATCCCTGCTAGCATTAGCAGTTTTTTTGGTAGCGCTTGAAATAGTCTTCGACAACCAGGTGCTTTTATTACCTGTGAGTCGCATCACTGTACAGGTAAATTTAGTTACCAAAATGTCCAAACGTTCGTACAGTGATGAAGCTATTCATAGTATAATGACCATGTCAGGTGAGAGCGATGGGGAAGCCTCACCGGCAGAATCAGGGTCAGTATACGAACCAGATGACGGCAGCGGCTCCCTGACATATAGCTCCGACGACAGATGGGTCCCTGTTAGACCCAGGCATACCCGACCCCATTCTGGATTTGTTGAGATGCAGTAATCGCAGGGTGCTCGTATGGAGCAGAGTGTGGTTACTAGTGCCGCTCATCCTTCTGGCGACCTGGCAAGCGCCAGCGGCCTAGTACACCCTGGACCTAGTACAACCAGCACTGCAGTAACACCTGGTGACGTGGCGAGTCCCCTAAGTGCAGTTGAAGCTGGTGCGGTGGCTAGCACGAGTAGTGGCCCGCAGCCACCGCGTATTCGAAGACAGGCCCGTAGAGCCCATAGTGCCCTCCCTGATGCGCTGGCATTTCCTAATTGGCAACCCACTGATTCTACAGCGCCAGTACTTCCCCCATTCACCGCCCAACCTGGAATCCACGTGGAGACAGCTGGTTTTACGCCCCTGAACTTTTTTGAGCTGTTCTTCACGGAAGATCTTTTCAGATCTATTGTGGATCAATCAAATTTATATGCACAACAATTCATCGCCGCCCACCCAAATTCGCACCTTGCCAGACCATTCGGCTGGAAACCTATAACGGTTTCCGAATTTAAAATCTTTCTGGGCCTTTCCCTCCACATGGGCATAACTAAACAGAGTGAAGTGCGGCTATATTGGTCCACTAGCCCACTTCACCATATGCGCATGTACTCTGCCTCCATGTCCAGGGCGAGATATGAGCAAATTCTGAGATTTATGCATTTCAGCGACAATGAAATCTGTCGTCCTCGGGGAGACCCTGCATATAATCGGCTCCACAAAATTCGGCCCCTCATAGACCACTTCAATCAGCGGTTTGCAGCCTTGTTTACCCCTGAACAAGTTGTCTGCGTTGACGAGTCCCTGATTAAATTTACTGGCCGCCTTGCTATGAAACAGTACCTCCCCAGCAAGCGTGCCAAGTACGGGGTCAAGCTGTATAAATTGTGTGACAGGGCCACAGGCTATACAGTTAGTTTCTGGGTCTATGAGGGAAAAGATAGCTGTGTGGAGCCACCCAACTGCCCAGACTACATAGGGAGCAGCGGTAAGATTGTTTGGGACTTGGTGTCACCCTTATCCGGAAAGGGGTACCATTTGTACGTGGACAACTTTTCACAAGCGTGCCACTATTTAGTCACCTGTTCGAATTACAAATTGGCACATGTGGCACCATGCGACCTAATCGCCGGGGCTTCCCCCAACGGCTTGTAGATTCCCGTCTTAGTCGGGGGCGAGAGCCTGCTTGAAAACGGACAAATTGCTTGCGGTGAAGTGGAAGGATACACGGGATGTTTATGTTCTGTCCTCCCTTCACGCAGACATGACAGTCCAAATCCCTACGGCAACTGGCGTTATGGAGAAACCCCTCTGTGTCCACGAATATAACCTTAATATGGGAGGGGTGGACCTTAACGACCAGCTTTTGGCGCCGTATTTAGTTGCCCGTAAAGCCAGACGCTGGTACAAAAAAGTGTCTGTTTATTTATTCCAATTGGCGATGCTGAACGCCTTTGTCCTATACAGGGCGTCAGGACGAACTGGATCTTTCCGGGAATTCCAGGAAGAGATCATCCTTGCCTACTTGTACCCAGGAGGCAAGCCTGCCCAACTTCCCCTTCCAGATGCAGTGAGCCGGCTGCATGAGAGGCATTTTTCACATTTCCTCCCGAGTACCCCTACCCAAAGATGGCCCCAAAGAAGATGTCGTGTCTGTAGCAGGCGCGGATTTATGCGTGACACCCGCTATTATTGTCCCAAATGTCCTGACCAACCTGGTCTCTGCATCGGGGAATGTTTTGAGCGCTACCATACACTAGTGGAGTATTAGTGTAGGGTACAGCACGACACAGTGTAGGGCACACAAACACAGGGTCTCGAAAGATGTTGGATGTCCATCGACATTTTGAGAGACCCAAGCTGGAAGAGAAGATCGCAGAAGATCGCAGTCCCAAATCAAGAAACAGTTAGAAAAATAAAAGGATCCAAAAACTGTTGTTGTGTCAGTAATTTTATATGTCCTTCTACTCCTTCCTACTGTACTTTTTTCAATGTCCTTTGTTTGTTTTTTCATTCTTTTGTGACCTGTTTCTCTTGCAGGTACTCGTCGGCTACCACGCATTGATTTTATATATTCTGACACAAACAGCGTTTGCGCTCAGCATATATGGATACCTTTGCTGATAGCAGCTGTGGTGATTTTCTGATTTCAGCACTGCAGTTAAAATCCTATTTTGGTATACGTGGATAGTGTCGTGTATACCCATCATTAAATTCAGTGGGTGGTTGTTTGGGCGGTTAATGATGAAGATCCAAAAACTGTTGTTGTCAGTCATTTTATATGTCCTTCTACTCTTCCTACTGTACTTTTTTTAATGTACTTTGTTTGTTTTTTCATTCTTTTTTGACCTGTTTCTCTTGCAGGTACTCGTCGGCTACCACGCATTGATTTTATATATTCTGACACAAACAGTGTTTGCACTCAGCATATATGGATACCTTTGCTGATATCAGCTGTGGTGATTTTCTGATTTCAGCACTGCAGTTAAAATCCTATTTTGGTATACGTGGATAGTGTTGTGTATACCCATCATTAAATTCAGTGGGTGGTTGTTTGGGCGGTTAATGATGAGTAATACTACGCATTATTCCTGTGCTGATTTCTGATAGGTTCTCTTTTTTTCCGTTCAGCCCACAGGCTGCATGAAAAAAAAAAACTATATGCCAAACAAGGACCAGCAATGTACTGGTACGTTGCTGGACTTTGAGTGGTTATACCAGGATGATGCCTGCAGATTTAGGCATCATCTTGGTATCGTTCTTTACAGCCAGCGGTCGGCTTACATGTAAAAGCAATCCTAGCAGGTAATTGGCCGCTAGACTGCTTTTACATGCAGTGGGAGGGGCCTCCCCCCCCACCGCCACCTTCAGCAGCCTTCCGTGGTTTTTCTCGGGCTCTCCTGTCCCACCGGTTAACCCGAGAGTGCAGCCGGTGGTCCAATTATCTAGCCATAGAGCTAATTGGAGATGAGAATGGCTCCAATCATCTCTATGGCCTAAGATGCCGGAGGCTACGAGCATTTTATGACTTCTGTTTCGCCAGAAATAAACAGGGCCATTGGGAAATTGGGAAATTGGGAAAGTATTTTATCACACCAATTTTGGTGTGGTCAGATGCGTTAAGGTCAGAGGAGAGATCTAGAGTCTAAAAGACCCCAATTTTCTGTCACCACAGATTGCTATCATAGGGGATATTTAAATTCACTGTGATAACAATAAAAATGATTTAAAAAAAAAATAAAGGAAAGGTGTCAAAATAACATAAAAAAGCAAAAAGAAAAAAAAATAAATAAAATTGAGCCCCCCCCCCTTTCCCCCCGTGCTTGCGCGCAATGGCGCACGCAAGCGTTGGTCTAGTGTCATATGTAAACCGCAATTGCAGCATGCATGTGAGGTATCGCCGCGATCGCTAGATCGAGTGCAGTAATTCTTGCAGTAGACCTCCTCTGTAAGTCTAAAGTGGTAACCTGTAGAGACTTTTAAAGGTTTTTAAAAATGTACGTATGTTTTTGCCGCTGCGCAGGCATGTGCAATTTTTAAAGAATGTCATGTTAGGTGTCTATGAACTCGGCATAAGATCATCTTTTAAATGTTACCAAAAAAAATGGAAAATCTGTGCGCAAATACCATGTGACAAAAAAATTTGCAACATCCACCATTTTATTCTATAGGGCCTCTGCTTTAAAGAAATATATAATGTTTGGGGGTTCAAAGTAATTCTCTAGTAAAAAAAAAATATTTTTTCATGTAAATAAAAAGGCACAGAAAAGGCTTGGTTTTCAAGTGGTTAGAAGAGTGGGTGATGTGTCGCTAAGATTGAGCATAAAATGCCGGTACAGTTCAAACACCCCCCAAATGACCCCTTTTTGAAAAGTAGACACCCAAAGCTTTTTTCTGAGAGGCATGGTGAGTCCATGGAGTATTTTATATTTTGCCACAAGTTTCGGGAAATTTTTTTTTTTTTCTTTTTTTACACAAAGTTGTCAGTAAATGATATATTGCTCACACAGGTCATGGGTATATATGAAATGACACCCCAAAATACATTCTGCTGCTTCTCCTGAGTACAATGATACCCCATGTGTGAGACTTTTTGCCAGTCTAGCCGCGTACAGGACCCGGAAAACCAATGCGCACCTTTTGGCTTTCTAAGGGCGTAAATTGTTGATCTCACTCCTTACTACCTATCACACTTTTGAAGTCCATAAAAAGCCAAGATGGCACAAAACCCCCCCAAATGACCCCATTTTGCAAAGTAGACACTCCAATCTATTTGCTGAGAGGCATGGTGAGTATTTTGCAGCTCTCATTTTTTTGGAAAATGAAGAAAAAACAGGAAAATGCATTTTTTTTCCTCTTTTTTTAATTTCCAAAACTTTGTGACAAAAAGTGAGATCTGCAAAACACTCAACATGCCTTTCTGCACATAGCTCAGGGTGTCTACTTTCCGAAAAGGGGTCATTTGGGGGGGGTTGTGCTGTCTTGGCATTTCATGGCCTCCAAAACTGTGATAGGTAGTCAGGAGTGAAATCAACAATTTACGCCCTTGGAAAGCCTGAAGGCGATGATTGGTTTTCGGGGTCCTGTACTCGGCTAGACTGCAAAAAAGTCTCACACATGGGGTATCCCTGTACTCAGGAGAAGCCGCAGAATGTATTTTGGGGTGTCAGTTCACATATACCCATGGCATGTGTGAGCAATATATCATTTACTGACAACTTTGTGTAAAAAAAAAAAAAAATATATATATATATATATATATATATATATATATATATTTCCCGGAACTTGTGGCAAAATATAAAATATTCCATGGACTCACCATGCCTCTCAGCAAATAGCTTGGGGTGTCTACTTTCCAAAATGGGGTCATTTGGGGGCTTTTGTGCTATCTTGGAATTTTAGGGCCTCCGAAACTGTGATAGGTAGTCAGGAGTGAAATCAACAATTTACGCCCTTTGAAAGCCTGAAAAGGGGGACTGGTTTTCGGGGACCTGTACTCAGCTAGACTGCAAAAAAGTCTAACACATGGGGTATCCCTGTACTCAGGAGAAGCAGTAGAATGTATTTTAGGGTGTCATTTCACATATACCCATGGCATGTGTGAGCAATATATCATTTACTGACAACTTTATGTAAAAAAAACAAAAAAAAAATAATAATATATTTCCCGGAACTTGTGGCAAAATATAAAATATTCCATGGACTCACCATGCCTCTCAGCAAATAGCTTGGGGTGTCTACTTTCCAAAATGGGGTCATTTGGGGGGGTTTTGTGCTATCTTGGAATTTTAGGGCCTCCGAAACTGTGATAGGTAGTCAGGAGTGAAATCAACAATTTACGCCCTTGGAAAGCCTGAAAGCGGGGACTGGTTTTAGGGGACCTGTACTCAGCTAGACTGCAAAAAAGTGTCACAAATGGGGTATCCCTGTACTCAGGAGAAGCAGCAGAATGTATTTTGGGGTGTCATTTCACATATACCCATGGCATGTGTGAGCAATATTTCATTTACTGACAACTTTGTGAAAAAAAAAAAAAAAATATATATATATATATATATATATATATATATATTTCCCGGAACTTGTGACAAAATATAAAATATTCCATGGACTCACCATGCCTCTCAGCAAATAGCTTGGGGTATCTACTTTCCAAAATGGGGTCATTTGGGGGGGGGTTGTGCTATCTTGGAATTTTAGGGCCTCCGAAACTGTGACAGGTAGTGCAGAGGTGACATGCACAATTTACGCCATTAGAAAACCTGAGAGTGTTGATTGGTTTTCGCGGTCCTGTACACAGCTAGGCTCCCAAAAAATCTCACACATGGGGCATCCCCATACTCAGGAGAAGTGGCAGAATGTATTTTGGGGTGTCATTCCACATATACCCATGTCATGTGTGAGAATTTTATCTTTTAGTGACAACTTTGTGTAAAAAAATAAATAAAAAAAAAATAGTAATTTTCCCAAAACTTGTGGTAAAATATAAAATATACCATGGACTCACCATGCCTCTCAGAAAACAGCTTGGGGTGTCTACTTTGCAAAATGGGGTCATTTGGGGGGGGATTTGTGGTATCTTGACATTTCAGGGCCTCCTAAACCGTTAGAGGTAGTGAGAAAAAGCAATGGAAAATGTACGCCCTTTGAAATTCTGATGGTGGTGATTTGTTTTCGGGGTCCTGTACACAGCTAGGCTCCCAAAAAGTCTCACATATGTGGTATCCCTGTACTCAGGAGAAGCAGCAGAATATATTTTGGGGTGTAATTACACATATACCCATGGCATGTGTGAGCAATATATCATTTCAATGACAACTTTGTGTAAAAAAAAAAAAAATTTTTTAGTCATTTTTCAAACACCTGTGACAAAAAAAATGAAATATTCAATGAGCTCAACATGCCTCTCAGAACATTCCTTAGGATGTCTACTTTCCAAAAAGTGGTAGTTTGGTGGGGTTTTGTACTGCCCTGCCATTTTAGCACTTCATGAAATGAGATAGGCAGTCAGAAATTAAAGCTGCGTAAATTTCAGTATTTACACCATAGTTTGTAGACGCTATAACTTTTGCGCAAACCAATAAAAGTTCGCTCATTGATTTTTTTTTTGTCAAAGACATGTAGCTAAATATATCTTGGCCAAAAAAAATACATCAATTGAGTATATTGGATATTTTTTAAAAGACAAAGTTGAAAATGTCATTTTTTTGCAAAATTTTCGCTCTTTTTTTTATTAATATCGCAAAAAATAAAAAGCGCAGAGGTGATCAAATACCACCAAAAGAAAGCTCTGTTTGTGGGAAAAAAGGACGTAAATTTCGTTTGGGTACCACATTGCATGACCGCACAATTGTCAGTTAAAGTCACGCAGTGCCGAGTCGTAAAATACCCCCTGGTCAGGAAGGGGTAAAATCTTCCGGGGCTTAAGTGGTTAAAGAGAATGTAACAGATGACCAGTGAGTTATACCCGGCAACTAAAATGTGGAGTGTGCCCCCATTAATTAGAGTAGTTCCGGGAAATTTTACTTGTTTCATCAGTACTGATGAGACAGGACAACAAGTATGGGAGCTACCCTCATCTTACTGCCCCCAAAATGTACCAATCACAAATTTGCCTTACCAACAGACATGGTTTAAGGATCAGGAGAAGCAATTAGCTGATATATGGTGGTTATGCGGGGATATGAAGCTTAGGCCTAAACTCCCTTCCAGGTGGAAAGGAAGCTGTGCTTTAACACACTTGCTTCTTCCTTTCTATATGATACCTGTAGGTGCTGAAGTAAAAATACCTCAGTTGGAGAAGCACCACTTTCGCATGAAAAGAGAAACACCTTGAGGATCGTTTGACAACCGAGTCTATGTTGATTCCATCGGAGTGCCACAAGGAGCCCCTGATGAGTTCAAAGCACAGAACCAAGTATTAGCCGGACTCACCTCCATCTTCCTATGGGTACAGCCCAACAAGAATGTTGACTGGATAAATTACATCTACTATAACCAGTAAATGTTTGTGAACTATACCCGAGACGCTCTTAAAGGACTAGCCAGCCAACTGGATGCAACTTTGTTGGTAGCCTGGCAGAATCGTATTGCTCTCGATATGCTGCTGGCGGAAAAAGGAGGTGTGTGTAAGATGTTTGGAACTTTTTGTTGCACCTTCATTCCTAACAATACAGCTCCTGATGGTAGCATAATGAGGGCTCTGCAAGGATTGCAGATGCTATCTGAGGAACTAGCAGAAAATTCTGGGGTGGAAAACCCCTTAACTGGACTCTTTGAGACTTGGTTCGGTAGGTGGGGTGAACTGGTGAAAAATGCATTGATTTCAATAATAATGGCCGCCACAGTGCTAACTGTGTGTGGTTGCTGTTGCATTCCCTGTGTTCAAGGACTCCTCCAACGTTTCATTGACACCTCTTTGACAAAGACTATGTACTTACAAGGGAACTCAAACGAACTATACTCTGGATTTGGTTCAGAGTCAGATGACGACGAATTCAAGGACACTGCCCCCATCTCTCATGTATGAACTATATGATGGATCTTGGTAAAATCTGGGAAGCCAGGATGCTGATGAGCCGGTCATAAATGATTATAATTAGGGGGGAGATGATAAAGAAATTTGGAATGTTTCATAAATATTATATGTGTTATATGTGTTATAATCATGTAATGCTATTTTAGAACTGCATATTCAGCAGATTCTGCTAATAATTTAAACCGTGGCTACAGCATTTCCTGCCATATGGTTTTTGTTAAGACTTACTATATGAAGTTTCACACTTACAAAGACTTACTATATGAAGTTACTCTGTATATCCTGTCCAGATGTTTAGAAATAATAGACTGCTATACAACCCCCTTCCTTAGGATATATTAAAGGCTGTCAATCATTGTCCAAAGAAAGGAGGGGGATTTTAACTCTGTCTGAAGCATATATAAGGAGGACTGCAGACACTATGCAAACCAGACAGGTTATAGAAGCTCACAGAAAGTATGTCGATATAACCTTACTCCTCGTATACGAGAAATAAATGAATTCTTCTTTGAATCAGCTTGTGGTCTAACGGTAATTTTCCCTTACAGCATTCCCAGGCGGTCTCCCATCCAGGTACTAACCAGGCCGGACCCTGCTTAGCTTCCGAGATCAAAAGAGATTGGGCGCTTTCAGGGTGATGTGGCCGTAGGCGATCACCACTGCCACCCTCGACCCCTTTGAACTTGGCCATGGCAAGATAGCACCTCAGGAGAAACAAAAAGAAAACCAACGAATAAAGGAAAAGTCAAAAGCCTACAGCACCTGGTATTCCCAGGCGGTCTCCCATCCATGTACTAACCAGGCCTGACCCTGCTTAGCTTTTGAGATCAGGTGAGATCGGGTGCGATCAGGGTGATGTTGCCGTAGGCGATCACCACTGCCACCCTTGACCCCTTTGAACATGACCATGGCAAGATGGCAAGATGGCACCTCAGGAGAAACAAAAAGAAAGCCAAAAAATAAAGGAAAAGCCAAAAGCCTACAGCACCTGGTATTCCCAGGCGGTCTCCCATCCAGGTACTAACCAGGCCGACCCTGCTTAGCTTCCGAGATCAGACAAGATCGAGCGCGTTCAGGGTGACGTGGCCGTAGGCGATCACCACTGCCACCCTCGACCCCTTTGAACTTGGCCATGGCAAGATGGCACCTCAGGAGAAACAAAAAGAAAGCCAACGAATAAAGGAAAAGCCATCAGCCTACAGCACATGGTATTCCCAGGCGGTTTCCCATCCAAGTAGTAACCAGGCCCGACCCTGCTTAACTTCGGAGATCAGACGAGATCGGGCGCGTTTAGGGTGATGTGGCTGTAGGCAATCACCACTGCCACCCTCGACCCCTTTGAACTTGGCCATGGCAAGATGGCACCTCAAGAGAAATAAAAAGAAAGCCAACGAATAAAGGAAAAGCCTACAGCACCTGGTATTCTCAGGCGGTCTGCCATCCAGATACTAACCAGGCCGGACCCTGCTTAGCTTCCGAGAACAGACATGTTCAGGGTGATCACCACTGCCATCCTCGACCCCTTTGAACTTGGCCATGCCAAGATGGTACCTCAGGAGAAACAAAAAGAGAGCCAACGAATAAAGGAAAATCCAAAAGCCTACAGCACCTGGTATTCCAAGGCGGTCTCCCATCCAGGTACTAGCGAGGCCCGACCTTGCTTAGCTTCCGAGATAAGACGAGATCAGGCGCGTTCAGGGTGATGTGGCTGTAGGCAATCACCACTGCAACCCTCGACCCCTTTGAACTTGGCCATGGCAAGATGGCACCTCAGGAGAAACAAAAAGAAAGCCAACGAATAAAGGAAAAGCCAAAAGCCTACAACACCTGGTATTCCCAGGCGGTCTCCAATCCAGATACTAACCAGACCCGACCCTGCTTAGCTTCTGAGATCAAAAGAGATTGGGCGCGTTCAGGGTGATGTGGCCGTAGGCGATCACCACTGCCACCCTCGACCCCTTTGATCTTGGCCGTGGCAAGATGGAAACCTCAGGAGAAACAAAAAGAAAGTCTACGAATAAAGGAAAAGCCAAAACCTACAGCGCCTGTTATTCCCTGGCAGTCTCCCATCCAGGTACTAACCAGGCCTGACCCTGTTTAGCTTCCGAGATCAGATGAGATCGGGCGCGTTCAGGGTAGTCTTAAAAACCCGGTTTTAGACAAGATAATTGCATTTCGTAACCAATGCCTGAAAAAATTTTTTTGGTCAAAATGACTCTACTTTGGTCTCCAATTGTCTAAAAAACCTTTTTTAGTCAAAATAACTGCATTTGGTCACCAAAGGTCTGAAAAAATGTTTTTGTCAAAATTACTATATTTTCGTCTTTTAGAGTTTAAAAGGCGGGCTTTGGACAAGATAATTGCATTTGGTAACCAATGGCCTGAAACATTTTTTGGGGTCAGAATGACTCAATTTTTGTCTCCAAGTTTCTAAAAAGCCTTTTTTAGTCAAAATAACTGCATTTGGTCACCAAAGGTCTGAAAAAATGTTTTAGTCAAAATGACTCTATTTTCGATTTTTAGAGTCTTAAAACGCCGGTTTTAGAAAAGATAACTGCATTTGGTAAACCAATGGCCTGAAAAACATTTTTTGGTCAAAATGACTCTATTTTGGTGTCTAAGTGTCTAAAAAGCCTGTTTTAGTCAAAATAACTGCATTTGGTCACCAAAGGTCTGAAAAAATGTTTTAGTCAAAATGACTGTATTTTCGTCTTTTAGAGTCTTAAAACGCCGGTTTTAGAAAAGATAACTGAATTTGGTCACCAATTGCCTGAAAAAAAGTTTTTTGGTCAAAATGACTCTATTTTGGTCTCCAAGTGTCTAAAAAGCCTTTGTTAGTCAAGATAACTGCATTTGGTCACCAAACGTCTGAAAATTGTTTTTTAGTCAAAATGACTGTATTTTCGTCTTTTAGAGTCTTAAAAAGCCGGTTTTAGACAAGAAAAAGCTTTTGGCTTTTCCTTTATTCGTTGACTTTCTTTTTGTTTCTCCTGAGGTTTCCATCTTGCCACGGCCAAGATCAAAGGGGTCGAGGGTGGCAGTGGTGATCGCCTACGGCCACATCACCTTGAACGCGCCCAATCTCGTCTAATCTCGGAAGCTAAGCAGGGTCGGGCCTCATTAGTACCTGGATGGGAGACCGCCTGGGAATACCAGGTGCTGTAGTCTTTTGGCTTTTCCTTTATTCGTTAGCTTTCTGTTTTTTTTCTCCTGAGGTGCCATCTTGCCATGGCCAAGTTCAAAGGGGTCGAGGGTGGCAGTGGTGAACGCCTACGGCCACATCACCCTGCATGCACCCGATCTTGTCTGATCTTGGAAGCTAAGCAGGATCGGGCCTGGTTAGTACCTGGGTGGGAGACCGCCTTTATAGCGGAGGAGTAGTTTAATCTACATTGGCTACACTGGTAGATAGGGAAACAAGTAATAATCCAACTAGGCAGGTACAGCTTGCAACAATCCAGGTAGCGTTATACAATCCTACCCTCCTAAGAACTAGACGACACATAGGCTGGGAGTCAACTCAGAATGCCTTTTTTATTGAAAACACAAGAGATCTACACTCTGCCAAAACCCCCTCCCACCCTCTTCGAGTCATTCCACACAAACACACATTACATAATATGCTTACAAGGCAGACAGGAACAATAGGACAATGGAATGCAGGTATTCACAATAACAAACCCCACCCCACTAGCAGGGGTCTATGAAACACTGCTGCCATATTCTAGCAATCTGCAATATATCTTTATATATTTCCTCAGGGACACTGTTCAGTAATGTTATGGTCATTCTTTCAACACAAGCCACACTCTCAGTGTCCATTCCGCTACAGCCTGGGAATACCAGGTGCTGTAGGCTTTTGGCTTTTCCTTTATTCGTTGGCTTTCTTTTTGTTTATCCTGAGGTGCCATCTTGCCATGGCCAAGTTCAAAGGGGTCGAGGGTGGCAGTGGTGATCGCCTACGGCCACATCACCTTAAACGCGCCCGATCTCGTCTGATCTCGGAAGCTAAGCAGGGTCGTACCTGGATAGGAGACTGCCTTTGAATACCAGGTGCTGTAGGCTTTTGGCTTTTCCTTTATTTGTTGGCTTTCTTTTTGTTTCTCCTGAGGTGCCTTCTTGCCATCTTGCCATCTTGCCATCTTGCCATGGCCATGTTCAAAGGGATCGAGGGTGGCAGTGGTAATCGCCTATGGCAACATCACCCTGAACGCACCTAATCTCATCTGATCTCGAAGGCTAAGCAGGGTTGGGTCTGGTTAGTACCTGGATGGGAGACCGCCTGGGAATACCAGGCGCTGTAGGTTTTGGCTTTTCCTTTATTTGTTGACTTTCTTTTTGTTTCTCCTGAGGTTTCCATCTTGCCACGGCCAAGATCAAAGGGGTCGAGGGTGGCAGTGGTGATCGCCTACGGCCACATCACCCTGAACGCGCCAGATCTTGTCTGATCTCGGAAGCTAAGCAGCGTCGGGCCTGGTTAGTTCCTGGATGGGAGACCACCTGGGAATACAAGGCGCTGTAGGCTTTTGGCTTTTCCTTTATTCATTGGCTTTCTTTTTGTTTCTTTCCATGGCCATGGCCAAGGCCAAGTTCCAAGAAGTCGAGGGGGGCTGTGGTGATCGCTTATGGCCACATCACCCTGAACGCGTCCAAACTCGTCTGATCTAGGAAGCTAAGCAGGGTCGGGCCTGGTGGTTAGTACCTGGATGGGACAACGCCTGGGAATACCAGGTGCTGTAGGCTTTTGGCTTTTCCTTTATTTGTTGGCTTTCTTTTTGTTTCTCCTGAGGTGCCATCTTGCCATGGCCAATTTCAAAGGGGTCGAAGGTGGCAGTGGTGGTCACCTTCAGCCACATCACCCTGAATGTGCACGATCTAGTCTGATCTCGAAGCTAAGCAGGCTCAGGCCTGGTTCGTACCTGGATGGGAGACCCCCTGGGAATACCAGGTGCTATAGGCTTTTGGCTTTTCCTTTATTTGTTGGCTTTCTTTTTGTTTCTCCTGAGGTGCCATCTTGCCATGGCCAAGTTCAAAGGGGTTGAGGGTGGCAGTGGCGATCGCCTACTGCCACATCACCCTGAATGCGCCCGATCCCGTGTGATTTTGGAAGCTAAGCAGGGTCGGGCCTGGATAGTACCTGGATAGGAGACCGCCTGGGAATACCAGGTGCTGTAGGCTTTTGGCTTTTCCTTTATTCGTTGGCTTTCTTTTTGTTTCTCCTGAGGTGCCATCTTGCCATGGCCAAGTTCAAAGGGGTCGAGGGTGGCATTGATGAGCGCCAACGGCCACATCGCCCTGAACGTGCCCGATCTCATCTGATTTTGGAAGCTAAGCAGGATCGGGCCTGGTTAGTACCTGGATAGGAGAGCGCCTGGGAATACCAGGTGCTGTAGGATTTTGTTTTTTCCTTTATTCGTTGGCTTTATTTTTGTTTCTCCTGAGGTGCCATCTTGCCATTGCCAAGTTCAAAGGGGTCGAGGGTGGCAGTGGTGATTGCCTACGGCCACATCACCCTGATCGCGCCCGATCTCGTCTGGTCTCGGAAGCTAAGCAGGGTTGGGCCTGGTTAGTACCTGGATCCGAGACCGCCTGGGAATACCAGGTACTGTAGGCTTTTGGCTTTTCCTTTATTCGTTGGCTTTCTTTTTGTTTCTCCTGAGGTGCCATCTTGCCATGGCCAAGTTCAAAGGGGTCGAGGGGGGTCGAGGGGGGTCAAGAGTGGTCGCCTATGGCCACATCACCCGGAACGGGCCCGATCTTGGAAGCTAAGCAGGGTCAGGCCTGGTTAGTACCTGGATGGGAGACCACCTGGGAATACCAGGTGCTGTAGGCTTTTGCTTTGCCTTTATTCGTTGGCTTTCTTGTTGTTTCTCCTCACGTGCAATCTTGCCATGGTCAAGTTCAAAGGGGTCGAGGGTGGCAGTGGTGATTGCCTGAGGGTGGCAGTGGTGATTGCCTGAGGGTGGCAGTGGTGATTGCCTGAGGGTGGCAGTGGTGATTGCCTATGGCCACATCACCCTGGAAGCACCCAATCTCGTCTGATCTTGGAAGCTAAGCAGTGTCAGGCCTGGTTAGTACCTGGATGGGAGACCATCTGGGAATACCAGGTGCTGTAGGCTTTTGGCTTTTCCTTTATTCGTTGTTTTTCTTTTTTTTTCTCCTGAGGTGCCATCTTGCCATGGCCAAGTTCAAAGGGGTCGAGGGTGGCAGTGGTTATCGCCTATGGCCACATGACCCTGAACGTGTCTGATCTCGGAAGCTGGAGGTACATTAGGCATTCACAATATACAGAAGTAAGTGTCAGCCTGTATAGGCCCCAAAAAATTAGCTCACATGGGTTTACCTGACAGCTAAGTATGTAGTATTTGGTGGCGGAAGGTACAATAGGCATTCACAGGATACTGATACAATCAAGGGGGGAATCCTGTGCTAAATGATGATACAGATAAAAACCATATATAGCAGCTAGAACACTGGACCTATAGAAATCCAAACAATAATGCGTATCAAATAGTGCAGCGCTAAAAAATAACTCTGATAGGTAAATCACAAAAAACATTGGTGCAGTGCAATCAAACAAGACCAACATATAAAAGTCCATAAAGGTCATGTATCCCAAATTATGGATCTGATGTGGAGAGAAAAAAGAAGTCCAAAACAGAGGGTGAGGTCCCAAGATGTGGTGAGCAGAGAGAAGACACCCGTGATGAATGGATGAAGGTGGCTGCTTACCAAAGAGAATGGGCCCCCAACTTAATGGACAGGCCACTCAGGCTTGAGACAAGAACACTCAGGATAAACTCTTTCCTCCACATAGATAGACCAGGATCATGTTCATTTGGGATTCATGACCTTTATGGACTTTTATATGTTGGTCTTGTTTGATTGCACTGCACCAATGTTTTTTGTGATTTACCTATCATAGTTATTTTTTAGCGCTGCACTATTTGATACGCATTCACAGGATACTGAAGTAAGTGTCAGCCTGTATAGGCCCCAAAAATTAGCTCACATGGGTTTAACTGACAGCAAAGAACGTAGTGTATTTGATGGCTGGAAGTAAATTAGGCATTCACAGTAGACAGAAGTGTCGGCCTGTATAGGCCCCAAAAATTAGCTCACATGGGTTTAACTGACAGCAAAAAAGATAGTGTATTTGATGGCTGGAGGTACATTAGGCATTCACAGGATACAGAAGTAAGTATCAGCCTGTATAGGCCTCAAAAATTAGCTCACATGGGTTTAACTGACACCAAAGAACGTAGTGTATTTGATGGCTGGAGGTACATCAGGCATTCACAGTATACAGAAGTAAGTGTCGGCCTGTTTAGGCCCCAAAAATTAGCTCACATGGATTTAACTGACAGCAAAGAACATAGTATTGGATGGCTAGAGGTACATCAGGCATTCGCAAAGTATACAGAAGTAAGTGGCCTGTATAGAACCCAAAAATTAGCTCACATGTGTTTAACTGACAGCAAAGTACGTAGTATTTGATGGCTGAAGGTACATTAGGCATTCACACAGTATACAGAAGTAAGTGTCGGCCTCTATAGGCCCCAAAAATTAGCTCACTTGGGTTTACCTGACTGCTAAGAACGTAGTATTCTGTGGCTAAAGGGACATTAGGCATTCACAGGATACAGAAGTAAGTGTCGGCCATAAAAGGCCCCAGAAATTAGCCCACATGGGTATACCTGACACTTAACTTCAGCCACAGAATACTTCATTCTTAGCTGTCAGTTAAACCCATGTGGGCTAATTTCTGGGGCCTATACAGGCCGACACTTACTTCTGTACCCTGTGAATGCCTAATGTACCTTCAGCCACCAAATACTACGTTCTTAGCTGTCAGGCTAATTTATGGGGACTTTTATGGCCAACACTTTTTTCTGTATCCTGTGAATGCCTAATGTGGCTTCAGCCACAGAATACTAAATACATTCATTTTGACAAAAAAATTCAGACCGTTGGAGACCAAATGCAGTTATCTTGTCTAAAACCGGCTTTTTAAGGCTCTAAAAGACAAAAATATATTTTGACTAAATTTTTTTTAAGACCTTTGGTGACCAAATGCAGTTATTTATACTAAAAAAGGCTTTTTAGACACTTGGAGACCAAAATAGAGTCATTTTGACCAAAAAATGTTTTTCAGGCCATTGGAGCCAAATGTCTAAAATTTTGTCTAAAACCGGCTTTTTAACCACTTTACCACTAGAGGATTTTGCTGTCTTACGTCTGGGCCACTTTTTGCGATTCGGCACTGTGCGACTTTAACGGACAATTGCGCGGTCGTGCGACGCTGTACCCAAACAAAATTTACATCCTTTTTTCCCACAAACAGAGCTTTCTTTTGGTGGTATTTGATCACCTGTGCGATTTTTACTTTTTGCGCTATAAACAAAAAAAGAGCGTTTATTTTGAAAAAATAACAATATTTTTCACATTTTTTTATATGAAATTCCCCCCAAAAAAATGTAAAAATCAATTTTTTTTTAATTTTTGGCCAATTTGTTTTATGCTACTTATGTTTGGTAAAAAATCACAATAAGCGTATTTTGATTGGTTTGCGCAAAAGTTATTGCGTTTACTAACAAAGGGAAAGATTTCTGTCATTTTTGGTGTTTTTTTAACGTGTAATGGCGGCGATCTGTGATTTTTTTGCGGGACTGCGACATTGCGGCGGACGGAACGGACCCTTTACTGACATTTTCGACACTTTGGGGGTACCAGTGACATTACTGCAGTAATCAGTGCTATATATATGCACTGTTACTGTAAAAATGACACTGGCAGGGAAGGGGTTAATGCCTGGTGCTTACTAACGTGTGGGGGGGAGGTGACTGTGTGACACAAGGACAGATCGAGGGTTCAACTATGCTGAACCCTGCAATCTGACCCTGCCTGTCACTTCAGAGATCCGCCCGCTTGTGTTTACACAGGCGGGCGGATCTCCACACTCGATTCCCCGACGATCGGGTAAGAGCAGCGGCGATCGCTGCTGCTCCTCCCCTGGCCCGACTCCCACTGTGACTGAATACAGCGGGAGCGAGCCACCGAGTAAGGGGAGTATCTGGGGATGTAGGTCTACGTTGTCAGACGATAACGAACCACTTTGCCGCAGTAGGCTCAACGTGAGCAGACGGCAAGTGGTTAAGGCTCTAAAAGACAAAAATATAGTCATTTGGACTAAAAAAAATTTCAGACCTTTGGTGACCAAATGCAGTTATTTTGACTAAAAAAAAGGCTTTTTAGACACTTGGAGACCAAAATAGAGTCATTTTGACCAAAACATTTTTTCACGCCATTGGAGCCCAAATGGCCGGTTTTAGACAAATCTTGTCTAAAACCGGCTTTTTAAGGCTCTAAAAGACAAAAATGCAGCCATTTTGACTAATTTTTTTATCAGACCTTTGGTGACCAAATGCAGTTATTTTGACTAAAAAAGCTTTTTAGACACTTGGAGACCAAAATAGAGCCATTTTGACCAAAAAAATGTTTTCAGGCCATTGGAGCCAAATGTCTAAAATCTTGTCTAAAACCGGCTTTTTAACCACTTGCCGACTGCCTAACGCTGATCTACGTCGGCAGTCAGCTACTCACAGGCAAAGCGACGTAGGTCTACGTCGCTAGCTTGTGAGGGTCTAGGGAGCGAGCGCGCGCCGCCGGAGGTGCGCTCCCGCGCGGTCACGCACCCCCCCCGCGCGTGTTACCAGCGGACCCGATGTCCGCCGGTCACTCTGCGATCGTCCGGGGAGAGGGAGAAAGTCAGGCGGCTTGTGTAAACAAGCTGCCTGTCATTCTCCCAGGTGTATGAAGGATGATCATACGGTTCTACTATGTAGAACCGTTGATCACTGTTCATACATCTGAAGCCACAGCCAATCACAGTAGAAAGCACGCCCCTAGGGACACACACAGCCCTTCCCTCTCAAATAAAGTTAACCCCTTCACTACCAGTGTATTTTTACAGTAACAGTGCATATGTATAGCACTGATTACTGTAGTAATGTCACTGGTAACCCCAAAAGTGTCAAAAATGTCAGTCAAGGGTCCGATCTGTACCGCAAAAAAAATCACAGATCGCCGCCATTACGCGTTAAAAAAAAAACAACAAAAATGACAGTTAGTAAACGCGATAACTTTTGCGCAAACCGATCAAAATACGCTTTTTGCGATTTTTTTTACCAAACATAGGTAGCATAAAACAAATTGGCTGAAAATGTTAAAAAATTTTGATTTTTACATTTTTTTGGGGGGGAATTTCATATAAAAAAATGTGAAAAATATTGCTATTTTTGCAAAATTTACGCTCTTTTTTTGTTTATAGCGCATGATCAAAAAATCGCACAGGTGATCAAATACCACCAAAAGAAAGCTCTGTTTGTGGGAAAAAAAGGACGCCAAATTCATTTAGATACAGCGTCGCACGACCGCGCAATTGTCCGTTAAAGTCACGCAGTGCCGAATCGCAAAATACCCCCTGGTCAGGAAGGGGGTAAAATCTTCCGGGGCTTAAGTGGTTAAGGCTCTAAAAGACAAAAATATAGTCATTTGGACTAAAAAAATGTTTCAGACCTTTGGTGACCAAATGCAGTTATTTTGACTAAAAAAGGCTTTATAGACATTTGGAGACCAAAATAGAGTCATTTTGACCAATAAAAAATTTTCAGGCCATTGGAGCCAAATGTCTAATATTTTTGTCTAAAACTGGCTTTTTAAGGCTCCAAAAGACAAAAATATAGTCTTTTGGACGAATTTTTTTTATCAGACCTTTGGTGACCAAATGCAGTTATTTTGACTACAAAAGGCTTTTTAGACACTTGGAGACCAAAATAGAGTCATTTTGACAAAAAAAAATTCACGCCATAGGAGCCCAAATGGACGGTTTTAGACAAATATTGTCTAAAACCGGCTTTTTAAGGCTCTAAAAGACAAAAATATAGTAATTTGGACTAAAAAAATTTTCAGACCTTTGCTGACCAAATGCAGTTATTTTGACTACAAAAGGCTTTTTAGACACTTGGAGACCAAAATAGAGTCATTTTGACAAAAAAAATTTCACGCCATAGGAGCCCAAATGGACGGTTTTAGACAAATCTTGTCTAAAACCGGCTTTTTAAGGCTCTAAAAGACAAAAATATAGTAATTTGGACTAAAAAAATTTTCAGACCTTTGCTGACCAAATGCAGTTATTTTGACTTAAAAAGGCTTTTTAGACACTTGGAGACCAAAATAGACTCATTTTGACCAAAATTGTTTTTCAGGCCATTGGAGCCCAAATGGCCAATTTTAGACAAATCTTGTCTAAAACCGGCTTTTTAAGGCTCTAAAAGACTAAAATACATTCATTTTGACTTAATTTTTTTTCAGACCTTTGGTGACCAAATGCAGTTATTTTGACCAAAAAAGGCTTTTTAGACACTTGGAGTCCAAAATAGAGTCATTTTGACCAAAAAAAATTTTCACGCCATTGGAGCCCAAATGGCCGGTTTTAGACAAATCTTGTTTAAAACCGGCTTTTTAAGGCTCTAAAAGACAAAAATACAGTCATTTTGACAAATTTTTTTATCAGACCTTTGGTGACCAAATGCAGTTATTTTGATTAAAAAAGACTTTTTATACACTTGGAGACCAAAATAGAGTCATTTTGACCAAAAAATGTTTTCAGGCCATTGGAGCCAAATGTCTAAAATCTTGTCTAAAACCGGCTTTTTAAAGCTCTAAAAGACAAAAATATAGTCATTTGGACTAAAAAAATTTTCAGACCTTTGGTGACCAAATGCAGTTATTTTAACTAAAAAAAATTTCACGCCATTGGAGCCCAAATGGCCGGTTTTAGACAAATCTTTTCTTAAACCGGCTTTTTAAGGCTCTAAAAGACAAAAATACATTCATTTTGACTTAATTTTTTTCATCAGACCTTTGGTGACCAAATGCAGTTATTTTGACTTAGAAAGGCTTTTTAGACACTTGGAGACCAAAATAGAGTAATTTTGACCAAAAAAATGTTTTCAGGCCATTGGAGCCAAATGTCTAAAATCTTGTCTAATACTGGTTTTTTAAGGCTCTAAAAGACAAAAATATAGTCATTTGGACTAAAAAAAAATTCAGACCTTTGGTGACCAAATGCAGTTATTTTGACTAAAAAAGGCTTTATAGACACTTGGAGACCAAAATACAGTCATTTTTACCAAAAAAAATTTTCAGGCCATTGGAGCCCAAATAAAGTTATTTTGTCTAAAACCGGCTTTTTAAGGCTCTAAAAGACAAAAATACAGTAATTCTGACTACATTTTTTTTCAGACCTTTGGTGACCAAATAAAGTTATTTTGACTAAAAAAGGTTTTTTAGACACTTGGAGACCAAAATAGTGTCATTTTGATCAAAAATTCTTTTAGGCCATTGGAGCCCAAATGGCCAGTTTTAGACAAATCTTGTCTAAACCCAGCTTTTTAAGGCTCTAAAAGACAAAAATACAGTCATTTTGAAAAAAAAAAAAAATTCAGACCTTTGGTGACCAAATGCCGTTATTTTGACTAAAAAAGGATTTTCAAACACTTGGAGACCAAAATATTCATTTTGACCAAAAAAAATGTCAGGCCATTGGAGAGCAAAATGCAGTTATATTGTCTGAAACCGGCTTTTTAAGACTCTAAAAGACAAAAATACAGTCATTTTGACTAGAGTTGAGCGGACAATTGGATGTCCGTGTTCGGCGGGTTCGGCCGAACTTGAAAAAAAAATCCGGGTCCGTGTCCCGGACTTTTTCCGAACTTTACCCGGACACCAAACCCCATTGAAGTCAATGGGGACCCGAACTTTCAGGCACTAAAAGGGCTCTAAAACACCAATGGAAAGGGCTAGAGTGCTGCAAATGGCAGCAAAATGTAGTTAAGAGCATGGCAAGTGCTCTGCAAACAAATGTGGATAGGGAAATAACTTAAAAACAACAAAAAAACGAAAAATAAAACGATTTTCCTCATTTGTGAAAGAAGAGGCCCATATGGAGTAGGAGGGAGGTTGAGGTGGCGGTGGATGTGGCGGTGTAGGTGGAAGCGGCGGTGGAGGGGGACGAGGTAGCCAACACTGCTTTTTTCAGTCATTTTAAATTAGGGTTTATCCCAAAAGAATGAGAAAGATCAAAAATATAACAATGGCTGGGTAAGGTCGGTATCCATCTCTTTTCTGCACAAGGTACGGAAAAATCCTGTGGGATCCATGCCTGGTTCATTTTAATGAACGTGAGCTTGTCCACATTGTCTCTGGACAGGCGGCTGCGCTTGTCTGTGATAACGCCCCCAGCCGTGCTAAATACACGTTCAGATAATACACTGGCTGCAGGGCACGCCAGCACCTCCAAAGCGTAAAGGGCAAGCTCAGGCCATGTGCCCAATTTGGAGACCCAGAAGTTGAAGAGGGCAGACCCGTCATTAACTACATGTAGGCGTGTGCACACATACTGCTCCACCATGTTGGTGAAATGCTGCCTCCAGCTAAGACATTCCATATGAGCTGCTGGTGCTGCTGTTTGTTGTGGCGTGCTGACAAAGCTTATCCACATTTCGGCCATGCTAACCCTGCCTTCTGAGGTGCTGGCGGTGCCCTGGTTGCGTTGGCGACCTCTTCCTCCTCCTCCTCCTCTGCCTTGGCCTTGTGCTTCCACTGTGGCCCCGCTGTCAGGTGGGAATGCCAGCAGCATCACGTCTACCAGCGTGCGCTTGTACTCGCGCATCTTGCGATCATGCTCCAGTGAGTGAATTGAGGATGGTACGTTGTCCTTGTAACGGGGATCCAGCAGCGTGGCCACCCAGTAATCAGCACAAGTTAGAATGTGGGCAACTCGGCGGTCATTGTGGAAACACTGCAGCATGTAATCGCTCATGTGTGCCAGGCTGCCCAGAGGCAGTGAAAGGCTGTCCTCTGTGTGAGGTGTATCGTCTGTGTCCTCTGTATCCCCGCAGCCACGCACCAGTGATGGCCATGAGCTGGCCTGGGTGCCACCCTGCTGTGAACATGGTTCCATCTCCTCCTCCATCTCCTCCTCCTCATCCTCCTCATCCTCCAGAACTGTGCCCCTGCTGGACAATTGTGTCCCTGGCATTTGTGGGTGCAGGAACCCACCCTCGGAGCCACTTGTGAATGACTGCCCTGAAAGCCTTGGAAATTATCCCTCTTCCTCCTCCTCCTCCTCCTGTGCCACATCCTCTTCCATTATCGCCCAAATCGTTTTTCAAGGAGGCAAAGAAGTGGGATAGTTAAGCTGACAACGGCGTCATTGGCACTGGCCATGTTGGTGGAGTACTCAAAACAGCGCAACAAGGCACACAGGTCTCGCATGGAGGCCCAGTTATTGGTGGTGAAGTGGTGCTGTTCCGCAGAGCGACTCACACGTGCGTGCTGCAGCTGAAACTCCACTATGGCCTGCTGCTGCTCGCACAGTCTTTCCAGCATGTGCAAGGTGGAGTTCCATCTTGTGGGCACGTCACATATGAGGCGGTGAGCGGGAAGGCCGAAGTTACTCTGCAGCGCTGACAGGCGAGCAGCAGCAGTGTGAGAACGCTGAAAGTGCGCACAAATGGCCCTCACTTTCTGCAGCAGCTCTGACATATCGGGGTAATTTTTAAGGAACCTCTGCACAACCAAATTCAGCACATGCGCCAGGCAAGGGATGTGCGTCAAACTGGCTAGGCCCAGAGCTGCTATGAGATTTCACCCGTTATCGCACACCACCAGGCCGGGCTTGAGGCTCGCTGGCAGAAACCACTCATCGGTCTGCTGTTCCATGCTCCTCCACAACTCCTGCGCGGTGTGTGGTTTTTCCCCCAAACAGGCAAGTGTTAAAACTGCCTGCTGTCATTTACCCCTGGCTGTGCTGAAGTTTGTGGTGAAGGGGTTACGCTGAACGGATGAGGAGGCGGTAGAGGATGAGGAAGCGGAGTAGGAGGAGTTAGGAACAGGAGGCAAACTGAAGCGCCCTGCAATCCTCGGTGGTGGAAGGACATGCGCCAAATTGCTATCCGCCTCAGGCCCATCCGCCACTGCAGTTACCCAGTGTGCCGTTGGGACAGTGTCAGGGAGATATAACGCCCCTGACCGTGCTTACTGGTCCACATATTGGTAGTTAGGAGGACCTTGCCACAGATGGCATTGCGCAGTGCACACCTGATTTTTTCCCCCACTTGGTTGTGCAGGGAAGGGATGGCTTGCCTGAAAAAGTAGTGGCGGCTGGGCACGACATACTGTGGGACAGCCACCGACATAAGGCTTTTAAAACTGTGCATCTCCACCAGACGGAATGACAGCATTTCAAAGGCCAAGAATTTTGAAATGCTGGCATTCAGGGCCAGGGATCGCGGGTGGGTAGGGGGGAACTTCCTCTTCCTCTGAAGTGTTTGGGAGATTGAAAGCTGAACGCTTCCAAGGGACATTGTGGAGATGGTTGGTGACCCAGGTGGTGGTGTTGCTGACAGATCGTCTGTTTGTGGGGTGGCAGGTGCCGGTATCACTACAGAGGTGGATGAAGAGGCCGAGACTGCAGCAGAAGAGGAAGCAGGAGGAGCCAGAGAAATTTCTTGGTTTTGAAGGTGTCTACTCCACTGCAGCTCGTGCTTTGCACTTAGATGCCTGATCATGCAGGTTGTGCTCAGGTTGAGAAGGTTTATGCCTCGCTTCAGGCTCTGATTGCACAGGGTGCAAACCACTCGTTTCCTGTCATCAGCACATTTTCTGAAGAACTTCCACGCTAGAGAACTCCTTTGAGCTGGCTTTGGTGCGCTCGGTCCCTTGCTGCGTTGGGCAGTAGCAGGCGTAGTGTCTAGGGCACGGGCGCTCCGCTTCTGCACCCTGCTCCCTCTTCTGCTGTGCTGGTGGCTCTGTGCGACCACCGCCTCTTCCTCCAAACTACTCAGGTCACCTGCATGACCTTCATTCCATGTGGGGTCGAGGACCTCATCGTCCTCCACATCATCTTCCACCCAGTCTTCACCCCTGCCCTCCTTGTCGGTCTCCACAATTCTGAGTGCCACAGCAGATGGCACCTGCGTTTCGTCATCATCGGAGATGTGCTGCGACGGTCCTTCCATGTACTCATCTTTAGAAATAAGTGGTTGGGCATCACTGCACTCAATCTCTTCCACTTCTGGGGCAGGGCTAGGTGGATGGCCCTGGGAAACCCTGCTGACAGAGTCATCAAAACGAAGAAGAGACTGCTGCATGACTTGGGGCTCAGACTGCTTGCCTGATTTGCAAGGGGGTGAGGTGAAAGACGGTTGGACATCGGCTGCAGGTGCCAACTCTGACCTTTCTGCAGTAGACTGGGTGGGAGATAATGTGAAGGAACTGGAGGCACTGTCAGCAGCAAACCAATCTACTATTGCCTCTACTTTTTCTGGCCTCAACACTTGTAGAGGCGCATGATGCCCTACCAAATACTGCTGCAGGTTCTGTCGCCTACTCACACTTGAGGAAGGTGTTTCACTTGTGCATGTAGCTGGCACTGATCGACCACGTCCTCTCCTTGCAACAGGAGCTCTATCAGCAGCACCACGACCCAGGCCACGGCCCCTATTTGACGGTCTCCTCATATTTCTGTAATTTATGATCTTGCCCTAGAAAGGTGTTTATTGAATAGCGGAACAAAACAACAACAGTATCGCACGGGTGTATCTCACAGTCAAATATGCAAACTATGCCGCGATTTAATTTTTTTTTTACCCCAAAAGGGTGTTTATTAAATAGCGGAATAGAAAAACAGTATACAAATATGCAAAGTATGCCGCAATTTAATTTTTTTCACCCCAAAAGGGTGTACATTGAATAGCGGAATAGAAAAAACGATATAAAACGGTGTATTTCACATGTACAAACACAGACTAGGCCCCGATTACAATTTTTTGTACCCTAAAGGGAGGATGAGGAAGAGGAGTAGGAGGAGTTCGGAACAGGAGGAAAACTGAAGCACCCTACAATCCTTGGCGGTGGAAGGAGATGCGCCAAACAAATTTAAAAGGTGTATCTCACATGTACCAATACAGACTATGCTGTAATTTAAATTTTACACTCCAAAAGGGTGTATATTGAATAACGGAATAGAAAAAAAAATTATAAAACGGTGTATCTCACACGTACAAACACAGACTAGGCCCCGATTATAATTTTTTGTACCCTAAAGGGAGGATGAGGATGAGGATGAGGAAGAGGAGTAGGAGGAGTTCGGAACAGGAGGCAAACTGAAGTGCCCTGCAATCCTTGGCGGTGGAAGGAGGTGCGCCACACAAATTTAAAAGGTGTATCTCACACGTACCGATACAGACTATGCCGTAATTTAATTTTTTTCACCCCAAAAGGGTGTATATTGGATAGCGGAATAGAAAATATGTAGAAAAGGAGCAAGTGAAGATAAAACCGGGGGACTAAAACCTGCTCAACCGGCGCTTGCATAAAAGGTTAAAATACAATGTGAAACCACATAAACATAAGCTGCTGCTATAACATAAAATCGTATAAATAAAGGTGCATATAAAATTTGCAATGTTCAAATAAAGCAGACTAAAACGCACTAGCAGTGCTTGAATATAGTGCAATCCAATATGCTAGGAGATAAAGTCAATACAGCTCATGCATAGTGCCCGAAGGGTGTCCACTGATGACAGTCCTAAGCACACAAAAGTCCTTTGCCTTTCACCACACCGAACCCTCCACCACACCAGGGTGCTCACCCTTAAAGAAATGCACTCACCAGAACTCTGGTAAAAACGAGCCCAACACATAAGCCGATCACCAGCTGCAAGTAGATCGTCCGATCCCCACTGTACAGGACCCAACTGACTCCAGACAAGGCACCTGATGGATCTCAGTCCGATCGGTATGTATGGCAAACCAGGAGTACGTTCCCAAAATTCAATGGTGGTACATGTGGAAATAATAGGTCTCATAGAACAGTACCGTTTGGCTAAAAACCTCTTTATTTCCCCAGCAAAGACAATCCCCTGTAGCAATTGCACTTAAATGTCATAATAAGATACAAACATAAAACAGTTGCAATGAGGCATAACCTGCATCCTGCAGCCGGTCCCTGTACTAGTAGTTCGCCGCTGGTACCAAGCTAGAGCGAGCCTCCGGGTTCGGCGTCTGACGTTGGTCGTACCTCGAGACCGTGTGACCACGCGCTCATGCTCAATACCCCAAAATTTTAGATCAGAGGGGTCTTGATTATGATGTTCCTTAAAGTGTAGAGAGACGTTATGGTCCTTAAAACCCTTCCGAATGTTTGCAATATGTTCAGAAATTCTTATTGCAATCGTTCTCTTTGTTCTTCCGATATAAATAAGCCCACACGGGCATTCCATGCCATACACCACATGATGTGGCATGAGATAAGGTCTTTAATATCAAAAACTTCACCATTAGCGGAAGAGCAAAAAGACGAAAAGCCACGTAGATGCGTTCGCACTTGTCTGCATGTCTTGCACCGACGACAGGCATAAAACCCAGTTCTATTATCCCAAAACATTGTGGGTTGGGTAGGGGGGTCTAGAACCTTGCACACTAATTGATCACCGAAAGTAGGAGCTTTCTTATACACAAAGGTGGGTTTGGATGGAATAGTATTACCCAAAATCCTATCCAAACTCAGTACACCCCAATGTTTCCTGATAATATCCTCCACCTCTCTATATTGGGAGTTGTACTGTGTTAGGAAACTCCACTCCTGTTTATTATCCACTGGTCTCACGGTTTCTGCTAGGCATTCCTGCTAGGAAATGCCCAAGACATCTGAGATGTTTTTATCCAGTACCCGACTATCATATCCTTTCTCCAGGAAACATTGTCGGAGAACTTGGGATTGGGTCAGAAAATCCATGTCAGAGGAGCAATTTCTCCTGACTCGCAGAAATTGCCCCTTGGGATGTTCTGCAACCAGCGGTGGTGATGACCGCTGTGAATGGGAAGATACCCATTGCGGTCAGTGGGTTTAAAGTATACCCGAGTTTCCAATGCTCCATTGTTCAACATCACCTCTACATCCAAATAATGGATCGACTCATGGCTCCAACTGAACTCCAATTTGATATTATTTGTATTGGAGTTGAGTGAATCCGCAAATTCTCTCAAGCTGTTCTCAGAGCACTCCCATATAAAGAATAAGTCATCAATATACCTTCTGTATAATTTTAACTCATTCTTACCACGGGCATAGATGAACCGATCCTCCCATTCGCCCATGAAAAGATTGGTGAGGCTGGGAGCAAACTTGGCTCCCATAGCCACGCCACGTTTTTGATTATAAAAATCGCCGTTAAACCAAAAATAGTTATGCGCTAAACAAAACTCAAGTGCGCACTTCAAAAATCTTTTCTCGGGGTCAGGGAGGTCGGTTCTACTGCAAAAGGCCCAATTAAGGGCTAGTAAGGCGTCCTCGTGTTGGATAACGGTGTACAACGAGGACACATCAGCAGTCACCAAAAATACTTCCTTATCTGGGGATATCTGGACCTCTTTTAGAACGCGCAGGAAATCCTTTGTGTCTTTTAAGTACGACCTAAGATTCACTACGCTCACCTGTAAAAAGAAGTCCAGGTATTCACCCAGTCTGGCGGTCACTGAATTTATCCCATTAACAATGGGTCTCACGGGGGGGTTCTGTACATCTTTGTGAATTTTCGGGAGAGTATATATCGTGGGGATTCTATTGTAACTCGGCATCAGGTACCTCTGTTCTTTGTCAGAGAGAACACGATGGTAATAGCCGTACCTTACAAGAGTACGTTCCCAAAATTCAATGGTGGTACATGTGGAAATAATAGGTCTCATAGAACAGTACCGTTTGGCTAAAAACCTCTTTATTTCCCCAGCAAAGACAATCCCCTGTAGCAATTGCACTTACATGTCATAATAAGATACAAGCATAAAACAGTTGCAATGAGGCATAACCTGCGTCCTGCAGCCGGTCCCTGTACTAGTAGTTTGCCACTGGTACCAAGCTAGAGCGAGCCTCTGGGTTCGGCGTCTGACGTTGGTCGTACCTCGTGACCGCGTGACCACGCACTGACGCGTTTCATCAGCAAGTGACTTCAACAGAGGGCGTGGCCACGCGGGTACAGTCACTGCTATTTGACAGCGCCAGAGGGGGCGGTGGCACCAATCAGCCGTATGACGCGGAACGCTCCGCTCTAGTCGTCACTTCCGCCCACTCTGTGAGTCATACCATATATTGCTGACTTCCGCCCATACTTGGCGTCACCGCCGTCTCCGATCAGGTTTACTTGCCGCTTCCGGTGTCCGAGGACACATATACAGCGAGCGTTCAAACAGTCGGATCATAGGCAGATCATACAGCCTTTACATGTGAAGAAAAAACATTTATAGGCGGCTCGATATTAATCATTGAATATCACCTTTAAATAAACACATAATGCATTTAAAATGACACACTCTAAAATATACATTATAAAAGAGATGCATCCCTAATATAGAGTCACACTAAAATACTAAAATACTAAAATACAGAACATTTCCCAGCAGGAATGCCTAGCAGAAACCGTGAGACCAGTGGATAATAAACAGGAGTGGAGTTTCCTAACATAGTACAACTCCCAATACAGAGAGGTGGAGGATATTATCAGGAAACATTGGGGTGTACTGAGTTTGGATAGGATTTTGGGTAATACTATTCCATCCAAACCCACCTTTGTGTATAAGAAAGCTCCTACTTTCGGTGATCAATTAGTGTGCAAGGTTCTAGATCCCCCTACCCAACCCACAATGTTTTGGGATAATAGAACTGGGTTTTATGCCTGTCGTCGGTGCAAGACATGCAGACAAGTGCGAACGCATCTACGTGGCTTTTCGTCTTTTTGCTCTTCTGCTAATGGTGAAGTTTTTGATATTAAAGACCTTATCACATGCCACACCACCCATGTGGTGTATGGCATGGAATGCCCGTGTGGGCTTATTTATATCGGAAGAACAAAGAGAACGATTGCAATAAGAATTTCTGAACATATTGCAAACATTCGGAAGGGTTTAAAGGACCATAACGTCTCTCTACACTTTAAGGAACATCATAATCAAGACCCCTCTGATCTAAAATTTTGGGGTATTGAGCATGTTAACCCTGTTTGGAGGGGCTCCAATAGGGTGAGAGAACTGTCCAAGCGTGAAACGCATTGGATTTTTTTGACAGATTCTCTGTATCTTAAGGGGTTAAACGTTGACCTTGACATCAACTGTTTCATCAGTGATTATTGATGTTTCCTTTTATTTGGTTTTTCTTCTCTTGTTCTGTATTTTAGTATTTTAGTATTTTAGTATCTTAGTGTGACTATATATGCATCTCTTTAATAATGTATATTTTAGAGTGTGTCATTTTAAATGCATTATGTGTTTATTTAAAGGTGGTATTCAATGATTAATATCGAGCCGCCTATAAATGTTTTTTCTTCACATGTTAAGGCTGTATGATCTGCTTATGATCCGACTGTTTGAACACTCGCTGTATATGTGTCCTCGGACACCGGAAGCGGCAAGTAAAATTGATCGGAGACGGCGGTGATGCCAAGTATGGGCGTAAGTCAGCAATACATGGTATGACTCGCAGAGTGGGCGGAAGTGACGACTAGAGCGGAGCGTTCCACATCATACGGCTGATTGGTGCCACCGCCCCCTCTGGCGCTGTCAAATAGCAGTGACCGTACCCGCGTGGCCACGCCCTCTGTTGAAGTCACTTGCTGACAAAACGCTTCAGGCCGTGGTCACGCGGTCACGAGGTACGACCAACGTCAGACGCCGAACCCGTACCAGCGGCGAACTACTAGTACGGGGACCGGCTGCAGGACGCAGGTTATGCCTCATTGCAACTGTTTTATGCTTGTATCTTATTATGACATGTAAGTGCAATTGCTACAGGGGATTGTCTTTGCTGGGGAAATAAAGAGGTTTTTAGCCAAACTGTACTGTTCTATGAGACCTATTATTTCCACATGTACCACCATTGAATTTTGGGAACGTTCTGGTGAGTGCATTTCTTTAAGGGTGAGCACCCTGGTGTGGTGGAGGGTCCGGGGTGGTGAAAGACAAAGGACTTTTGTGTGCTTAGGACTGTCGTCAGTGGACACCCTTCGGGCATTGACTGTATTGACTTTATCTCCTAGCATATTGGATTGCACTATATTCAAGCGCTGCTAGTGCGGAATAGAAAATATGATATAAAAAGGTGTATCTTACACGTAAAGACCCAGACTAGGCCCCAATTACAATTTTTTGTACCCTAAAGTCAGGATGAGGAGTAGGAGGAGTTCGGAACAGGAGGCAAACTGAAGCACCCTGCAATCCTCGGCAGGGGAAGATGCGCCCCCAAAATTTGGAAGGTGTATCTCACATGTACCGATACAGACTATGCCGCAATTTAATTCTTTTTACCCCAAAGGGTGTAGATTGAATAGCGGAATAGAAAATATGATATAAAAAGGTGTATCTCACACGTACAAACCCAGACTAGGCCCCGATTACAATTTTTTGTACCCTAAAGGCAGGATGAGGAGTAGGAGGAGTTCGGAACAGGAGGCAAACTGAAGCACCCTGCAATCCTCGGCGGTGGAAGATGCTCCCCAAAAATATGGAAGGTGTATCTCACACGTACCGATACAGACAATGCCGCAATTTAATTCTTTTTACCCCAAAGGGTGTAGATTGAATAGTGGAATAGAAAATATGATATAAAAAAGTGTATCTCACACGTACAAACCCAGACTAGGCCCCGATTACAATTTTTTGTACCCTAAAGGCAGGATAAGGAGTAGGAGGAGTTCAGAACAGGAGGCAAACTGAAGCACCCTGCAATCCTCGGCGGTGGAAGATGCGCCCCAAAAATTTGGAAGGTGTATCTCACACGTACCGATACAGGCTATGCCGCAATTTAATTATTTTTACCCCAAAGGGTGTAGATTGAATAGCGGAATAGAAAATATGATATAAAAAAGTGTATCTCACACGTACAGACCCAGACTAGGCCCCGATTACAATTTTTTGTACCCTAAAGGCAGGATGAGGAGTAGGAGGAGTTCAGAACAGGAGCCAAACTGAAGCACCCTGCAATACTCGGCGGTGGAAGATGCGCCCCAAAAATTTGGAAGGTGTATCTCACACGTACCGATACAGACTATGCCGCAATTTAATTATTTTTACCCCAAAGGGAGTAGATTGAATAGCGGAATAGAAAATATGATATAAAATTGGTGATTTTTCAATAGCACATGTGAGCACAGCAGTGTCTTATGTTTTATGTCACGGACAGCTCAGCAGCAGGCTATGAAGGGAAAAAAAATTCCCCTTTAACTTTGTAATTTTTAAATAGCAGATTAGAACAGCAATCTGTAGTAAAATATAGCTGAACGCTGCACACAACAGACTGATAAAAATATATTTTTTTCTCCCTCCTCCTCCTCAGTGGGCTCAAGTGAGGGCAAAAAGATCGTTCACTGCACCACCCCCCACACAGCAAAATTGATGTAGATCGCTAACGGACGATTGTTCTGTCCCTGCCTACACTCCAACCTGTCCCTGCATTCTTTTCAGGAACAATTTTTCACTGTCTGTCCTTAATCAGCAGCAGCCAGCACGTATGATGTGTGCTCTCTCCCTACACTACAGCAGAATGACGCACCGCGCTGTGTCTCTCAAACTTATAAAGACATGGGTCACATGCTTCAGATGGCCAATCACATTAGTAGGCATGGCTGGGATAGCTTAAGGCACACCAGTTAAACGCTTGTTGATTGGCTGTTGAAAGCCCGCCATTAAAAGCGCGCCATTACATAAAAAACAGGAAATAAAATGACCGAATACGGATTTTAAACCCGAACATACAGTAAAGTTTTCGGGTCCTTGTCCGGGTAGCAAAAATCCAATTATCTGGTACGGACCCGAACAATACAGTCCGTGTTCACTCAACACTAATTTTGACTAAAAAAATTTTCAGACCTTTGGTGACCAAATGCAGTTATTTTGACTAAAAAGGATTTTTAGACACTTGGAGACCAAAATAGAGTCATTTTGACCAAAAAAAATTTTCAGGCCATTGGAGCCAAATGGCCAGGTTAAGACAAATCTTGTCTAAAACCGGCTTTTTAAGGCTCTAAAAGACAAAAATACAGTCAATTTGACTAAAAAAAATTTTCAGGCCTTTGGTGACCAAATGCCGTTATTTTGACTAAAAAAGGATTTTTAGACACTTGGAGACCAAAATAGTAATTTTGACCAAAAGAAATTTCAGGTCAATGGAGAGCAAAATGCAGTTATCTTGTCTGAAACCGGCTTTTTAAGACTCTAAAAGACAAAAATACAGTCATTTTGACTAAAAACATTTTTCAGACCTTTGGTGACCAAATGCAGTTATTTTGAATAAAAAAGGCTTTTTAGACACTTGGAGACCAAAATAGAGTCATTTTGACCAAAAAAAATGTTTTTCAGGCCATTGCAGCCAAATGGCTGGTTTTAGACAAATCTTGTCTAAAACTGGCTTTTTAAGGCTCTAAAAGACAAAAATATAGTAATTTTGACTAAATTTTTTTCAGACCTTTGGTGACCAAATGCAGTTATTTTGATTAAAAAAGGCTTTTCTCTTACGTCCTCCGACAGTCGCCGCCTCTTCATATTCGTCACATATGGGGTATTAGACTTTGCTCCGAAGGAGTAGCTAGGCAACAGAATATGTTAACAATAAAGCTTTAACATATCCCACCCTCAAGGGGTGGTCCCCTCAGTCAATACCCTCCTACTTCCTGCAACCATATCTCAGTTTTAATGTCTAGCTTGTCAGGAGTGGCTGGCTCTCTCTGTGCTGGGACTTTTTGTCCCAGACTCTTTCTTCTTTTTGATATTTTGTTTGAGTTTTCTCTCTACCTTTACTTAGCTGTTATTTTTGTCAGCATTAGTTAGTTCTTCGGACGAAGAGGATCATGCGGACTGGGTCTCGGGCTGATCCCCCTGGTCGCAGGTCGTGGGTCAGTGGCTTCCCAGTCTGCCATCGAGCGTTCAGCCAGGTAACGCTCCTGGCACGGTGAACGACCCATCCCTGTTCGGTGCAGGGATGATTGGTGAGGTGGCTACCTCACCGGACGCTGTGCGGTTTCTGAACCGCCATTGTGTGCGTCTTGAGTAGCGACTCTCCCTGCCTCATGTGCAGCGGCTTGTTCGCCTGTGCGGGTTCCCCACGCCATGTGAGGTAAGTGTATCTATGTGGGGACCTGTCTGTCTGGGGGGGTCTCAGTCTGGGACTGTGTAACCTGCCTTTAATCACACTGCTTGTCTCCCTATCTCTCGGCTGCATGCTGTGGGCTGCAGGGGGGGGGGGGAGCTGTATGACACTGAGTATGTCAGGCTGGGCAGTGTGAGGAGCTGTGTGCTGTGGGGCATGTTTTTAATGGCATGTTGGGGCATATACAGCGATCGCTGCGGCGATCTAACATGTATCCATATTATGGGATGATATTGTGTGTGATTTTATGCACTGTGGAGCGGCGATTTCGGCGCCAAACGGCGCCATTTTACCGGCGCCCGCTCCGGCCGCATGGTTTACATGCACGGCGGCCATTTTCTTGTAGCCTCCATAGGCTTACATAGAGCGCCCTGGCAGCATCACTTCCTCTCTCCTGGAAGCACCGATCGAGGCAGCAGCAGCAGCGGAGTCTCCTCAGGTTTTATCCTTCTATTCCTGTGTTCCATTGCCTGTATTCAGTCTGTATATTCCCTGTGGGGGTCTCATTGTGCCTGAGTGTGGTGCGGTGGGCTGCGCTTGCCGCGCTTGCTGTAAGGGGGCAGTTAACCCTTGGTTGTCTGGCATACAGGGGCAATGGATTCTCAGGAGGGCAAATTTCCCACAGTCTTGGTGGAAAGCCAGGGGACCGCTGTTTCCCCCCCAGGGGGGGATTTGGCCACTATTGTGGCTGGCCTTGCTGCACAGGTGCAAATGCTGGTGGCTGCTCAATCTACTAAACGGCCCAGAGTTGCTCTGTCCTCTGATTCTGAGGGTGAAGGTGATGGGGCTGTTCTAGCGGGGACCCCCCTATCGGGGTCCCGCTCCTCTCTGGATCTAGTGGGGTCTGAGGTAGAGGCTGAAGTTGAGGGGGTTGATAATTCTCCCCCTGGCTCGCCTGAAGAGCTTGCAATCATGGATGAGTTGATTGCTTCCATTAAGCAGACGCTACGTTTGCAGGACGAGGTGTGTCCCCCAGCTGCCTTGGCGGCTTATGGGACGCAGAGAAAACGCAGGACGCCGCAGGTCTTTCCCTGCAATGCTGATTTTCAGCGCGCTGTTAAGGACCAATGGCGCGATTTGCGCAAGCCTTTTGCGGTACCAAGTAAATTTAAGCTGCGTTATCCTTTCTCGCCTGCCACTGATGAACGGTGGTGTGTGCCTCCGCCAGTAGATCATGCTATTGCGGTTTTGAACAAAGCCACTGCGATCCCGGCAGAGGGATCCCCTATTTTCCGTGATGCCACGGATAGGAGACTGGAGTCTCTTGCCCGTCATACTTATTCTGTTACGGGTTCTATGCTTAAGGCTCTGTTTGCTTCTCTCATGGCGGCCCAGGCGATCGCAAGTTGGACGCAGATGCTTAGGCGCGTCCTAGTGGCCGATTCGGCCTCAGCGGCGACCCTGGATATGGTGGATCAGATCCACCAGGGTGTCATGTATCTGTGTGATGCGGACCTGGACCTGATTCCGTTGGCCGCGCGTGTGCACAGCGTGGCGGTGTTGTCTCGCCGCCTGGTTTGGTTGAAATGTTGGTCGGTGGACCAATCTTCACGTAAAACCTTAGCCAATCTGCCTTATGATGGGTCTCGCCTTTTTGGGGAGTCCCTGGATGTGTTGATTAAGGGGATTACTGGGGGTAAGAGCACTCTCTTGCCCCATTTCCCCAAGGCTAAGGGGGCTTCTGGGAAGAAGCATGCTAATTTTCGGCCCCCTCAGGGGTCCTTTCGTGCCTTTCGGCCGCACTACAAGGGCAAACCGTTCAAGGGCCAGGGCTCTCAGAAGAAGCCCTGGTCTGGAAAACAGAAGTCCGGCCAATCCGGACCTGCGGCCCATAACAGTTCGGCCTGAAGGGGCGCCCTCACCCAGTTTTGGGGTGGGGGGACGCTTGCTCGGTTTTCTTCAGCCCTGGTTGGCCCGTGTGCGGGACAGATGGGTTCTGGAAATCGTTCGATCTGGTTACAAGATCGAGTTTCTCTCTCGGCCAGAGAGCAGATTTTTTCCCTCAAATCTACAACTGTCTCCAGAGCGCCTGCGGGATCTGCGCCTGGCGGTGCGGGACCTGAGGGCTCAGGGAGTGGTGGTTCCGGTGCCTCATCGGGACAGATTTCGGGGGTTTTATTCCAATCTGTTCACTGTGCCCAGAAAGGAGGGCAAGGTTCGTCCAATTCTGGACTTGAAAGCTCTGAACCGCTCTGTGCGGGTTCGCAAGTTCCGCATGGAATCCCTGCGCTCGGTGGTGGCTGCCCTGGTTCCGGGGGAATTCATGGCCTCCATCGATTTGAAGGATGCGTATCTTCACATCCCCATATTCGAGGGTCATCAGAGATACCTTCGATTTGCCATTGCGGAGGATCACTACCAGTTCGTGGCGTTGCCCTTTGGGCTCGCCTCGGCTCCGCGGGTCTTCACCAAGGTGCTTGCACCGGTTCTGGCATTATTGAGAGCCCAGGGCATTTCTGTCCTGGGGTATCTGGACGACATTCTGATTCGGTCTGCGACCAGTCAGGGTCTGGAGAAGGACCTGTCTGTCACGATGCAAACTCTGCAGGAGTTCGGTTGGACGATAAATGTTCCAAAGTCGACTCTGAGTCCGTCGGTTCGTCTTCCCTATCTGGGAAGGATACTGGACTCGGTGCAGGCGAAGGTCTTCCTGCCGGAAGACAAACTCAGGTCTCTTCAGGAGGAAGTCAGGTCCCTCAGGGACGTTCCGAACTCGTCTCTGCGGACGTGTATGAGATGTCTGGGATTGATGGTCTCGGCTTTCGAGGCGATTCCTTTCGCGCAGTTTCACACGCGGGGTCTCCAAGCGGAGATCTTGTCCAAGTGGGACGGGCGACCTCAATCTCTGGATCTTCAGATCTCGTTGAGTCATCGCACCAGGGAAAACCTCCTGTGGTGGCTCCAGTCCCCGTTGGTGTCCGGGGGCAAGTCGTTTCGTCCGATCTCGTGGACGGTAATCACCACGGATGCCAGCCTGTCGGGCTGGGGTGGTGTTCTGGGCGTTCTATCCGCCCAGGGGACCTGGTCGGAGGGGGAGTCTTCCCTCCCGATCAACATTCTGGAATTGCGTGCGATAAGGCTCTGTCTTCATCGCTGGACGGACCGGCTGCAGGGCTGCCCGGTTCGGGTGCAGACGGACAATGCCACGGCGGTGGCCTACATCAACCACCAAGGGGGCACCAGGAGTGCCCGAGCGGCTCGAGAAGTGGCCGACATTCTGTCTTGGGCCGAGACTCATGTCCCGGCGATAACGGCGGTTCACATTCCGGGAGTGGAGAACTGGCAGGCGGACTATCTGAGTCGCCAGACCCTGGATCAGGGGGAATGGTCTCTCCACCCGGCTGTCTTCCAGATGTTGTGCGCGAAGTGGGGTCTTCCAGATGTGGACCTGTTCGCGTCTCGCCTCAACTACAAGGTGAAGAGGTTCGTGGCAAGGACGCGCGACCCTCGGGCGGACGCGTCGGACGCGTTAGTGGCCCCGTGGCATCAGTACAGGCTGATGTACGCGTTTCCACCGATTCAGTTGCTGTCCCGGTTCCTTCGCAGGTTACACTCGGAACGCAGCACGGTGATTCTTGTGGCACCGGACTGGCCTCGCCGGTCCTGGTACGCAGACCTCGTGAATCTGGCGGTCGACGCCCCCTGGCGTCTGCCTCTTCGGGACGATCTACTGTCTCAAGGACCGATTTACCATCCTGCTTTACAGTCGCTGGCTTTGACGGCCTGGCTGTTGAGACCGAGGTCCTGAAGGAGAAGGGTCTCTCTCCAGAGGTTGTTCATACCTTGATCAACGCGAGGAAGTCTTCCTCGGGAAAGGTTTATTACCGTACTTGGAAGGCCTATTTTGCCTGGTGTGAGTCCAGGGGGTTTTCACCCCGCACGTACTCGGTTTCCCGTGTGCTGTCTTTCCTTCAGACGGGTGTCGATCAGCGTTTGGCGCTGGCTACGATAAAGGGTCAGGTGTCTGCGCTGGCCGTTCTGTTTCAACGTCCCGTAGCTTCCAACTCCTTGGTTGGCACTTTTATTCAGGGTGTGCGGCATCTGGTTCCTCCTAGGAGGGACCCCTTGCCCCCTTGGGACTTGAATCTAGTCCTGTCTGTGTTACAACGTGCTCCTTTTGAACAGCTCAGGGAGATCTCGTTGTCTATGTTGTCCAAAAAGGTCGCCTTTTTGGTGGCGATCACTTCGGCTCGCAGAGTGTCGGAACTGGCGGCTTTGTCCTGCAAGTCTCCGTACCTGGTTGTTCATTTGGATAAGGTGGTCTTGCGACCTAATCCTTCTTTTCTGCCGAAACGAGTTTCGGAATTCCATCTTAACGAGGATATTGTTTTGCCTTCGTTGTGCACGAAGCCTAAACATCCTAAGGAGGTGAGATTGCATTCTCTGGATGTTGTTCGAGCGATTAGGGTTTACCTTAAATCGACTGAGTCTTTTCGAAAGACGGACTCCTTGTTTGTTCTTCCAGAGGGTCCTCGGAAGGGCATGGCGGCTTCCGCCTCTACCATTGCCAAATGGATCAGGCAGACCATTGAACAGGCTTATGCCTTGCAGGGGAAGGTTCCCCCTGTGCCTGTGAAGGCGCACTCTACTAGATCTCTGAGTACGTCTTGGGCCTGTCGTCATGGGGCTTCTGTAGCCCAGGTGTGTAAGGCGGCGACTTGGTCGACCGTGCACACTTTCACAAAATTCTACAAAGTAGATGTTCAGGCATCGGCGGATGCTTCCTTTGGCCGCAAGGTTCTTAGTGCGGCTGTTCCCTAGGGTCCCTTGTTGGGGACTCCTGGCTGTTGGGATAAGTTTTGTATCCCCTGGTTTTTTGTCTTTTCCTGGGTTGTTGCTCCTGTTGAGCACTTATTTTTGCTGTTGCCCAGCTAGTTTCCTTCCTTTGGTAAGGTTCCTTTCTTTGATGTGGAGACTGCGTTGCCTTTCGGCGCGGATGCGTTTCCCACCCCTCATGTTTGCACTGCTTTGGGACGTCCCCATATGTGACGAATATGAAGAGGCGGCGACTGTCGGAGGACGTAAGAGAAAACGGAATTTTTGTAAAATCTTACCTGTAAAATTCCTTTCTCTGAGTCCTCCGACAGTCGCCGCCCCCGCCCCTCTTTTGGGGTTTGAATGTATACTCTACTGCTATTCCACTAAAACTGAGATATGGTTGCAGGAAGTAGGAGGGTATTGACTGAGGGGACCACCCCTTGAGGGTGGGATATGTTAAAGCTTTATTGTTAACATATTCTGTTGCCTAGCTACTCCTTCGGAGCAAAGTCTAATACCCCATATGTGACGAATATGAAGAGGCGGCGACTGTCGGAGGACTCAGAGAAAGGAATTTTACAGGTAAGATTTTACAAAAATTCCGTTTTTAGACACTTGGAGGCAAAAATAGAGTCATTTTGACCAAAAATGTTTTTCAGGCCATTGGAGCCCAAATGGCCCGGTTTTAGACAAGTATTGTCTAAAACTGGCTTTTTAAGGCTCTAAAAGACAAAAATACAGTCATTTTGACTAAATTTTTCTTTCAGACCTTTGGTGACCAAATGCTGTTATTTCGACTAAAAAAAGGCTTTTTAGACACTTGGAGACCAAAATAGAGTCATTTTGACCAAAATAATTTTCAGGCCATTGGAGCCCAAATGCAGTTATCTTGTCTAAAACCGGCGTTTTAAGGCTCTAAAAGACAAAAATATAGTCATTTTGACTACATTTTTTTTCAGACCTTTGGTGACCAAATGCAGTTATTTTGACTAAAAAAGGATTTTAAGACACTTGGAGACCAAAATAGAGTGATTTTGACCAAAAAAAATGTCAGGCCATTGGAGAGCAAAATTCAGCTATCTTGACTAAAACCGGCTTTTTAAGACTCAAAATACAAAAATACAGTCATTTTGACTAAAATATTTTTCATTCACAGGATACAGAAGTAAGTGTGGGCCATAAAAGGCCCCAAAATTAGCCCACATGGGTTTACCTGACAGCTAAGAACGTAGTATTGGTGGCTGATGGTATATTAGGCATTCACAGGGTACAGAAGAAAGTGTCGGCCTGTATAGGCCCCAAAAATGAGCCCACATGGGTTTAATTGACAGCTAAGAACGTAGTATTCTGTGGCTGAAGGTACATTAGGCATTCACAGGGTACAAAAGTAAGTGTCAGCCATAAATGGAACCAAAAATTAGCCCACATGGGTTTACCTGACAGCTAAGAACGTAGTATTTGGTGGCTGAATGTATATTAGGCATTCACAGGGTACAGAAGTAAGTGTCAGCCTGTATAGGCCCCAAAAATTAGCCCACATGGGTTTAATTGACAGCTAAGAACGTAGTATTCTGTGGCTGAAGGTACATTAGGCATTCACAGGATACAGAAGTAAGTGTCGACCGTAAAAGGCCCCAAAAATTAGCCCACATGCGTTTACCTTACAGCTAAGAACGTTGTATTCTGTGACTGAAGGTACATTAGGCATTCACAGGATAAAGAAGTAAGTGTCGGCCATAAAAGGCCCAAAAAATAGCCCACATCAGTTTACCTGACAACTAAGAACATAGTATTTTCTTGGCTGGAGGTACATTAGGCATTCACACAGTATACAGAAGTAAGTGTCGGCCTGTATAGGCCCCAAAAATTAGCTCACATGGGTTTAACTGACAGCAAAGAACGTAGTATTTAATGGCTGGAGGTACATTAGGCATTCACATGATACAGAAGTAAGTGTCAGCCTGTATAGGCCCCAAAAATTAGCTCACATGGGTTTAACTGACAGCAAAGAACGTAGTGTATTTGATGGCTGGAGGTACATTAGGCATTCACACAGTATACAAAAGTAAGTGTCGGCCTGTATAGGCCCCAAAAATTAGCTCACATGGGTGTAACTGACAGCAAAGAACATAGTATTTGATGGCTAGAGGTACATTAGGCATTCACACAGTATACAGAAGTAAGTGTCAGCATGTATAGGCCCCAAAAATTAGCTCACATGGGTTTACCTGACAGTTAAGAATGTAGTATTTGGTGGCTGAAGGTACATTAGGCATTCACAGGATACAGAAGAAAGTGTCGGCCTGTATAGTCCCCAAAAATTAGCCCACATGGGTTTTACTGACAGCTAAGAACGTAGTATTCTGTGGCTGAAGGTACATTAGGCATTCACACAGTATACAGAAGTCAGTTAAACCCATGTGAGCTAATTTTTGGGGCCTAAACGTTCTTAGCTGTCAGTTAAACCCATGTGGGGTTTTTGGGACCTATACAGGCCGACACTTACTTCTGTACCCTGTGAATGCCTAATGTACCTTCAGCCACCAAATACTACGTTCTTAGCTGTCAGGCTAATTTTTGGGGACTTTTATGGCCGACACTTACTTCTGTATCATGTGAAGGCCTAATGTACCTTCAGCCACAGAATACTAAATACATTAATTTTGACAAAAGACTCTAAAAGACAAAAATACAGTCATTTTGACTAAACAAATTAGTCAGGCCTTTGGTGACCAAATGCAGTTATTTTGACTAAAAAAGGCTTTTTAGACACTTGGAGACCAAAACAGTCATTTTGACCAAAAAAATGTTTTAAGGCCATTGGAGTCTACATGTCTAAAATCTTGTCTAAAACCGGCTTTTTAAGGCACTAAAAGACAAAAATTCAGTCATTTTGACAAAAAAAATTTCAGACCTTTGGTGACCAAATGCAGTTATTTTGACTAAAAAAGGCTTTTTATACACTTGGAGACCAAAATAGAGTCATTTTGACTAAAAAAGAGGCTTTTTAGACACTTGAAAACCAAAATAGAGTCATTTTGACCAAAAATTTTTTTCAGGCTATTGGTTACCACATGCAGTTATCTTGTCTAAAAGCGGCTTTTTAAAACTCTAAAAGACGAAAATACAGTCATTTTGACTAAAAAAAAATTCAGACCTTTGGTGACCAAATGCAGTTATTTTGACTTAAAAAAGGCTTTTTAGACACTTGGAGACCAAAATAGTGTAATGTTGACCAAAAATTTTTTTTCAGGCCATTGGTTTACCAAATGCAGTTATCTTGTCTAAAACCGGCGTTTTAAGATTCTTAACCACTTGCCGACTGCCGTCAGTAGATTTACTGCGGCAGTCAGCCCCTCACAGGCAAAGTGATGTATATTTACGTCACTAGCCTGTGAGGCTTTCGGGAGCTCCCCGGCGATCGGCGGGGGAGAGGGAGAAAGGCAGGCAGCTTGTGTAAACAAGCTGCCTGTCATTCTCCCCTGTGTAGAAACACTGATCATACGGTTCTACTATGTAGGACGGTTGATCAGTGTAACTACAGCTCAACAGACAGCCAATCACAGTTAGAATCACGCCCCTAGGGACACACACAGCCCCTCCCTCTCAAATAATGTTAACCCCTTCACTGACAGTGTATTTTTACAGTAACAGTGCATATATATATATAGCACTGATTACTGTAGAAATGTCACTGGTAACCCCAAAAGTGTCAAAAATGTCAGTCAAGGGTCCGATCTGTCCGCCCCAATGTCGCAGTACCGCAAAAAAAATCGCAGATCGCCGCCATTACGCGTTAAAAAAAAACAACAAAAATGACAAAAATCTTTCCCTTTGTTAGTAAACGCAATAACTTTTGCGCAAACCAATCAAAATACGCTTTTTGCGATTTTTTTTACCAAACATATGTAGCATAAAACAAATTGGCCGAAAATGTTAAAAAATTTTGATTTTTACTTTTTTTTGGGGGGAATTTCATATTAAAAAATGTGAAAAATATTGTTATTTTTGCAAAATTTTCTCTCTGTTTTTGTTTATAGCGCGTGATCAAAAAATCGCACAGGTGATCAAATACCACCAAAAGAAAGCTCTGTTTGTGGGGAAAAAAAGGACGTCAAATTCATTTAGGTACAGCGTTGCACGGCCGCGCAATTGTCCGTTAAAGTCACGCAGTGCCGAATCGCAAAATACCCCCTGGTCTTTTAGCAGCCAAATCCTCCGGGGCTTAAGTGGTTAAAAACAAAAATACAGTCATTTTGGCTAAAAAAATGTTCAGACCTTTGGTGACCAAATGCAGTTATTTTGACTAAAAAAGGCTTTTTGATAATTGGAGACCAAAACAGAGTAATTTTGACCAAAATAATTTTTTTCAGGCCATTGGTTACGAAATGCAATTATCTTGTCTAAAACAAGCGTTTTAACCACTTCCCGACCGGCGCACGACGATCTACGTCGGCGCTCAGCCCCGGCCAGGCAAATTGACGTAGGCCTACGTCAGCACTTTTTGCCGGCCCTGTGCGCGCTCCCGCGCCCCGCCGCCGCCGCCGATGACTCGATTGGGTTCAGAACCGATCAGTCATCAGGTCCAGGCCAATCATTTTTGGTCTGGACCTGTTGATCGGTCCTACCCAATCAAATGTCACTCTAAGCCTGTGAAATGTAAACACAGGCTTAGAGGAGATGTGCCCTCCCCTCCCAACGGTCTTTTTGGATCCAGCGTGAAAGGAGAGCACATCTTACTGTGAGTATTGCACCAAGCACACCCACACACAGTTAGATAGGCACATTTCACCCCCGATCGCCCCCCCAATTAACCCCTACAGCACCAGACACAACACACACTATATACAGCATATAGCAGTTACCTATATACCTGTATAAGTGTGATTTGTGAACAGGTGTAGCACTTGCGACCCCCCCTTTTCCACTCAAATTACCCCCCACCCCCCCCTAATAAAGATTTAACCCACTGATCGCCGCTGACCCCCCCCCTGATCACCGCCGTTAACCCCTACACCCTCTGTCACATCAGCACTAATACAAACGCAATATACAGTATTTTTGTATTTTTGTATTAGTGTCATTGTGATCAGAATTAGCGCAGGCGACTAAGTTTCTGTCCCAAGAAGGTTTAGGGTCCCCGCCACCCGCCCAATAAAGATTTAAGCCCCTGACCCCCCCCTGATCACCCCTACACCCCCTGCCATAACACACACCGTATACAGTATATAGCATTTTGCTATATACCCGTATAAGTGTGATTTGTGGTCAGGTCTAGCGCTTGCGACCCCCCCTTTTCCACTTGAATTACCCGCCACCCCCCCTAATAAAGATTTAAGCCCCTGATCCCACCTGATCCCCCCCTGATCACCGCTAGTTAACCCCTACACCCTCTGTCACATCAGCACTAATACAAACGTAATATACTGTGTTTTTGTATTTTTGTATTAGTGTGATTGTGATCAGAATTAGCGCAGGCGACTAAGTTTGTGTCCCAAGGAGGTTTAGGGTCCCCCCCACCCGCCCAATAAAGATTTAATCCCCTGATCCCCCCTGATCACCCCTACACCCCCTGCCACAACACACTGTATACAGTATATAGTATTTTCTATATACCCGTATAAGTGTGACTTGTGACCAGGTTTAGCGCTTGCCACCGTTTCTTTTATCCGTAGGATACCCGCCAGCCCCTTCCAATAAAGATTTAAACCCCTGATCCCCCCTGATCACATCCCGTTAACCCCTACACCCTCTGTCACATTAGCACTAATACACACATAATATACTGTTTTTACTGTATTTTGTATTAGTGTCATTGTGACTTGAGGTTGCTCTAGCTAGCTAGTTTCTTTCCCAAAGGAGGTTTAGGGTCCCCGCCACCCCCCCAGATCCCCGGCGCATAGTTTAGAAATAACCCCTTGATTGCCACACACACACACGCACGCACGCACATACACTTCCATTTCTAGTATAGTGTTTGAACAGATCAATATCTGATCTGATCAGAGCTATACTAGCGCCCCCATAGTTTAGGGTTCCCAAAACGCGGTGTTTGCACGATCAGTACTGATTCCTGCCAGCACCTGCGTTTAACCCTTTCACCCAGGCAAGTGTAGTAATCAATAGATTACTGTCACTTGCAAAAAAACACAAGACACAAAACCGCTGTGTTAGCAGAGTCAGGCCTGATCCCTGCTAGCATTAGCAGTTTTTTTGGTAGCGCTTGAAATAGTCTTCGACAACCAGGTGCTTTTATTACCTGTGAGTCGCATCACTGTACGGGTAAATTTAGTTACCAAAATGTCTAAACGTTCGTACAGTGATGAAGCTATTTACAGTATAACGACCATGCCAGGTGAGAGCGATGGGGAAGCCTCACCGGCAGAATCAGGGTCAGTATACGAACCAGATGACGGCAGTGGCTCCCTGACAGATAGCTCCGACGACAGATGGGTCCCTGTTAGACCCAGGCGTACCCGACCCCATTCTGAAGTTGTTGAGATGCAGGAATCGCAGGGTGCTCGTATGGAGCAGAGTGTGGTTACTAGTGCCGCTCATTTTTCTGGCGACCTGGCAAGCGCCAGCGGCCTAGTACACCCTGGACCTAGTACAACCAGCACTGCAGTATCACCTGGTGACGTGGCGAGTCCCCTAAGTGCAGTTGAAGCTGGTGCGGTGGCTAGCACGAGTAGTGGCCCGCAGCCACCGCGTATTCGAAGACAGGCCCGTAGAGCCCATAGTGCCCTCCCTGATGCGCTGGCATTTCCTAATTGGCAACCCACTGATTCTACAGCGCCAGTACTTCCCCCATTCACCGCCCAACCTGGAATCCACGTGGAGACAGCTGGTTTTACGCCCCTGAACTTTTTTGAGCTGTTCTTCACGGAAGATCTTTTCAGATCTATTGTGGATCAATCAAATTTATATGCTCAACAATTTATCGCCGCCAACCCAAATTCGCACCTTGCCAGACGATTCGGCTGGAATCCTATAACGGTTTCTGAATTTAAGATCTTTCTGGGCCTTTCCCTCAACATGGGCATAACTAAACAGAGTGAAGTGCGGCTATATTGGTCCACTAGCCCACTTCACCATATGCGCATGTACTCTGCCTCCATGTCCAGGGCGAGATATGAGCAAATTCTGCGATTTATGCATTTCAGCGACAATGAAATCTGTCGTCCTCGGGGAGACCCTGCATACGATCGGCTCCACAAAATTCGGCCCCTCATAGACCACTTCAATCAGCGGTTTGCAGCCTTGTTTACCCCTGAACAAGTTGTCTGCGTTGACGAGTCCCTGATTAAATTTACTGGCCGCCTTGCTATGAAACAGTACCTCCCCAGCAAGCGTGCCAAGTACGGGGTCAAACTGTACAAGCTCTGTGACAGGGCCACAGGCTATACAGTTAGTTTACGGGTCTATGAGGGAAAAGATAGCTGTGTGGAGCCCCCCAACTGCCCAGACTACATAGGGAGCAGCGGTAAGATTGTTTGGGACTTGGTGTCACCCTTATCCGGAAAGGGGTACCATTTGTACGTGGACAACTTTTACACAAGCGTGCCACTATTTAGTCACCTGCTCGAATTACAAATTGGCGCATGTGGCACCGTGCGACCTAATCGCCGGGGCTTCCCCCAACGGCTTGTAGATTCCCGTCTTAGTCGGGGGGCGAGAGCCTGCTTGAAAACGGACAAATTGCTTGCGGTGAAGTGGAAGGATACACGGGATGTTTATGTTCTGTCCTCCCTTCACCCAGACACGACAGTCCAAATCCCTACGGCAACTGGCTTTATGGAGAAACCCCTCTGTGTCCACGAATATAACCTTAATATGGGAGGGGTGGACCTTAACGACCAGCTTTTGGCGCCGTATTTAGTTGCCCGTAAAGCCAGACGCTGGTACAAAAAAGTGTCTGTTTATTTATTTCAATTGGCGATGCTGAACGCCTTTGTCCTATACAGGGCGTCAGGACGAACTGGATCTTTCCGGGAATTCCAGGAAGAGATCATCCTTGCCTACCTGTACCCAGGAGGCATGCCTGCCCAACTTCCCCTTCCAGATGCAGTGAGCCGGCTGCATGAGAGGCATTTTTCACATGTCCTCCCGAGTACCCCTACCCAAAGATGGCCCCAAAGAAGATGTCGTGTCTGTAGCAGGCGCGGATTTAGGCGCGACACCCGCTATTATTGTCCCAAATGTCCTGACCAACCTGGTCTCTGCATCGGGGAATGTTTCGAGCGCTACCATACACTAGTGGAGTATTAGCGTAGGGTACAGCACGACACAGTGTAGGGCACACAAACACAGGGTCTCGAAGGATGTTGGATGTCCATCGACATTTTGAGAGACCCAAGCTGGAAGAGAAGATCGCAGAAGATCGCAGTCCCTCCCAAATCAAGAAACAGTTAGAAAGAAAAATAAAAGGATCCAAAAACTGTTGTTGTGTCAGTAATTTTATGTCCTTCTACTCTTCCTACTGTACTTTTTTTTTATTGTCCTTTGTTTGTTTTTTCATTCTTTTGTGACCTGTTTCTCTTGCAGGTACTCGTCCGCTACCACGCATTGATTTTATATATTCTGACACAAACAGTGTTTGCGCTCAGCATATATGGATACCTTTGCTGATAGCAGCTGTGGTGATTTTCTGATTTCAGCACTGCAGTTAAAATCCTATTTTGGTATACGTGGATAGTGTCGTGTATACCCATCATTAAATTCAGTGGGTGGTTGTTTGGGCGGTTAATGATGAGTAATACTACGCATTATTCCTGTGCTGATTTCTGATAGGTTCTCTTTTTTTTCGTTCAGCCCACAGGCTGCATGAAAAAAAAAAAACCTATATGCCAAACAAGGACCAGCAATGTACTGGTGCATTGCTGGACGTTGAGTGGTTATACCAGGATGATGCCTGCAGATTTAGGCATCATCTTGGTATCGTTTTTTACAGCCAGCGGTCGGCTTACATGTAAAAGCAATCCTAGCAGGTAATTGGCCGCTAGACTGCTTTTACATGCAGTGGGAGGGGCCTCCCCCCCCCACCGCCGCCTTCCGCAGCCTTCCGTGGTTTTTCTCGGGCTCTCCTGTCCCACCGGTTAACCCGAGAGTGCAGCCGGTGGTTCAGTTATCTAACCATAGAGCTAATTGGAGATGAGAATGGCTCCAATCATCTCTATGGCCTAAGATGCCGGAGGCTACGAGCATTTTATGACTTCTGTTTCGCCAGAAATAAACAGGGCCATTGGGAAATTGGGAAAGTATTTTATCACACCCATTTTGGTGTAGTCAGATGCGTTAAGGTCAGAGGAGAGATCTAGAGTCTAAAAGACCCCAATTTTTTTAAAAAAGAGTACCTGTCACCACAGATTGCTATCATAGGGGATATTTAAATTCACTATGATAACAATAAAAATGATTTAAAAAAAAATTAAAGGAAAGGTGTCAAAATAACATAAAAAAGCAAAAGAAAAAAGAAAAAAAAAATTGAGCCCCCCCCCCTTTCCCCCGGTGCTTGCGCGCAATGGCGCACGCAAGCGGTGGTCTAGTGTCATATGTAAACCGCAATTGCAGCATGCATGTGAGGTATCGCCGCGATCGCCAGATCGAGTGCAGTAATTCTTGCAGTAGACCTCCTCTGTAAGTCTAAAGTGGTAACCTGTAGAGACTTTTAAAGTTTTTTAAAAATGTACTTATGTTTTTGCCGCTGCGCAGGCATGCGCAATTTTTAAAGCATGTCATGTTAGGTGTCTATGAACTCGGCATAAGATCATCTTTTAAATTTTATCAAAAAAATTGGAATTATATAGTGTATTTGTGCAATAAATTAAAAAAAATGTATTTTTTTCGCAAAAATTGCGTTTGGAAAATCTGTGCGCAAATACCGTGTGACAAAAAAATTTGCAACATCCACCATTTTATTCTATAGGGCCTCTGCTTTAAAAAAATATATAATGTTTGGGGGTTCAAAGTAATTTTCTAGTAAAAAAAAATATTTTTTCATGTAAACAAAAAGGCACAGAAAAGGCTTGGTTTTCAAGTGGTTAGAAGAGTGGGTGATGTGTGGCTAAGATTGAGCATAAAATGCTGGGACTGTTCAAACACCCCCCAAATGACCCCTTTTTGAAAAGTAGACACCCAAAGCTTTTTTCTGAGAGGCATGGTGAGTCTATGGAGTATTTTATATTTTGCCACAAGTTTCGGGAAAATTATTATTATTTTTTTATTTTTTGTTTTTTTACAGAAAGTTGTCACTAAATGATATATTGCTCCTGCATGCCATGGGAATATGTGAAATGACACCCCAAAATACATTCTTTTGCTTCTCCTGAGTACAGGGATACCACATGTGTGAGACTTTTTGGGAGCCTAGCTGTGTACGCAACCCCGACAACCAGTCCACATCTTCAGGTTTTCTAATGGTGTAAATTGCTGATTTTACCCCTGACTACCTGTCACAGTTTCAGAGGCCCTGAAATTTCAAGATAGCACAAACCCCCCCCCCCAAATGACCCCATTTTGCAAAGTAGACACTCCAAGCTACTGGCTGAGAAGCATGGTGAGTCCATGGAATAGTTTATATTTTGCCACAAGTTCCGGGAAATATATATATATATATATATTTTTTTTTTTTCAAACACCTGTGACAAAAAAATGAAATATTCAATGAGCTCAACATGCCTCTCAGAACATTCCTTAGGATGTCTACTTTCCAAAAAGTGGTAGTTTGGGGGGGTTTTGTACTGCCCCGCCATTTTAGCACTTCATGAAATGAGATAGGCAGTCAGAAATTAAAGCTGCGTAAATTTCAGTATTTACACCATAGTTTGTAGACGCTCTAACTTTTGCGCAAACCAATAAAAATACGCTCATTGAATTTTTTTTTGTCAAAGACATGTAGTTAAATATATTTTGGCCAAAAAAAATACATAAATTGAGTATATTGGATATTTTTTAAAAGACAAAGTTGAAAATGTCATTTTTTTGCAAAATTTTCGGTCTTTTTTTATTAATATCGCAAAAAAATAAAAAGCGCAGAGGTGATCAAATACCACCAAAAGAAAGTTCTGTTTGTGGGAAAAAAAGGACGTAAATTTCGTTTGGGTACCACATTGCATGACCGCGCAATTGTCAGTTAAAGTCACGCAGTGCCGAGTCGTAAAATACCCCCTGGTCAGGAAGGGGGTAAAATCTTCCGGGGCTTAAGTGGTTAAGACTCTAAAAGACAAAAATACAGTAATTTTGACTAAAAAAATGTTTCAGACCTTTGGTGACCAAATGCAGTTATTTTGACTAAAAAAGGGTTTTAAACACTTGGAGACCAAAATAGAGTCATTTTGACCCAAAAAAATGTTTCAGGCCATTGGTTACGAAATGCAGTTATCTTGTATAAAACAAGCGTTTTAAGACTCTAAAAGACAAAAAATACAGTCATTTTGACTAAAAAAAATTTCAGACCTTTGGTGACCAAATGCAGTTATTTTGACTACAAAAGGCTTTTTAGACACTTGGAGACCAAAATTGAGTCATTCTGACCCAGAAAAATGTTTAAGGCCATTGGTTACTAAATGCAATTATCTTGTCCAAAACCTGCTTTCTAAAACTCTAAAAGACGAAAATACAGTCATTTTGACAAAAAAAATGTTCAGGCCATTGGTTACGAAATGCAATTATCTTGTCTAAAACCGGCTTTTTAAGACTCTAAAAGACGAAAATACATTTTGACTAAAAAAAATGTTCAGACCTTTGGTGACCAAATGCAGTTATTTTGAGTAACAAAGGCTTTTTAGACACCTGGAGACCAAAATAGAGTCATTTTGACCATAAACATTTTTTCAGGCCATTGGTTTACCAGATGCAGTTATCTTGTCTAAAACCGGCTTTTTAAGACTCTAAAAGAAAAAATACAGTCATTTTGACTAAAACATTTTTTCAGACCTTTGGTGATCAAATGCAGTTATTTCAGACCTTTGGTGACCAAATGCAGTTATTTTGATTAAAAAAGGCTTTTTAGACAATTGGAGCAAAAATAGAGTCATTTTGACCAAAATTTTTTTAGGCCATTGGAGCCCAAATGGCCCGTTTTAGACAAATCTTGTCTAAACCCAGCTTTTTAAGGCTCTAAAAGACAAAAATACAGTAGAGATGTCCCAAACTGTTCGCCGGCGGACAGTTCCTGGCGAACATCGCTTGTTCGCGTCCGCATCTGCGGGCGAACATATGCGATGTTTGGTCCGCCCCCTATACTTCATCATTGAGGCAAACTTTGACCCTGTACCTCACAGTCAGCAGACACATTCCAGCCAATCAGCATACCCTCCCTCCCACACCCTCCCACCTCCTATAAAAATGCAAGGGCAGCATCCATCTTAGATCATTCTGAAGCAGTGTGTTAGTGAGAGCAGGGAGAGTGTTGCTGCTGCTGCTGCTGCTGCTGCTGCTGTTAATAGGGACAGTTGTTAGTCAGTGTTCTTGGTCTTGTTAGTCAGTGTTCTCAGTCCACTCCTGCTGTGTAAGGACAGCATCCTGACAGCACCCCAAAAAGCCCTTTTTAGGGCTGGTATTTGAGTAATTTTTTTTGAGATATATATATATATATATCATATTATGTGCAGTTGCCTGCCCGCCGTGTGTGAGAGGCCACAGACCCATCACAGACTGTACGGTGTGCACACCACACTCATTTCGGGTGGCACAGGCACAGTACCTTGCAGTTTAAAAAATATTTTTTTTCCTCTGTCATAATTGCAGTGAGTGTCAGTTCCACAGAGTGTACTGTGCCCACTGCAGTGCCCACCACTGATATATATACGGTGGCACAGCAGCTTGTTGCAAATTGAAAAAAAAACATATTTTTTATAATTGCAGTTGCCTGGCCTGCCAGTGACTGTCAGGTCCACAGAGTGTACTGTGCCCACTGCAGTGCCCACCACTGATATATACGGTGGCACAGCAGCTTGCAAATTAAAAATATATATATTTTTTTATAATTTCAGTTGCCTGGCCTGCCAGTGACTGTCAGTTCCACAGAGTGTACTGTGCCCACTTCAGCGCCCACCACTCATATATACGGTGGCACAGCAGCTTGCAAATTAAAAATATATATATTTTTTTATAATTGCAGTTGCCTGGCCTGCCAGTGACTGTCAGGTCCACAGAGTGTATATGAAGATAAAACTATGCCCTACCAAATGAAGAGAAGGGAACGGAAAAAAGAGGAGGTACCAATGTAGAACAATGGAGCACCAGAAATCTGCAGCTAATTTTGTAGTGTCCCCACATACAACAAGATAAAATAAAGAGTAAAAATCAGCGCAGATATTCTAAAACCGGCCATTTGGCTCCAATGGCCTGAAAAAAATGTTTTTGGTCAAAATGACTCTATTTTGGTCTCCAAGTGTCTACAAAGCCTTTTTTAGTCAAGATAACTGCATTTGGTCACCAAAGGTCTGAAATTTTTTTTAGCCAAAATGACTGTATTTTTGTCTTTTAGAGTCTTAAAACGCCGGTTTTAGACAAGATAACTGCATATGGTAAACCAATGGCCTTAAAAAAAGTTTTTGGTCAAAATTACACTATTTTGGTCTCCAAGTGTCTAAAAGGCCTTTTTTTAGTAAAAATAACTGCTTTTGGTCACCAAAGGTCTGAATTGTTTTTTTTAGACAAAATGACTGTATTTTCGTCTTTTAGAGTCTTAAAAAGCCGGTTTTAGACAAGATATTTGTATTTCATAACCAAGGGACTGAAACATTTTTTGGGGTCAAAATGACTCTATTTTGGTCTCCAAGTGTCTAACAAGCTTTTTTTAGTCAAAATAACTGCATTTGGTCACCAAAGGTCTGAAAACAATTTTTAGTCAATATGACTGTATTATTGTCTTTTAGAGTCTTAAAACGCCGGTTTTAGACAAGATAGCTGCTTTTGGTGAACCAATGGCCTGAAAAAAGTTTTTTTTGGTCAAAATGACTCTATGTTGGTCTCCAAATGTCTAAAAAGCCTTTTTTAGTCAAGATAATTGCATTTGGTCACCAAAGGTCTGAACATTTTTTTTAGACAAAATGACTGTATTTTCGTCTTTTAGAGTCTTTAAAAGCCACTTTTTTTTTAACCAAACAAACGTTTATTGAGTTAAGCACCGCATGTAAATATACAATAACATTATCATTAGACATTTGCACAAGTACAACATCACATAGCCAAATACTTCAAACTTCACACTGGGCAAAGAGTAAAAGAGAAAAGATTTAGACAATAAAATAACGAGGTGCGTGACTTGTTGTAAGCAGAACAGGACTACAAGCCCCAGGCTAAAATATAGTAGAGGCCACGGGCGCAGGCCCAGCAAACAGCCGCTGCATCAGGGCAGAGGCATAGGGTACCCACCCGTCCCTAAGTCTCGCAGGTGTCAGGGGCCTCCAGCCACCTATCCCAGATTTTGTTGTACCTCTTGGGGCAGCCCCTATTAGCATACATGACTTTCTTGAAGGGGAGAGTGGCGCCTACCACTGCCTTCCAAGCCGAAAGGGTAGGGGAAGCAGGCTGCATCCATTTCAGGGCTATCACTTTTCTGGCAGTGAACAGGGTCTCCCGGAGAAATTGAACCGTGTGTTTGTCTGCGTCAGTCTTAGGAAATATCCCAAGGAGACACAGCTTGGGGTCCAGAGTAGTCGGGCATCCCATGCGGTCATGCAGGACCAAATCATGTGTCCCAAGGTGCCCGGGGAGTGAGAACACCTAGGGCATGCCGAGGAGCGGGAGGAGTCAAAGCGAGCCAGTCTCACGGGAGTAAGATACGATCTGTGGACAATGTAGATTTGAGTGAGCCGGTCCGACAATTTGGGAAAGACCAAGGTACAGGCCTCCAAGGCCTTATCCCACTCCTCGTCCTCCAGCTCCCCAACATCGCCCACCCAGGATCCCCGCACCCCATATGCCAGATCAGTCACCTGTTTAGTGCCCAACATTTCATACAGTAACGAGATGAGTTTGCGGTGTTCCTGGCCCCTAATCACATCAAGTACGTCAACTGACGGTAAGTCAGGGACCGCATGGGCGAATTGTCCTCTCAGGGCGTGGGACAACTGCAAATAGTAAAAGTGCATGGAGGCCGGGAGTTGGAATTCCTCCCGGAGCAGGCGAAAGGACTTAATAGACCCAGCAGAAACAACATGAGATAACAAGTATATATCTTTACGGATCCACACCCCAGGGTCAGGGATATGGAGGAGCTCCGGCAGCTGACGGTTGAACCATAGGGGGGTCATGGAATGCAAATTCGCATCCCCGGTTCTAGATAATGCCAGATTCCAGACCCGCCTGTGATGGAACAAGAGACTGCCCCGAGGAGCCGCAGATGTAGACCCAGCAACACCTCTAAGGAGATCACAGAACAGGTGAGGGAGCCACGACTCCGCACCTCTGCAGACCAACGCCATATACCTGCCCGAATCCTGTTTGTCCAGATGAAAGAAATGTGATAATTGGGCAGCTAGGTAATATCTTGCCAACTCCGGAACCGCCATACCTCCAGACTTGGTGGGTTTCTGAGTGTGCTTCCAGGACAGCTTATGCCTGGAGGAGCCCCAAATAAATGACTGCAACAAGCTCTCTAGAGTGATAAAGTATTTATACGGAATATAAATTGGAGAGCGCCACAGCAGGTATAGGATTTTAGGAAGCAGGATCATCTTTACCAGGCCCACCCTGCCCATTACACCCAATGGTAGGCAAGCCCAAACTTGCGTTTTGTTCTTGACCAAGTCAAAGAGGGGTTCAATATTTAAAGGGATAAAGTCAGTAAGGGATCTAGTCACCCGGACGCCGAGATGTTTGAATTCCAACACTCGCAACAAGGCGAGCGACGCTTGGTCAGCCTCTGGGGGGAAACTGTCTAAAGGAAGGATGAGGGATTTGTCCCAATTGACCGTCAGACCAGAAAACCTCCAAAACCGTTGTATGACCTCCAGGGCACACCGCAACGAGGGCCCTGAGTCCGCCAGGTATAGGATCATGTCGTCTGCGTACAGTCCGACACGGTCCTCAAGGTCACCACGACGGAGACCATTAATGTCTGGGTCCGCCCGGAGGGCCATCGCAAGAGGCTCGACCGCCAGGGCATACAACAGTGGGGAGATGGGGCAGCCCTGACGCGTGCCTCGAGAGAGAGGAAAGGACCTAGAAGTCCAGCCATTGGCTACCACCCGGGCCCGAGGTTGACTGTATAATACTGTGAGCCATTTAATGAACTTTGGGCCAAACCCAAATCTGCGTAGACACTGCCACAGGTACGACCACTCAACAGAGTCGAAGGCCTTGGCAGCATCTAAGGTCACAACCACCCTGGTACCGACATAGTCATGGGGGGCCTGCACGTTCATAAACAAGCGCCTGGTGTTGAAGGCCGTATTCTTAGCCGGCATGAATCCCGTCTGGTCGGGGTGTACCAAAGAGAGGATCACCGCATTGAGTCTGAGGGCAAGCACCTTAGCCAGGATTTTAACATCACACTGTAATAGTGAGATGGGCCTGTAGGATTCCGGATACCGGGGATCCTTACCAGGCTTGGGAAGCAAAATGATCAGTGCCTCACACATCAAGTCAGGAAGAGAGCCCGACTCAAATGCCACCTCAAACACCGTGAGCAGACGGGAGGTCAATGACTCTGAATACTGCGAGTAAAACTCGACGGGAAGGCCATCAGATCCAGGCGCTTTAGCCCTAGCAAAGCAGGAAATGGCAGAAGCTATTTCATCCCGAGAAATCGGGGCCTCGAGCGCCGCGACCTGTTCAGGGGTCAGTTTAGGAAACTCCAGGGCATCCAGCAAACCGGTCAGATCCAACGGATCATAATTCACCTTAGAGGAATAAACCTCGCTAAAGTACGAAGCAAACAGCTCCGCCACAGCCGCGGGATCCGAGGAGTCTCCCAGCACCGAAGGGTGAAGTGTAATCACCACAGGCGGTCTATCGTCCATATGTGCCAAATAGGCCAACAATTTGCCCGATCGCTCCCCATGCTCAAAAATACGCTGCCGACTGAAAAATAGTTTGTGATTAGCACGTTCCTGGAACATATGGTCCAGGGCCCTAGACCTTAGTTTAAGTTGGGAAAGCGCATCCGGCGTCGGAGAGCTGGCATACTCAGCCTCTAAGTCAGCCAATTGTTGTTCAGCCGTAAATAGGTCGGTCCGCGACGCCCTCCGATGTCGAGCTATGCGCGACACCAAAAGTAAACGTGCATGGCCCTTGAAGGCCTCCCACACAGTCAGCACGGAAGCAGTGTCAGAGTTGGAGCTGAAGAAAAAGTCCCATTCTTTCGTCAAAGAGTCAATGTCCGGAATAGTCTTGAGCCAAAAAGGATTTAAGCGCCAATGTCTCTGAGGAGGGGCAGTAAGCGGGGACAAAGTAACCATGTATGGGGCGTGATCCGAGAGCAGTCTCAGGCCAAAACGGGCACCTAGAAGCCTGGGCAGGAGGGCCTGGGAGATCCATATACCATCAATCCTAGACATGGTGGAGTGGGATGTGGAGAAGCACGAGTAGGCCCGTGCATCAGGATGTAGACATCTCCATGAGTCAAGGAGATGACAACTGGTTAGCATTCTATGGAAGCGCGTGGGTCTATCTGGGTAAGGTGGGGAGCCTGGTGCACCCACCCTATCCAGAAACGGATTGGAGACCGTATTAAAGTCCCCCATCCAAACTGCTGGAACTGAGGGATATCTCGCCAGGAACGCCATACCCTCAGTCAGGAGGGTAGCACTAAAAGGGGGAGGAAAGTACCAAGCTAAGAAAAGTATATCATGCCCCCCTATGGCTCCAGCAACAAAGACATATCTACCCAAGGGGTCTGTCACCACCTCCCGCACCGCCAAAGCCACAGACTGAGAGACCAGCAACGACACACCCCTCGAATGAGAGGAGTGCGACGCATGGAAAGACCAGCCGACCCATGGTCTGCGGAGGGCCCCGAGCAGGTTGCCCTCAGCATGCGTCTCGACCAGCGCAATTACATCCGCCCTCTGTTCCTTGAGATAAGACAGGATAACGGTGCGCTTGACCTTGTCACGGATGCCTCGCACGTTCCACGTAAGAAAGGTCAGCCCCGCCATATCATCAGGGAGGAGAGAACATGTCGCGCCACAGGATGGCGATAGAACCCCGGGACAAGCTTAGACCGCACCCGCCGCCCATGGCCTGAAACCCAGGAGCCTAGACAAACAGTGTGAAAATATAGGGCAGTGCAAATACATGACAGTACACAATATACATAGCAAAACTCAATAAACATAAACCCCCACCCCCCACCCAGCCCAACACACACCCCAACTTGTGTGAGCATCAATCCCAGAACCAAACAGTCCACAGGCAGCAGTGACCAGCCGCCCCGGGTAGTTCCACCAAAAGGCGAAGCCCCCCAGAACCAGCCAGAGCACCGCACACCCTCGAGGGCGAACAATCTCCGAAGAGGGGTCCCATTTCTGGGACACAACAGTGAGCACAAGTCATGGTATCGAAGGTTCATAGTACCCATGGTGGGCATAGAGGCCTCCCGGCCGGAAGGCAAAAATAAGAAAGAGTCCATATCGGCAACGCAGATATAAAAAAGAAAAAGTCCAGGGGGGGGGGGGAGAGAAAAAAAAGAAAAAGGGGTTCGTTCGACCAGGGGGAGCCAAGAGGCAGGCAAAGGTATCTGGGCATCCCTAGTAGGAGTACAGTCCATAGATACTGGATTGACAGGGGAACAATAGGAGCACCAGCACGAACTTCCAAGGCATGGAGGACAGGTAAGGGGGGGGAACAGTGGGGAAACCACCAGGGCAGTTCAGGCTGAAGACCATACAGTCATCCAATGCACACAGGGGCAGGGAAGGGGCGGCAGACTCACCACTCGCGGCAGATGATCCAGCCAGGCTATCGCAGCGTCAGGGTCCTCGAAAAAATGCACTCTATCCTCTCCAACCACTCGTAGCCTGGCTGGGTATAGCATTGCATACTTGAGGTTGCGGGTCCTAAGGCGCCTCTTGACTTCCCCAAACTGGCTGCGCTGCTTCTGAACTTCCGCTGAGAAGTCCGGGAACGCCATGATGTTATGGTTGTCCAGCGGGATATTCCCACGCTCCCTGGAAAGCCGGAGCACCGCATCCCTATCCCAAAAGTTCATAAAGCGGGCAATAAAGACCCAGGGTGGTGCACCTGGGGGCGGCTTCTTCGCTGGCATGTGATGTGCCCTTTCCACAACAAAGGCCTGCAAGAACGCCTCCCTGCCGTACGATTTGACCAGGAGGTCTTCCAGGAACGTAGCAGGGGATGACCCCTCCGCAGCCTCCGGCAAGCCAATAAAACAAACGTTATTACACCTGGCTCTGTTCTCCAGGTCGTCCTGTTTATGTAGCAGATACTGTATGTCCCTGGCAGCCTGCTCTGCAGCGTTCTGTATGGGGGGTAAATCATCCTCCACTCTGGATAGCCGTCCCTCCGCCTCAGACATCCTGCCCCGCAATTTCTGAAAGTCCTGTCTGAGCAAGGATATGTCTACCTTTATCTCTTCTATTTTGGTGGTCAGAGATGCCTTGCAGTCCGTGATGGCCGCCAGGATGATCGCCTGTGTAGCCTGTGTAGCTGCAGCGGGAGCCGGCTGGGACGGTCCGCCATTTTGGGCCACCCCGCTCCCCTCTTGGTGCCGAAACTTCTCCAGCTTAGCCGTCGCTTCGGATGGCCGTTTCGGCGGAGACATGACCAGGGCTGGATGGCGGTGTATACCGGTGTCCAGGGGTGAAGGTATCGCTCGAGTTTGGAGCCGCAGGATGACTTAAACGGAGATCCGCTGGGAGAGCCTCGCTAGAACCCGTCCGCTCACATGGGTCTTCAGGCCATGCCCCTCCTTTAAAAGCCACTTTTAGACAAGATAACCAATAGACTGAAAATATTTTTTTTGGTCAAAATGATTCTATTTTGGTTTTCAAGTGTCTAAAAAGACTTTTTTAGTCAAAATAACTGCATTTGATAACCAAAGATCTGAAAAAAACATTTAGTCAAAATGACTTTTGTCTTTTAGAGTCTTAAAACGCCGGTTTTAGACAAGATAACTTGCATTTGGTCACCAAAGGTCTGAAAAACTTTTTTAGCCAAAATTACTGTATTTTTGTCTTTTAGAGTCTTAAAACGCCGGTTTTAGACAAGTTGAACTTGGCCATGGCACGATGGCCCCTCAGGAGAAACAAAAAGAAAGCCAACAAATAAAGGAAAAGCCAAAAGCCTACAGCACCTGGTATTCCCAGGCGGTCTTCCATCCAGGTACTAACCAGGCCCGACCCTGCTTAGCTTCCGAGATCAGACGCGCTCCGGGTTGATGTGGCTGTAGGCGATCACCACTGCCACCCTCGACCCCTTTGAACTTGGCTATGGCAAGATGGCACCTCAGGAGAAACAAAAAGAAAGCCAACGAATAAAGAAAAAGCCAAAAGCCTACAGCACCTGGTATTCCCAGGCGGTCTTCCATCCAGGTACTAACCAGGCCTGACCCTGCTTAGCTTCCAAGATCAGAAGAGATCAGGCGCGTTCAGAGTGATGTTGCCGTAGGCGATCATACCTGCCACCCTCGACCCCTTTGAACTTGGCTATGGCAAGATGGCACCTCAGGAGAAACAAAAAGAAAGCAAACGAATAAAGAAAAAGCCAAAAGCCTACAGAACATGGTATTCCCAGGCGGTCTCCCATCCAGGTACTAACCAGGCCCGACCCTGCTTATCTTCCGAGGTCAGATGAGATTGGGCGCGTTCAGGGTGATGTGGCCATAGGCGATCATTACTGCCACCCTCGACCCCTTTGAACTTGGCCATGGCAAGATGGCACCTAAGGAGAAACACAAAGAAAGCCAACGAATAAAGGAAAAGCCAAAAGCCTTCCACACCTGGCATTCCCAGGCGGTCTCCCATCCAGGTACTAACCAGGCCCAACCCTGCTTAGCTTCTGAGATCAGAAGAGATCGGGGGCATTCAGGGTGATGTGGTCGTAAGCGATCACAACTGCCACCCTCGACCCCTTTGAACTTGGCCATGGCAAGATGGCCCCTCAGGAGAAACAAAAAGAAAGCCAACGAATAAAGGAAAAGCCAAAAGCCTACACCGCCTGGTATTCCCAGGCGGTCTCCCATCCAGGTACTAACCAGGCCAGACCCTGCTTAGCTTCCGAGATCTGACGAGATCGGGCACGTTCAGTGTGATGTGGCCGTAGGTGATCACCACTGCCGCCCTCGACCCCTTTGAATTTGGCAATTGCAAGATGGCACCTCAGGAGAAACAAAAAGAAAGCCAATGAATAAAGGAAAAGCCAAAATCCTAAAGCACCTGGTATTCCCAGGCGCTCTCCCATCCACGTACTAACCAGGCCCTACCCTGCTTAGCTTCCAAAATCAGATGAGATCGGGCACGCTCAGGGTGATGTGGCTGTTGGCGATCATCCCTGCCACGCTTGACCCCTTTGAACTTGGCCATGGCAAGATGGCACCTCAAGAGAAACAAAAAGAAAGCCAACGAATAAAGGAAAAGCCAAAAGCCTACGGCACCTGGTATTCCCAGGCGGTCTCCCATCCATGTACTAACCAGGCCCGACCCTTCTTAGCTTCCGAGATCAGACGAGATTGGGCACGTTCATAGTGATGTGGCCGTAGGCAATCACCACTGTCACCCTCGGCCCCTTTGAACTTGGCCATGGCAAGATGGGACCTCAGGAGAAACAAAAAGAAAGCCAACGAATAAAGGAAAAGCCAAAAGCCTACAGCACCTGGTGTAACGGATCCTATAGTCTCTATGAGAGAGATCCGTGCAGCTTCTCCCGAAATCCCAGTGACAATACCATCAAGAAGTGAAAATAGCTCCCCATTCCCCCACACATGAGTCCAGACTTCATGATGGGATAAAACAAAACTGTTTATTAAAAAGACACACACTCAATTTATACACACATGAGCACATCCCCCTCCTCATCAAATTACTACACACAGGTCAGGGGTTGAATGACAACACCAATGTGAGTTCATTAGCATTTCTAAGGAATAACGACCACAAACAGCATTCTTAATAGATGACAATGGCTCAATCAACCTGAGCCAATTAACTTGCAGTCGGCCATCCTCAAGCTCATGAAAGACAGAGGGTTGAACTGATGACATTAGTATCTGTACACATCTTAGCATGGCTTTGATTATTTAGTAGTTACAGACTTTATGGCAACTGGCCACAGGTCTCACAGAGCAACTTGGAGAGACATTGTTGAAAACTAATCCTCTCCCTTACAGGCAAAACTCAGATTTTGTCACATAGCTCCCCCTTAGTTCCATGGGACGGCATACCCGCCTAGACCCTAACGGGTCGGCTTGGGGATGTCCGAGTAGTAGAGTCTATTTCTCTAGTTCTGTCTGCCGGGATAACCCATCAGCATTGGCATTCTGCTTCCCTGGCCGATATTGTATGGTGAAGTTGTAGGGCTGCAGTGCCAAGCTCCATCTCAACAGTCTGGGGTTATCTCCGGCTACTCAGTTGGGCCAAATAAGTGGGTTATGTTCTGTCATTACTGTAAAGGAATGTCCATACAAATACGGCTGCAGTTTCTTGAGCGCAAAAAACTAGGGCCAAACACTTTTCAACGGTGGCATAACTGACCTCCCTGGGTAGAAGTTTTCTGCTCAGATATGCCACCAGAGGCTCCATGCCATCCTCCCCAACCTGGCTTAAACAGCTCCCAGTCCAAACATTGAGTCATCTGGGTATCTGGAGAGGGTGAGGCATTCATAGCTCGTTCCTGCTGTCTGGTAGTGACTGGGAGTGCTCCTTCCGAAGTCGGGGTTATAAATTGTGAGGTTAAACACCCCAAGTCATTCCCCAACAAGACCTCAGCTGGTAAATCTGGCATGATGCCCACTTCCACTGACTTAGCCCCGGTGCCCCAATCAATATGCACCCTGGCGGCGGGTAGCTTGTGGATGGCTCCCCCTGCCACCCTTACAGCCACAGCACGCCCAGTGTGCTGTGAGGGTTTAACCCTGTGTGGTTGTACCAGGGTTATGGTGGCTCCAGTGTCTCTCAGTCCCCTGGCTTCTTGTCCATTTAGTCTCACCATCTGTCTGTGGTGAGCCCTGTTGTCCTCAGCTGCTTGCACTGGGTTAGCCTCGTGAAGGGTACCCAATTGCTCCTCAGTGGGTTCAAACCTGGGTACAACTGGGGAAACCTCTGCGGGATAGTGGGGGACCATTGTCTGTGCTGAAGGGGGTGACCCTGGTCGGAGCCATGCAGCTTGGTTCCTGCTCTGGGTACAGTCTCGTTGATAGTGCCCAAACTGCTTGCACCTGTGGCACTGTACCCCACTGTGGGACCGGTATCTGGGTGTCTGCCTGTGGGTGTGGTAGTAGTGAACTGCTGCTTGCGCTGGGGAAGGTGGCCCTGTTCTAATCCATGAAGTGTGGTTCCGTTTCTGAGTGCAGTCTCTCTGATAGTGCCCAAATTTCTTGCACAAACGGCACTGCACTCCATTGTGCCTATGGTATCGATTTGCCGGGGCATTAGGGATTTGTCCTGATTGTTGTGGTGCTGGTGCTTGAGGATAGTACTGGGGACATAATCCTGATGATCCTCTGTGAAGGTCGACCCTCCTGCTCTCATAGAATTCATCCGCCAGCCTGGCTGCCTCCTCCACTGTCTGAGGTTTCTGTCTTTGACCCAGTTTCTGACATCTGCTGGAGTGTAGTCGAAGAATTGTTCCAGCAATAGCAACTGTATGGCATCCGCTAATGTAGTCGCCTGGCATCCCTGCATCCAATTGCTGGCAGAGCGGTGCATGCGGAATGCCCACTCTGTGTATGACTCTTTGCCCTGTCTCCTGAGGGCCCGGAATTTTCCTCTGTGTGCCTCTGGTGTAACAGCATAACGAGCCAACAAAATTTCTTTTACTTTGTCATAATTCTGAATGTCCTCATCAGGCACTGCTCTAAAGGCTTCTGCTGCTCTGCCTGATAACTTGCTGCTCAATATCGCAGCCCAGTTAGCTTTTTCCAGGTCCTCTAATACACACTGTCTCTCAAAGTCTTGCAAATAATTATCAATATCCATCTCACCCTCTGTGAAGCTTTTAAATGCAGCATAGTTGATCTTACGCGGCCGTCCTATTGTATATCCAGGTAGCGACAACATATCCCCTTGTGGTGATCTGGCTCTGGCCTCCCGAGCTTCCCGGATACTCTGTGCTTCCGTAGCTTGTGCCATGATTTGCACCACAATTTCTTGTGAGGGGTTAGGTCCCAACATACTTAGTCTACATCTTACATCCCTTTGGAACTCTGTTTCCTCTGTGTTTGCCATTTGCAGGTTGCTGGTTCGGTCGCTCTCCAGTAGTTCGGCTATTATCATGGCTTTTGGCTTGTTGCTCGCCCCTAAGCCTCGAGCTTCCAGCAGTTCCTTAAGCGTTGTTCGTTTCAGCCGTTCATATATATGCGCCATTTACCACCTCTTTCAGTTGAGGATATCCATTCGGGAGAAAAATCCCACCGCTTGCCACCAGTGTAACGGATCCTATAGTCTCTATGAGAGAGATCCGTGCAGCTTCTCCCGAAATCCCAGTGACAATACCATCAAGAAGTGAAAATAGCTCCCCATTCCCCCACACATGAGTCCAGACTTCATGATGGGATAAAACAAAACTGTTTATTAAAAAGACACACACTCAATTTATACACACATGAGCACATCCCCCTCCTCATCAAATTACTACACACAGGTCAGGGGTTGAATGACAACACCAATGTGAGTTCATTAGCATTTCTAAGGAATAACGACCACAAACAGCATTCTTAATAGATGACAATGGCTCAATCAACCTGAGCCAATTAACTTGCAGTCGGCCATCCTCAAGCTCATGAAAGACAGAGGGTTGAACTGATGACATTAGTATCTGTACACATCTTAGCATGGCTTTGATTATTTAGTAGTTACAGACTTTATGGCAACTGGCCACAGGTCTCACAGAGCAACTTGGAGAGACATTGTTGAAAACTAATCCTCTCCCTTACAGGCAAAACTCAGATTTTGTCACATAGCTCCCCCTTAGTTCCATGGGACGGCATACCCGCCTAGACCCTAACGGGTCGGCTTGGGGATGTCCGAGTAGTAGAGTCTATTTCTCTAGTTCTGTCTGCCGGGATAACCCATCAGCATTGGCATTCTGCTTCCCTGGCCGATATTGTATGGTGAAGTTGTAGGGCTGCAGTGCCAAGCTCCATCTCAACAGTCTGGGGTTATCTCCGGCTACTCAGTTGGGCCAAATAAGTGGGTTATGTTCTGTCATTACTGTAAAGGAATGTCCATACAAATACGGCTGCAGTTTCTTGAGCGCAAAAAACTAGGGCCAAACACTTTTCAACGGTGGCATAACTGACCTCCCTGGGTAGAAGTTTTCTGCTCAGATATGCCACCAGAGGCTCCATGCCATTGTCACGGAACCATGAACCAGACGTACAACAACAGATAGTGAAAATAAGACAGCTTTATTGAAAAACAAGCTATAAAGCAAAAGTCCAAACGGATGGCGAAACCGATGCAGAGTCTTTGCGAAGCCAGGGGTCAGGAACCAGCAGGGTAGTCAGACGAAGCCAGGATCAGGAACCAACAGGGTAGTCAGACGAAGCCAGGATCAGGAACCAACAGGGTAGTCAGACGAAGCCAGGAACAGGAACCAGAAGTAGCAGCAGTCTTAGTAGCATGTGAACACAGGGGGACCAAGCAGGGAACTGAAGCCACAGACCTCCTATATATATGAGCTAGGCACCCAGCTCCTCCCAGTGGGAAGGAGGAGCCTCAGGGTGGGAGGCTACAAGAAACCCAGAAACCAAGATGGCCGCCAGCACATGTCAAACGAAGGAGAACAGCAAGAAGGTAAGACCATGACAGTACCTCCCCCTCAAGGGCCCCTCCTCCGCGGAGTAAAGAACGGTTTCTGAGGGAAGCGTGCGTGGAAGGCTCGGAGCAAGGCAGGAGCATGGACATCTGCGGAGGGAACCCAGGAACGCTCCTCTGGACCATAACCACGCCAATGAACCAAAAACTGCACCCGACCGCGGACCAGGCGTGAGTCCAGGATATTGCTCACCTCATACTCCTCACGATTGCCCACTCGGACCGGACGAGGCCGAGGAACCGAGGAAGTGAAACGATTACACACCAGAGGCTTCAACAGGGAGACATGAAACACGTTGGAGATCCGCATGCCAGGAGGAAGCGCAAGGGCATAGGCTACCGGGTTTACCCTGCGAAGCACTCGGAAGGGACCAACAAAGCGAGGCGCCAGCTAGGGAGTGGGCACTCGAAGGTTGAGGTTGCGGGTGGACAACCATACACGGTCTCCGGCCTGGTAGGAAGGAGCAGGCGCTCGTCTGCGATCAGCCTGGAGTCTCTGGCGCTGCGCAGAGACCTCAAGGGACTTCTGGATCTGTACCCAAGAAGCACGTAGGACGGAAAGGTGATCCTCCACAGCCGGAATATCCTGGGGAGAGAATACCTCCGGTAACACGGCAGGTTGGAATCCATAGTTGGCCATGAAGGGAGACGTCCCAGAGGAAGAGTTCACCGCCGTGTTCCTGGCAAACTCAGCCCAAGGCAGGAGGTCAACCCAATTGTCTTGGTGATCGGAGACATAGCAACGAAGGAATTGCTCCAAGGCCTGATTGGATCGTTCTGCGGCCCCATTGGACTGAGGGTGGTAGGCCGAGGAGAAGGAGAGATGAATCCCCAACTGGGAGCAAAAGGCGCGCCAGAACCTGGACACAAACTGACTCCCCCGATCCGACACAATCTCCTTGGGCAAACCGTGCAACCGGAAGACCTCCCTGGCAAAAATCGTGGCCAACTCCTGTGCAGAGGGTAACTTCTTGAGAGGAACACAGTGACACATTTTGGAAAACCGATCCACAATCATGAGAATGACCGTATGGCCTCGGGATGCAGGGAGGTCCACAATGAAATCCATCCCGAGGTGTGACCATGGGCGCTCCCCGGTGGCTAAGGGTTGCAGAAGGCCCAACGGAAGGTGCCGAGGGGACTTACTCTGGGCACAAACGGAGCATGCCGCTACATATGCGGCGATGTCGGAACGTAGGGAAGGCCACCAGAACAGACGTGAAACAGCCCAGGACAGCTGATTCTTTCCAGGATGCCCCGCGGTCTTGGAGTTATGGTAGGTTCGCAACAACCGAGTGCGCAACTCCTCAGGCACAAAACATCTGCCGTTGGGTCTCCCAGAGGGAGCACCAGATTGAGCCGCCAAAATCTGCTCACCCAGGGGAGAGGTCAGGCTGGTGCGAATGGCAGCCAGGATCTGATTCGGAGGTATGACCGAAGTCGGAATCGACTCCTCCCTGGACAGGTCGGAGTACTGCCGTGATAAGGCATCAGCCCTGATGTTCTTGGAACCGGGTAGGTAGGAGACCACGTAATTAAAACGTGACAAGAACAGAGCCCATCTGGCCTGACGTGGTGTCAATCTCTTGGCCTCAGAGAGGTAGGTCAGATTCTTGTGGTCCGTCAGGATGAGGACCGGAACCACCGAACCCTCGAGCAAGTGCCTCCATTCTTTAAGAGCCTGCACGATGGCCAATAACTCCCTGTCACCAATCTGGTAGTTGCACTCCGCGGAAGACAGTTTCCGGGAGTAAAACCCACAAGGAAGCAGAGGACCCTCTGGTGTTCTACGCTGAGACAGAAGGGCGCCTACTCCCGTCTCAGACGCGTCCACCTCGAGGACAAAGGGCAACCCAGGGTTGGGATGCGACAGAATCGGAGCCGACACAAAGGCGGACTTTAGAGCCTCAAAAGCTCGGATGGCCTCGGGCGGCCAGACCTGGGAATTACTGCCCTTCCTGGTCAGATCCGTGAGAGGCTTGGCTAGCATGGAAAAGTCCCTGATGAACTTCCGATAATAATTGGCGAAGCCCAAAAAGCGCTGCAGGGAGCGAAGACCACTGGGCTGGGGCCACTGTAAGACAGCCGAAACCTCCTCAGGATCCATGGAGAACCCCTCAGCGGAAATGATGTAACCTAAGAAGGTTACCTGGGATCGGTGAAATTCGCATTTCTCAAGCTTACCGAACAGCTTGTTCTCTCGTAACTGTTGCAACACTCGTTTGACATCCAGAATGTGGGTCTCCATGGACTCAGAATATACCAAGATGTCATCCAGGTAGACCACCACACACTGCTGCAACAGGTCACGGAAAACATCATTGATGAATTCCTGAAAGACTGCGGGCGCATTGCACAGCCCAAAGGGCATAACCAAGGATTCATAATGACCGGTCCTGGTGTTAAACGCGGTCTTCCACTCATCGCCCGCCTTGATCCTTACGAGGTTATATGCCGCCCTCAGGTCGAGTTTGGTAAAGACCGTGGCCCCTTTAAGGCGATCGAACAGCTCGGAAATCAAGGGTATCGGGTAAGCGTTCTTGATCGTGATGCGATTGAGACCCCTGTAATCGATGCAAGGCCTCAACTCACCGCCCTTCTTTTTCACAAAGAAAAATCCAGCCCCTGCCGGGGACGAGGATTTGCGAATGTGTCCACGTGAAAGCGCCTCCCTCACGTACTCCTCCATGGCCTCATTCTCCGCTACCGACAGTGGATAGACTTTGCCACGAGGAGGAACGGTACCAGACTGTAACTCGATGGCACAATCGTATGGGCGGTGCGGAGGTAGGGCAACCGCGCGCACCTTATCGAATACATCCCGGTACTCCTCGTATTCAGGGGGCAACAGAGAGTCAGAGGAAGTACACAGCAACTTGACAGGCCCATGGATGCAACTAGTCCCACACTGCGGTGACCACGAGAGGATCTCGGCCGATCTCCAATCGAAAATCGGATTATGCTTCTGGAGCCAGGGGTACCCCAAGACCACCGAGTAGTGTGGAGACGAAATAACCTGGAAGCAGACCGACTCTCTGTGGACGGCACCAATGGCTAACCCCACTGGAAGGGTCTCATGAGTCACGTGTGGCGGCAGAAGGGGTCTGCCGTCTATCGCCTCAAGAGCCAGAGGAGAACCTCGAGCCTGCAGAGGAATGGAATTGGCGGCAGCGAACACACTATCAATGAACAAACCACCAGCACCAGAGTCCACCAACGCCTGGGTCGTCACCGAGCCCCCGACCCAGGAAAGGACAACAGTGATCAGTGGTTTGTCAACACGGGAAACCGGGGACGAGGAGACTCCACCCAAGATCTGCCCCCGACAGGATCTCAGGTGCGAGCGTTTCCCTGGACGGTTCGGACATGCCAACCGAAAATGCCCACCGAGACCACAGTACATGCATCGGCCCTCGCGTCTCCGGAGTACCCTCTCCCCCTCGGACAGGCGAGCAAACCCCAGCTGCATGGGTTCACCCCCAGACAAGTCATCCCCAGGAGGCGTGGGAGGAGAGGGAGGCACGGGTGGGACAACAAAGGTAGGCGCCAATCTGTTAGGAGGCCTCCGCAGACTCTCCTTAAAGGAAGGTCTCTCCCTGAGTCTGGTGTCAATCAAAATCAGGAAAGAAATAAGAGACTCGAGCTCCACTGGTAGGTCCTTAGCTGCAACCTCATCCTTCAAGGCATCCGAGAGACCATGAGAGAAAGCAGCGACCAGAGCCTCATTATTCCAGCCCACCTCTGCTGCCAGGGTACGAAACTCAATGGCGTACTCAGCTACGGATCGTGAACCCTGTCTGATGGACATAAGGAGCTTCGCAGCAGAGGCAGCACGAGCCGGCACATTGAATACCTTCCGAAGAGAAGCAACAAAACCGGAAAACTCGGCAACCACCGGATTGTTGTTCTCCCATAAAGGGCTGGCCCAGGCCAAGGCCTTGTCCGAGAGCAGCGAGATTAAGAAGCCCACCTTTGATCTCTCAGTAGGAAAGGCATGTGGCAGCAACTCGAAATAAATGCCCACCTGGTTAAGGAAACCTCGGCACTGAGTTGGCTCTCCCCCAAAGCGCTGTGGAAGGGGGGCAGAACCGGACATACCCCGAAACACCGCGGGCGCAACAACAGGTGTCAGGGTAGACTCTGGCGCAACAACCGGAGCGGCAGTAGGAGCGGACCCAGGAGCGACAACCGACCCATCGGCAACGGGAGCGAAATGAACCGTGCGTTCAAGCAGGGTTTGCAACGCCACGGCGAACTGACCCAACAGGTGATCCTGCTGATCAAGTCTGGCAACCAGCGTGGGTAGTGAGGATGGCCCTGTACCGTCAGAATTCGTGGCCTGTGGTACCGTGCGTTCAAGCAGGGTTTGCAACGCCACGGCGAACCGACCCAACAGGTGATCCTGCTGATCAAGTCTGGCAACCAGCGTGGGTAGCGAGGATGGCCCTGTACCGTCAGAATTCATGGCTTGGTCCTAATGTCACGGAACCATGAACCAGACGTACAACAACAGATAGTGAAAATAAGACAGCTTTATTGAAAAACAAGCTATAAAGCAAAAGTCCAAACGGATGGCGAAACCGATGCAGAGTCTTTGCGAAGCCAGGGGTCAGGAACCAGCAGGGTAGTCAGACGAAGCCAGGATCAGGAACCAACAGGGTAGTCAGACGAAGCCAGGATCAGGAACCAACAGGGTAGTCAGACGAAGCCAGGAACAGGAACCAGAAGTAGCAGCAGTCTTAGTAGCATGTGAACACAGGGGGACCAAGCAGGGAACTGAAGCCACAGACCTCCTATATATATGAGCTAGGCACCCAGCTCCTCCCAGTGGGAAGGAGGAGCCGCAGGGTGGGAGGCTACAAGAAACCCAGAAACCAAGATGGCCGCCAGCACATGTCAAACGAAGGAGAACAGCAAGAAGGTAAGACCATGACAGCCATCCTCCCCAACCTGGCTTAAACAGCTCCCAGTCCAAACATTGAGTCATCTGGGTATCTGGAGAGGGTGAGGCATTCATAGCTCGTTCCTGCTGTCTGGTAGTGACTGGGAGTGCTCCTTCCGAAGTCGGGGTTATAAATTGTGAGGTTAAACACCCCAAGTCATTCCCCAACAAGACCTCAGCTGGTAAATCTGGCATGATGCCCACTTCCACTGACTTAGCCCCGGTGCCCCAATCAATATGCACCCTGGCGGCGGGTAGCTTGTGGATGGCTCCCCCTGCCACCCTTACAGCCACAGCACGCCCAGTGTGCTGTGAGGGTTTAACCCTGTGTGGTTGTACCAGGGTTATGGTGGCTCCAGTGTCTCTCAGTCCCCTGGCTTCTTGTCCATTTAGTCTCACCATCTGTCTGTGGTGAGCCCTGTTGTCCTCAGCTGCTTGCACTGGGTTAGCCTCGTGAAGGGTACCCAATTGCTCCTCAGTGGGTTCAAATTACTACACACAGGTCAGGGGTTGAATGACAACACCAATGTGAGTTCATTAGCATTTCTAAGGAATAACGACCACAAACAGCATTCTTAATAGATGACAATGGCTCAATCAACCTGAGCCAATTAACTTGCAGTCGGCCATCCTCAAGCTCATGAAAGACAGAGGGTTGAACTGATGACATTAGTATCTGTACACATCTTAGCATGGCTTTGATTATTTAGTAGTTACAGACTTTATGGCAACTGGCCACAGGTCTCACAGAGCAACTTGGAGAGACATTGTTGAAAACTAATCCTCTCCCTTACAGGCAAAACTCAGATTTTGTCACACCTGGTATTCCCAGACAGTCTGCCGTCCAGGTACTAACCAGGCCCGACCCTGCTTATCTTCCAAGAACAGGAGAGATTGGGCAGTTTCAGGGTGATGTGGACATATGCGTTCACCACTGCCACCCTCAACCCCTTTGAACTTGGCCATGGCAAGATGGCACCTCAGGAGAAACAAAAAGAAAGCCAACGAATAAAGGAAAAGCCAAAAGCCTACAGCACCTGGTAGTCCCAGGCGGTCTCCCATCAAGGTACTAACCAGGCCCGACCCTGCTTAGCTTCCGAGATCAGACGAGATCGGGCGCGTTCAGGATGATGTGGCCATTGGCGATCACCACTGCCACCCTCGACCCCTTTGAACTTGGCCATGGCAAGTTGGCACCTCAAGAGAAACAAAAAGAAGGCCAACGAATAAAGGAAAAGCCAAAAGCCTACAGAACCTGGTATTCTCAGGCGGTCTCCCATCCAGGTACTAACCAGATACGACGCTTCTTAGCTTCCGAGATCAGACTAGATCGGGAATGTTCAGGGTGATATGGCTGTAGTCGATCACCACTACCACCCTCGACCCCTTTGAACTTGGCCATAGCAAGATGGCACCTCAGGAGAAACAAAAAGAAAGCCATCGAATAAAGGAAAAGCCAAAAGCCTACAGCTCCTGATATTCCCAGGATGTCTCCAATCCAGGTACTAACTAGGCGCGACCCTGCTTGGCTTCCAAGATCAGACGAGATTGGGCGCGTTCGGGGTGATATGGCCATGGCGATCACAACTGCCACCCTTGACTCCTTTGAACTTGGCCATGCCAAGATGGCACCTCAGGAGAAACAAAAGAAAGCCAATGAATAAAGAAAAAGCCAAGAGCCTGGTATTCCCAGGCGGTCTCCCATCCAGGTACTAACCAGGCCCAACCCTGCTTAGCTTCTGAGATCAGACGAGATCGGGCGCGTTCAGGGTGATGTGGCCATAGGCAATTACCACTTCCACCCTCGACCCCTTTCAACTTGGCCATGGCAAGATGGCACATCAGGAGAAACAAAAAGAAAGCCAACAAATAAAGGAAAAGCCAAAAGCCTACAGCACCCGGTATTCCCAGGTGGCCTCCCATCCAGGTACTAACCAGGCCTGACCTTGCTTAGCTTCCGAGATCAGACGAGTTTGGGCACGTTCAGAGTGATGTGGCCGTAGGCGATCACCACAGCCACCCTCGACCCCTTTGAACTTGGCCATGGCAAGATGGCACATCAGGAGAAACAAAAAGAAAGCCAACGAATAAAGGAAATGCCAAAAGCCAACAGCACCTGTTATTCCCAGGCAGTCTCCCATCTAGGTACTAACCAGGCCCGACCCTGCTTAGCTTCCAAGATCAGACACGTTCAGGGTGATGTGGCCGTAGGCAATCACCACTGCCTCCCTCTACTCCTTTGAACTTGGCCATGGCAAGATGGAACATCAGGAGAAACAAAAAGAAAGCCAACGAATAAAGGAAAAGCCAAAAGCCTACAGCACCTGGTATCCCCAGGCATTCTCCCATCCAGGTACTAACCACCAGGCCCGACCCTGCTTAGTTTCGGAGATCAGACGAGATTTTTTAGGCACACAAATGTGGGCGATTCAAAGATCTATGCAAAAATTATATAATTTATTAAAGTGACAAACATATAAGTATAAACAATAAAAACATTACAGGCAATATAAAACCAGCAAGAGTACAACCATAACCATGTGGATGACAGGAACCTGTGCCCAATATATTTCAGAAAATCACTTTCCTTCTTCAGGGGTGGTTCATATTTGGAAGTGTTCTGACAACAAAAACAACAATATAATTATGGCTTTGTACACTGTAGAGGCATTCATTATACATGGTATGTAGTATAAATACAGAAACAGCATTATACAAATCCATACATTATTACATATTTGTTTTAGAATAATAGCTTGTATGTCTGTCTATGTTGAAAGAAAAACACTTACATGGTTAATCCTGCAGTAAATGTAAAGCCTGTAGGGTAGTTAAAAACAAGCTGGTTCACCGCAGTTGTGGATCCACTTCATAATTTTGTGTGTCCCATAGGTCGGATATGACCAATATATTGGGTTTTGCCGTGGTATGATATTTATATAGGCCCCCCTGTCTCCAAGTCAATGTGGCCACTTGAAGTCCCAGAAAAGGCCGAACGCCAAAAAACTGGCAATGTGGACCAACTAAGGAAAAAATAATAAATGGGGGATATGTTAATTGGTTATAGAGTTAATTAAAAACTCCAAGATGATTGCCTAACACTTGGATCACCTGAAAAGGGTCCAGTGTATCCCATATAAATGTGAGGATAATGATGGTTACCTGTACGGCAGCAGACAGAAAGAATACCACATATGGGGATCGACCAGCGTAGTCCAAAAGGTGTAAGGACTGAGTGAAATATATGTGGTCTTAAACAGTACCTTAAATTGCATGGAACCATCGTCAGCTGGCATTCAACATGTGGAGCTTCCTGGACCGTGGACGCCAGGACCGCCCCATCAGAAAGAGTGCGCATGACAAACGTCATAGTGCTGATGGAAGCGGAAGTGGCGTCTGCGCTCCACCGGCACGGGTCACGGAACCGGAAGCAGATAACTGCATCCTGTTTCCGATTGGCCGGACCACCCTATGTCCGCAGAGAACTGCGATAGGCGGGGCCAGCCAGAGACAGCGAGCGCCAATAGGCAATCCGTCTCCCCGTGCCGGGGTGGTCACAGAGGAGGAGAAAAGGGGCACACATATTCAATATTAATCAGTTAGTAAATGTACCGCTGGAATCGATAGATCAAATGAATCCCAGTATGGATCAATTTGCCTAGTGAATCCCTAAAGGTAATAGTAATGGGCAAAGCAGATGCTCACTGAATTATGGGAATTAGTAAGTGTTTTAGATGGAATCTAAATAAAGACTGATTATAGTGGATATTCACATGCAGTGAGGTACAGCCTGAAATTAACTAAACATTAGACATATCTGTATGCAAAACACAATACATGTGGCAGATGTAACAGACATTTGATATTGAAAAGATAATATACATGGATAAAGGAGTTATAGTGATAACACAAGATGTCGCACAATAAATCTATTTCTCCATCCCTCCCGAGGTGAATCCCTCTAAGACTGGTTTAAATGACATAACCCTATTGAGACCGGGGGGCTCAGTTGCTCTTAAAGAATGTATCCACCTCAGCTTGAGTTGGAGGAGACTCTTGTTCCAGTCTCCTCCCCTGGAGCTGGGGTGGATACGATCCAAAATCAGGAATTTAATTTTGGGGAATTTGCCCCCATGAACCAAACCAATGTGTCGCCCAAGAGGGAGCTCAGGGTCTGGCTTACGCATACTGATGATGTGACGGTATGCGCGTCGCCAGAACTCCTGTTTTGTTTTTCCTATGTAAAAGCATCCGCATGTACATAGGAGTAGATAAACAACACCGATCGTGCGACAGTTCGCAAAATGTCGTGCCTTAAAAATTTGGCCATTGGGTAGACTGGGAAATTTTTGTGTCAGCATGTAACCACAATAGTGGCAAGAGCCACAAATATAGATACCTTTATATTTGCAACACATCGTATCGCTGTTGTTAAATTCACTCCGGACAAGTTTGTCACGGAGTGCCGGAGCTCTTTTATATGTGAAACCTGGCACATTAGAAAGGTATTGTCCTAAAATAGGATCGGAAGTCAGTAGGTGCCAGTGTTTGGTCACTATTTTTTTAATTTTGTTGTGTTGGTACATGTAGGGAGTAATTATCCTGATGTCATTGCTGTCATTTTTGTTGTTGCGTTTGGAAGAATTAAGAAGTTCCCGTCTGTCACTAGAGAGGGCCCTTTTATACGCCTTCTTAAGTGACATCTTAGAGTACCCTCTTCGTGTCAATCTTTTGCGCAAGTCATTTGCAGCGAGTTGAAAGGATTGTAAATCGCTGCAGTTGCGCCTTAACCGTAAGTACTGGCTTATTGGAATCAATCGGATTAGTGGCTCAGGGTGGAAACTTGAGCCATGGAGGATGGTATTCCCCGCAGTGGGCTTACGGTAGAGTCCACTATGTAGGGTACCATCCTCTCCTCTGGAAATCTCAACATCCAAGAACGTCACATGGTTGGAATCTGAGTTCATTGTAAAGAGCAGGTTGAAGTCGTTCCTATTCATTCTCTCCAGGCATGTATATAATAGTTCAAGGGGACCCTCCCAGATGAGGAACACGTCATCTATATAACGGGTCCACAAGGAGATGTGGTCCGTGTATAGAGACATGGTCTCATCACCTAGGAAGGATTCCTCCCACTCCCCCAGGTACAAATTGGTGTAGGATGGGGCACAGCATGTGCCCATCGCTACGCCTTGCACCTGGAGGTAGTGGGAGCCATTGAACATAAAGATGTTATGCGTGAGAATAAACTGTAGGAGACTAACTATAAATTCGCTATATGCATTATTAGGTGCTTTTTGTGAGATAATATGTCGGATTGCAGCTATACCTTTATCATGGGGTATGGAGCTGTATAGAGCTTCTACGTCGATGGTAACAAGTACAGCCGTGGAGGAAATGGGAACACCCTCAACCTTGCTCAAAAAATGGATTGTATCCTTTGTAAAGGATGGTAAATCCTGTATGAAGGGTTGTAAATAGCTGTCAACCAACCGGCTGGCACTCTCTGAAATGGACCCTCTCCCTGATATGATGGGTCTGCCAGGGGGGTTGGTAGGGTTTTTGTGGACTTTAGGGAGTCCGTAGAATGTTGGTATTTTAGGGAATTTTGTTCGGATGAAGTCCCAAGTTTGTTTAGGGATAACATTATTTAAATAAGCTTGGTCTGTTAAGAGATAAAATTCCTGATAGAATTTAGCCACAATAGCAGGAGTGATGCGTCTATACCAGTTGGTGTTGTTGAGGATCTGGGTGCACATCTGGATATACTGTGTGTCATCCATTATGACAATATTGCCCCCCTTATCGGCCGGCTTGATAACTATTTTTTTGTTATCAGAGAGTTTGTTTATAGTCTCCCGATGTTGGGGGGAAATGCTGGCATAGGGGGTGGAATCGATTCTCATCTTTTCAATTTCACTAGAGACAGTCTTCAAAAATGCGTTAATATTTTGGTTTTGAATGGGGGGATATATGTCAGATTTCTTTTTTAATGTTGTAATGCTTGTATATTCCTTTGTTTTGTCTGATGTTAGTGAGTCAATGTCGACACGATTAATTAAATTTTCGTTTTCCTCTAGAAGAGAAATTAAGACATCCGGGGCAGGATCTTTTGTTGTACCCTTAGTATTTTCTTTGTGGAACATAAGTTTCAGGTTCAATTTTATGACCTCAAATTTGTTTGTATTGGACGTGGGACAAAAGCTGAGACCCATTTTAAAAGTTTCTGTCTCTGCTTCAGTGAGGGTATAATTGGACAGATTAATAATGGAAAAGTCCTGCACCGAGGGTGGGTTGTGATCTATAATGGTAGTGTTGGGTTTGGGGATGGGGACAGAGTGTTTAATGTGGGTGTGAGTTGGAGTGCTCGCTGATGGATTATGTCTAAAAAAGTGGGATCCTGTAAATCAATGTTAGTTAGCGTGTTAGTTGGGGGAGGGGGGATGGTTGAATCGTGAGATTGCTGTGATAACGGAAGTGAAAGTGCCTCTCGTGATTGGGTGTGTGCAGGAAATAGGGAAAGGTTATATTTCTTAGTGGGGGGTACATTTGACTTCTTAGTTTTTTGTTGGAGGGCCGAATCGTCCTGATATGGACGTTTCGTGCGATCGTTTAATTTGTCCGTTTTGCCATTGGATATGTCTTTTTGTGTAGATGTAAGAGGGTTATCTTTTTTAAACATATTCATGTTTTTATTTTGTGCCCATGAATATGCTTTACCCTGTTGGGAAATATTCCTGCTTCTATTGAGAATTTTTTGTTTTTTGATTAGGATGTTTTTGTTAAAAACATCCAAATGATCTTTTAATTTTTTCTCACGCTCAACAAAAGTTTTGTGAGTTTTAAATTTTTGTATTTTTTCGCAGGTTAAAGCAATATCAGTGTCTAATTTTTTGGCTCTTAAGGAGTACTCCTCAATGAGGAGCCTCATTAAAGATCCTGAGCAGGCTTGTAGGGTGTCCTCCCATTTGGCTTTGAAGGTGGGTGTTAAATCCTCAAGTAGGGGGAACACCTGTATTCTCAAGCCGAATGGGCTGATACCCTCCAGGATGTGATCCTGGAACGATTTGCAATGCCAGAAAAATGTTGATTTTTTCTCCAGCAACTTAGATAGCTGAAACAACAGAGAGGCCAGTTCGGTTTCAATGAACTCTTTGTGTTCATATTCAGCCAAATAATTGGACATCAAGGTGTTCCAGTCATCCCCAATAAAGCCAGACATTATGAAGAGACTGTGTTTGTGAACAAAAATACTAAATGTCTAAGCCACACAGAAAAAATATAGTATTGAGCAACAGTGTACAATATATAGTATATATAGTGTAAATTACTAATATGATCATTTGGTTTTCTTAAAGGAAAAACTTGCCACGAGATTCGGGGAAAAGGTATTTTCTACCTGGTTTAACAAGTAACTAATGTTTAGTTAATTTCAGGCTGTACCTCACTGCATGTGAATATCCACTATAATCAGTCTTTATTTAGATTCCATCTAAATCACTTACTAATTCCCATAATTCAGTGAGCATCTGCTTTGCCCATTACTATTACCTTTAGGGATTCACTAGGCAAATTAATCCATACTGGGATTCATTTGATCTATCGATTCCAGCGGTACATTTACTAACTGATTAATATTGAATATGTATGCCCCTTTTCTCCTCCTCTGTGACCACCTCGGCAAGGGGAGACGGATCGCCTATTGGCGCTCGCTGTCTCTGGCTGGCCCCGCCTATCGCAGTTCTCTGCGGACATAGGGTGGTCCGGCCAATCGGAAACAGGATGCAGTTATCTGCTTCCGGTTCCGTGACCCGTGCCGGTGGAGCGCGGACGCCACTTCTGCTTCCATCAGCACTATGACGTTTGTCATGCGCACTCTTTCTGATGGGGCGGTCCTGGCATCCACGGTCCAGGAAGCCCCACATGTTGAACACCAGCTGACGATGGTTCCATGCAATTTAAGGTACTATTTAAGACCACATATATTTCACTCAGTCCTTACACCATTTGGACTACGCTGGTCGATCCCCATATGTGGTATTCTTTCTGTCTGCTGCCGTACAGGTAACCATCATTATCCTCACATTTATATGGGATACACTGGACCCTTTTCAGGTGATCCAAGTGTTAGGCAATCATCTTGGAGTTTTTAATTAACTCTATAACCAATTAACATATCCCCCATTTATTATTTTTTCCTTAGTTGGTCCACATTGCCAGTTTTTTGGCGTTCGGCCTTTTCTGGGACTTCAAGTGGCCACATTGACTTGGAGACAGGGGGGCCTATATAAATTTCATACCACGGCAAAACCCAATATATTGGTCATATCCAACCTATGGGACACACAAAATTATGAAGTGGATCCACAACTGCGGTGAACCAGCTTGTTTTTAACTACCCTACAGGCTTTACATTTACTGCAGGATTAACCATGTTTTTCTTTCAACATAGACACACATACAAGCTATTATTCTAAAACAAATATGTAATAATGTATGGATTTGTATAATGCTGTTTCTGTATTTATACTACATACCATGTATAATGAATGCCTCTACAGTGTACAAAGGTATAATTATATTGTTGTTTTTGTTGTCAGAACACTTCCAAATATGAACCGCCCCTGAAGAAGGAAAGTGATTTTCCAAAATATATTGGGCACAGGTTCCTGTCATCCACATGGTTATGGTTGTACTCTTGCTGGTTTTATATTGCCTGTAATGTTTTTATCGTTTATACTTATATGTTTGTCACTTTAATAAATGATATAATTTTTGCATAGATCTTTGAATCGCCCACATTTGTGTGCCTAAAAAATCCCAAAATCAGGGGAATTTCCTTTGTACTTGAACCCAGGGATGTGGCACATTTTCTAGGATCACCTGTCACGAGCAAACCCGTTACTTGTTAAACCATGTAGAAAATACCTTTTCCCCGAAGCTCGTGGCAAGTTTTTCCTTTAAGAAAACCAAATAATCATATTAGTAATTTACACTATATATACTATATATTGTACACTGTTGCTCAATACTATATTTTTTCTGTGTGGCTTAGACATTTAGTATTTTTGTTCACAAACACAGTCTCTTCATAATGTCTGGCTTTATTGGGGATGACTGGAACACCTTGATGTCCAATTATTTGGCTGAATATGAACACAAAGAGTTCATTGAAACCGAACTGGCCTCTCTGTTGTTTCAGCTATCTAAGTTGCTGGAGAAAAAATCGACATTTTTCTGGCATTGTAAATCGTTCCAGGATCACATCCTGGAGGGTATCAGCCCATTCGGCTTGAGAATACAGGTGTTCCCCCTACTTGAGGATTTAACACCCACCTTCAAAGCCAAATGGGAGGACACCCTACAAGCCTGCTCAGGATCTTTAATGAGGCTCCTCATTGAGGAGTACTCCTTAAGAGCCAAAAAATTAGACACTGATATTGCTTTAAGCTGCGAAAAAATACAAAAATTTAAAACTCACAAAACTTTTGTTGAGCGTGAGAAAAAATTAAAAGATCATTTGGATGTTTTTAACAAAAACATCCTAATCAAAAAACAAAAAATTCTCAATAGAAGCAGGAATATTTCCCAACAGGGTAAAGCATATTCATGGGCACAAAATAAAAACATGAATATGTTTAAAAAAGATAACCCTCTTACATCTACACAAAAAGACATATCCAATGGCAAAACGGACAAATTAAACGATCGCACGAAACGTCCATATCAGGACGATTCGGCCCTCCAACAAAAAACTAAGAAGTCAAATGTACCCCCCCACTAAGAAATATAACCTTTCCCTATTCCCTGCACACACCCAATCACGAGAGGCACTTTCACTTCCGTTATCACAGCAATCTCACGATTCAACCATCCCCCCTCCCCCAACTAACACGCTAACTAACATTGATTTACAGGATCCCACTTTTTTAGACATAATCCATCAGCGAGCACTCCAACTCACACCCACATTAAACACTCTGTCCCCATCCCCAAACCCAACACTACCATTATAGATCACAACCCACCCTCGGTGCAGGACTTTTCCATTATTAATCTGTCCAATTATAGCCTCACTGAAGCAGAGACAGAAACTTTTAAAATGGGTCTCAGCTTTTGTCCCACGTCCAATACAAACAAATTTGAGGTCATAAAAGACCTGCATTTATTTGCACGAAAATTGAACCTGAAACTTATGTTCCACAAAGAAAATACTAAGGGTACAACAAAAGATCCTGCCCCGGATGTCTTAATTTCCCTTCTAGAGGAAAACGAAAATTTAATTGATCGTGTTGACATTGACTCACTACTAGCAGGCGTAACATCAGACAAAACAAAGGAAAATACAAGCATTACAACATTAAAAAAGAAATCTGACATATATCCCCCCATTCAAAACCAAAATATTAACGCATTTTTGAAGACTGTCTCTAGTGAAATTGAAAAGATGAGAATCGATTCCACCCCCTATGCCAACATTTCCCCCCAACATCGGGAGGCTATAAACAAACTCTCTGATAACAAAAAAATAGTTATCAAGCCGGCCGATAAGGGGGGCAATATTGTCATAATGGATGACACACAGTATATCCAGATGTGCACCCAGATCCTCAACAACACCAACTGGTATAGACGCATCACTCCTGCTATTGTGGCTAAATTCTATCAGGAATTTTATCTCTTAACAGACCAAGCTTATTTAAATAATGTTATCCCTAAACAAACTTGGGACTTCATCCGAACAAAATTCCCTAAAATACCAACATTCTACGGACTCCCTAAAGTCCACAAAAACCCTACCAACCCCCCTGGCAGACCCATCATATCAGGGAGAGGGTCCATTTCAGAGAGTGCCAGCCGGTTGGTTGACAGCTATTTACAACCCTTCGTACAGGATTTACCATCCTTTACAAAGGATACAATCCATTTTTTGAGCAAGGTTGAGGGCGTTCCCATTTCCTCCACGGCTGTACTTGTTACCATCGACGTAGAAGCTCTATACAGCTCCATACCCCATGATAAAGGTATAGCTGCAATCCGGCATATTATCTCACAAAAAGCACCTAATAACGCATATAGCGAATTTAGAGTTAGTCTCCTACAGTTAATTCTCACACATAACATCTTTATGTTCAATGGCTCCCACTACCTCCAGGTGCAAGGCGTAGCGATGGGCACATGCTGTGCCCCATCCTACGCCAATTTGTACCTGGGGGACTGGGAGGAATCCTTCCTAGGTGATAAGACCATGTCTCTATACACGGACCACATCTCCTTGTGGACCCGTTATATAGATGACGTGTTCCTCATCTGGGAGGGTCCCCTTGAACTATTATATACATGCCTGGAGAGAATGAATAGGAACGACTTCAACCTGCTCTTTACAATGAACTCAGATTCCAACCATGTGACGTTCTTGGATGTTGAGATTTCCAGAAGAGAGGAAATGGACTCTACCGTAAGCCCACTGCGGGGAATACCACCCTCCATGGCTCAGGTTTCCACCCTGAGCCTCTAATCCGATCGATTCCAATAAGCCAGTACTTACGGTTAAGGCGCAACTGCAGCGATTTACAATCCTTTCAACTCGCTGCAAATGACTTGTGTGAAAGATTGACACGAAGAGGGTACTCTACGATGTCACTTAAGAAGGCGTATAAAAGGGCCCTCTCTAGTGACAGACGGGAACTTCTTAATTCTTCCAAACGCAACAACAAAAATGACAGCAATGACATCAGGATAATCACTCCCTACATGTACCAACACAACAAAATTAAAAAAATAGTGACCAAACACTGGCACCTACTGACTTCCGATCCTATTTTAGGACAATACCTTTCTAATGTGCCAGGTTTCACATATAAAAGAGCTCCGGCACTCCGTGACAAACTTGTCCGGAGTGAATTTAACAACAGCGATACGATGTGTTGCAAATATAAAGGTATCTATATTTGTGGCTCTTGCCACTATTGTGGTTACATGCTGACACAAAAATTTCCCAGTCTACCCATTGGCCAAATTTTTAAGGCACGTCATTTTGCGAACTGTCGCACGATCGATGTTGTTTATCTACTCCTATGTACATGTGGATGCTTTTACATAGGAAAAACAAAACAGGAGTTCTGGCGACGCGCATACCGTCACATCATCAGTATGCGTAAGCCAGACCCTGAGCTCCCTCTTGGGCGACACGTTGGTTTGGTTCATGGGGGCAAATTCCCCAAAATTAAATTCCTGATTTTGGATCGTATCCACCCCAGCTCCAGGGGAGGAGAGTCTCCTCCAACTCAAGCTGAGGTGGATACATTCTTTAAGAGCAACTGAGCCCCCCGTTCTCAATGGGGTTATGTCATTTAAACCATTCTTAGAGGGATTCACCTCGGGAGGGATGGAGAAATAGATTTATTGTGCGACATCTTGTGTTATCACTATAACTCCTTTATCCATGTATATTATCTTTTCAATATCAAATGTCTGTTACATCTGCCACATGTATTGTATTTTGCATACAGATATGTCTAATGTTTAGTTAATTTCAGGCTGTACCTCACTGCATGTGAATATCCACTATAATCAGTCTTTATTTAGATTCCATCTAAATCACTTACTAATTCCCATAATTCAGTGAGCATCTGCTTTGCCCATTACTATTACCTTTAGGGATTCACTAGGCAAATTAATCCATACTGGGATTCATTTGATCTATCGATTCCAGCGGTACATTTACTAACTGATTAATATTGAATATGTATGCCCCTTTTCTCCTCCTCTGTGACCACCCCGGCACGGGGAGATCGATCGCTTGCTGTCTCTGGCTGGCCCCGCCTATCGCAGTTCTCTGCGGACATAGGGTGGTCCGGCCAATCGGAAACAGGATGCAGTTATCTGCTTCCGGTTCCGTGACCCGTGCCGGTGGAGCGCGGACGCCACTTCCGCTTCCATCAGCGCTATGACGTTTGTCATGCGCACTCTTTCTGATGGGGCGGTCCTGGCGTCCACGGTCCAGGAAGCCCCACATGTTGAACGCAAGCTGACAATGGTTCCATGCAATTTAAGGTACTATTTAAGACCACATATATTTCACTCAGTCCTTACACCTTTTGGACTACGCTGGTCGATCCCCATATGTGGTATTCTTTCTGTCTGCTGCCGTACAGGTAACCATCATTATCCTCACATTTATATGGGATACACTGGACCCTTTTCAGGTGATCCAAGTGTTAGGCAATCATCTTGGAGTTTTTAATTAACTCTATAACCAATTAACATATCCCCCATTTATTATTTTTTCCTTAGTTGGTCCACATTGCCAGTTTTTTGGCGTTCGGCCTTTTCTGGGACTTCAGGTGGCCACATTGACTTGGAGACAGGGGGGCCTATATAAATTTCATACCACGGCAAAACCCAATATATTGGTCATATCCGACCTATGGGACACACAAAATTATGAAGTGGATCCACAACTGCGGTGAACCAGCTTGTTTTTAACTACCCTACAGGCTTTACATTTACTGCAGGATTAACCATGTAAGTGTTTTTCTTTTAACATAGACAGACATACAAGCTATTATTCTAAAACAAATATGTAATAATGTATGGATTTGTATAATGCTGTTTCTGTATTTATACTACATACCATGTATAATGAATGCCTCTATAGTGTACAAAGGCATAATTATATTGTTGTTTTTGTTGTCAGAACACTTCCAAATATGAACCGCCCCTGAAGAAGGAAAGTGATTTTCCAAAATATATTGGGCACAGGTTCCTGTCATCCACATGGTTATGGTTGTACTCTTGCTGGTTTTATATTGCCTGTAATGTTTTTATCGTTTATACTTATATGTTTGTCACTTTAATAAATTATATACTTTTTGCATAGATCTTTGAATCGCCCACATTTGTGTGCCTAAAAAATCCCAAAATCAGGGGAATTTCCTTTGTACTTGAACCCAGGGATGTGGCACATTTTCTAGGATCACCTGTCACGAGCAAACCCGTTACTAATGAATAAAGGAAAAGCCAAAAGCCTACAGCGCCTGGTATTTCCTGGCGGTCTCCCATCCAGGAACTAACCAGGTCCGACCCTGCTTAGCTTCCAAGATCAGACAAGATCGGGCACATTCAGTGTGATGTGGCCGTAGGTAAATACCACTGCCACCCTCGACCCCTTTGATCTTGTCCGTGGCAAGATGAAAACCTAAGGAGAAACAAAAAGAAAGACATCGAATAAAGGAAAAGCCAAAAGCCTACAGCGCCTGTTATTCCCAGGCAGTCTCCCATCCAGGTACTAACCAGGCCCGACCCTGTTTAGCTTCCGAGATCGGATTAAAAAGCCAGTTTTAGACAAGATAATTGCATTTCGTAACCAATGGCCTGAATTTTTTTTTCTAAAAGCCTTTTTTAGTCAAAATAACTGCATTTGGTCACCAAAGGTCTGAAAATTTTTTTGTCAAAATTACTGTATTTTCGTCTTTTAGAGTTTAAAAGGCGGGCTTTGGACAAGATATATGGTAACCAATGGCCTGAAACATTTGGTAACCAATGGCCTGAAACATTTTTTGGGGTCAGAATGACTCAATTTTTGTCTCCAAGTGTCTAAAAAGCCTTTTTTAGTAAAAATAACTGCATTTGGTCACCAAAGGTCTGAAAAAATGTTTAGTCACCCTCAGAAGTGTACACAGTCGCGCAGCGGACGTCCTTTTGGGGAGCTCCGGCACCTCGGCTCGCAAATCCGCCAACATCGGCGAGATTTCACCGTCTACAACAAAAGTAAACGGATATCTAGGCTCCCCACCTGCCCCTGAACCGATCGGTGCCAGTATTGTGGTGAATATCGCCGTTTCGACACCCGCCAACACCGCGGTCTACCAGCGAGGCCGGAGCCGCGGCCTCTAGTAACTTCCGGGAGCCGGCGAGCGCTGATGAGGCCGGGTGAGTCCGCCACAGCCGCAAGTCACTGCTCCACCTTGATCCCTCATCCGGATCTTACCTTCAGGGACCTCTCCATATCGTTCTCCATCGCCGGTCACCACCCAAAGTTATTTGCGGCCTACTCGCTGTACCGGCCGACACATCAGGCACAAGGTAGGCACTCCTGGGCCACTGTGACAATATCCTACTGCCCTGCCTCCACCTTAAACTTCCCTTTACTGCCCACCGCCCGCAGGGTGAAGACAGCTATCCCTAAGGCATACCTGGACCTCTCCTCCACTCCTGGCGGCCATCTTTGCACCACTAGACACCGGGATTTGAGCCAACTGCGGCCCACTTAATCTCCCCCTGGGATTGCGGTCCATGGGTGGTAGGCCCAACATAATCACTGCCAGAAGGGGTAACAGTTGTGCCAACACCATCATCACTTACCGCAGTAGTGAGCACTCACCATCTCCCTGCTAGGACTGTCTGCCTCACTGTCATCTGTGCTGTACTGCCTACAGACCATTGCACCCTGTCTGCCTCACTGTCATTTGTGCGGTACTGCCTGCAGACTATTGCACCCTGTTTGCCTCATTGGCATCTGTGAGGTACTGCCTGCAGACTATTGCACCTTGCCTGCCTCACTATCAACTGTGCTGTTCTGCCTGCAGACTATTGCACCCTGTCTGCCTCACTGTCACCAGTGCGGTACTGCCTGCAGACTATTGCACCCTGTCTGCCTCACTGTCATCTTTGCTGTACTGCCTGCAGACTATTGCACCCTGTCTGCCTCACTGTCATTTGTGCGGTACTGCCTGCAATCTATTGCACCTTGTTTGCCTCACTGTCATCGGTGTGATACTGCCTGCAGAATATTGCACCCTGTCTGCCTCACTCACTTCAACACCCTGGACATACGCAGATATATGCCTTTCACTGTATTGATTATATATGCACCAATTAATGCAGAAATGATCGGCGCTGATATGATCGAGTGCTAGGTGCACAGCTTTTTCGGAGGGGAGAGAGAACGGCTATATCCCTGGGGCCAATTTAGCTTATACTTGCTCATAATTTTCAACACCCCCGGGGGAACACCTGGTACATGCCGTCAGCCAAGAAAAAGAATCGGGGGGGCATGCCAAAGCACTCCCTGATGACCTATCTGCTCCGCACAAAGGAAATAACCAAGATGTCTCAGGATGGCGCCCAAGCCCCTCCATTGCCTCAGGCAGAACCTGCACAACCACCCTCACCTCCCAGCCCTCAACAAGTGCCCCGTGAGAACTCATGTATGGTCACAAAGGCGGATTTGGATGCAGGTTTTGCTGCTATGTATGAAAAATTAGCAGACAAGTTTCAATCTGAAATTCACAAGGCCACTAATACGCTAACACAAGAGATAGCCACTTTGGGAGGCCGCACAGATTTATTAGAGCCAAGCACGACAAACTTTCTATCGCCCATAATGATCTTAGAAAGGACTTTGAGCTGCTTTCTGATAACTATAACTTGTTACAAACACAAGTGGAGAACTTGGACAACAGAAATCGCAGGAATAACCTGCACCTCAGAGGCATTCCTGAGACAGTTACAGATCTGATCCCTGCAGTTTCCAAGCTCTTCAAAGACCTGCTGCCTGACAAACAGCAATCGGATTTCACCTGTGACAGGATTCATAGGGCCCTGCACCACAAACCTCCTCCTGACAAGCCTCCAAGAGACATCATTTTATGCCTCAAATACTTCCTAATCAAGGAGGATATTTTGCGAGCTTCCAGAAACACTCCCAACATCTTATTGGAGGGCACTCGCATACAGATATATCCTGACATTTCGCAGGCCACACTTGAAAGGCGACGCAAGATGAAAGAGGTCACCTCTGTTCTACAGGCAGCCCGAATTAGATACAGATGGGGTTTTCCCTTCAAGCTGACAGTCCCTCACAATGGCACAGTTTATGTGGTGTATAACCTGGCTGAAGGAAAAGAGCTTCTAGTCAAACTAGGCCTATTGGAAGCTGCCCCTAAGAGTTCGCCCTCAGAACACCCCTAGGCCGTCGCCATCTTGGTCCACCCCAGCAACCAGAAGAGATCAGCGAAGGTGGCGGAATCCTTTTAGAGATGGCAGTTTCTGAGGTCGTCCACTATAGAACTAGGCATTCCTGGTGATACACTAAATCTCACTTAAGTGTCTCCTTGGATTACTTGAACGCGGGTGGGCCCTTGCCCTAGTGTGGTCGCTCCCTCACCATGGGGCGGCTGTGCTGGGGTGACTGTGCCCACTAGTGTGTCTGCAAAGACATTCTGATGGTTTAAACGTTCTTGACATAACTACTTGAATTTACTTGTTTACCTTTCTCTCTCCTCTCCCGTGTGTTAGTCCCCTATGTACCGTTTTGCGGGTGCCCGTGCGCCCGGGCGGGGATGGTCCCCCGGGACTCTCCGCTCCTTCGGTGCCCGGGTTTCCGCACATGGTTTTTGGACGGTTATGTCCAATGGGTAATGTTTTTTTGGATGGGTCATATTTTTCTGCCCATCTCCAAACAGTTTTCTCAGGTTAAAAATGTTTTGATGATCTTTTATTTGATCAGTTGTTGTTTCAAAAAATGTTCGTTTGTTAACAGAAAGTCATTTTCTCAGGTCTTTATATATAACATGCAAGTATTTTGGTTGTTCTACACTTTTCTAGCCCCTACTTTGGAGCGAGGCTCACACTATACCGAGTCGGAGACTCAACCCCCAATCAGTCTGGGGCCCCCTCCTTGGGTTCCCCAGAGGTTTTATCTGTTTGGTGATTTAATCTCGGCTCTGGTCATTTTTCCTTTTTCTCAAAAGTTTACCCTGCAGGTATTTCAGAACGAACGTAGTCCTCTTAATATAAATCATGGGGATTAAAATTTTGTCACATAACGTTCAAGGGCTCAATTCCCCCAATAAAAGAAATAAGGCTTTCAAACATTATAAACGGTTAGGAGCGTTTTATTACAGGAGACGCACTTTGCTACTGACAGACATCCTAAATTCTTCCATAAATCTTTCAGGCAGTTTAAATGTTCATCTTTCCATAATAAATCTAGAGGGGTTGCCATCTTCATACGTAATAGTATAATATTTGATATATCATCCACGTACTGTGACCCAGAGAGCAGATTCTTGATTATCAAGGGGAGTATTGCAGGCAAGGCCATTACCATAGCTTCGGTATATGCACCCAATGACATGCATACCACATTTTGTAGACAATTTTTTGAAGTTCTTGACAGGTTTGAATCCCCACATATGGTGGTTGGAGGGGACTTCAACCTGGCTGCCCATCCTTCATTGGACAGAAGTAACATTACGGCCTCATCCAAGGCTTTCCCTAAAAGCTTGAAACGTGCCTTAAGTGATAAACAATTGATAGACACCTGGCGTGCCCACAATGTTGGAGCTAAGGGTTACACCTTTTATTCTCATCCCCATGATAGCTCGGCCAGGCTTGAGTATATTTTTCGTACCCCGGTTTGGCTGGCTAATTCCTCAGCTGCAGATATACATGTTTGCCCTTGGTCCGACCACCAGATTGTGCTATTCGAATCGGGGGGAGTGGGTCTGGGTGGCACGACATTTAACTGGAGACTGAATGACTCCTTACTGAATGATCCGGCGTTGGTTGCCCAGATCTCCTCTTCTCTGATCGATTATTTCCAGATTAATGGGGATGGGATTTTACCCACTCCTGTGGTGTGGACGGCTCATAAGGCAGTCATCAGGGGAAATTTGATTGCCCTGGCCTCGGCCAGGAACAAATCTAGATTGTCAGACATTAAATCCCTCACGAAAGAATTAGATCAATTATATTATAAACATAATCTCTCCCCCTCCTCCACACTTATGGATCTGATCCATATTAAAAGGAAAGCATTGGATGACATCCTTTCTAGTGATACTGAAAAGGCCCCTAGATGGTCCAAAGCCAAATTTACACTCCACAGTAACTCCACATCTTCAATGTTTGCAAAGAAATTAGCTCAAACAACAAGACCCACTCATGTATACAAGCTCAGAGGGCCAGACGGGAGGATGGTTTCACACCCCAAGGAAGTCTTAAAATCTTCACAAACTTTTACAAAAACCTCCTTTCTGTGCCCTCTACGCTACCTGCAAATGAATTTCACCCATGGATAGATAACCTATCTGTTCCATCTTTGTCAAGTACACAAAAGGATACATTAGAGGCACCTTGTACAGTAGATGAGGTTCTAGATATGATTAAAGCTCTCAAAACCTCCACCGCTCCCGGCCCAGATGGCTTTTCCTCTTCCTATTATAAAACTTTTGCCACAATTCTTGCCCCCAGACTTGCTAAATTATTCAACCACGTCCTCCAGGGAGGAAGCTTTCCAGCAGAAATGCTCCTGGCTAACATGTCCCTCATTGCGAAATCGGACAAAGATCATTCCCTCCCTCAAAATTATAGACCCATCTCGGTCATGAATAATGACCTTAAACTATTCGGCAGACTGCTAGCCAACCGACTATCCAATGTGATTCATAAATTGATCCACCCTGACCGGACCGGGTTTATTCCAGGTAGACAGCTTTCAGACAACATTAGACTAGTCGCTAATATTATTAATGATGCCAATCTCAGCAAATCCCCTACATGCCTGGTGAGTCTTGATATTCACAAGGCATTTGATAGCGTCAGCTGGCCTTATCTAGAACATCTTCTTCCTAAGTATGGACTAGGAGAAGGGTTCATTCATGGATTTAAAGCTCTATATCAGTCCCCACAAACAAGAGTTCGCCTTCCCGGGTGTAACTCGGAATTTTTTCCCTTACATAGAGGTACGAGACAGGGTTGCCCACTATCCCCCCTCCTGTACGCTCTAGCAATCGAACCCCTGGCTACAGCCATTAGAAAGAATAGCCTTATCACGGGGCATTCCAAAGGTGGGAACGAATACAAATTAAGTATGTATGCCGACGATGTCTTATTATTTTTATCCAAACCCCACATTTCACTCCCTCACTTGCTGATCGAGCTGGAGAGATTTCGATCCATGTCGGGCTTAGGGGTAAACCTCTCCAAATGCTCTATTATGCCGATTAATCTGCCTAATTGGATGCAAACCTCCATCAGAGAGAGTTTCTCTTTCACCTGGTGTTTGAAATCCTTTTGCTACTTGGGGGTTCAGATTACTCCTCACTTTTTATATCCAACTTCCCTCCAGTATTTAAAAAATTAAGTTTATTATTGAAGACGTGGTCTTCGTACCACATCTCGTTTCTGGGCAGAGTTACAGCCATTAAGATGATTATCTTACCTAAGGTCTTGTTCTTCTTTAGGGCCCTCCCCGTTAATGTCCCTAAATCTCATATCAGTGCTTTTCAGCGAGAGATTTCTAAATTCATTTGGAACGGTAAGAGATCCAGATATAACGGTCATATACTTTATGCCCCCCAATCCCAGGGTGGCCTGGGCATTCCAGACTTATGGTCCTATTATCTCTCAGCCAAACTCATTCAAATGGCTCAATGGAATGCAGACCCCGAGAATATTCCCTGGCTTTCATTTGAACAAGCCACGGTTTTTCCAAACTTTCTCTCGTCGGGTCTCTGGAAAGGTGCACAGCCGTCTAGTTATAACACAATTGCGAACAAAATAGTCGTTCATTTATACAGGCTGTGGCTAAAACTGAAAACTCCCCTGGGTCTGTTGTCGCGAGTCTCTCCGCTAACATCCTTTTTGGGACACTTTGACTCCGGTTTGCTCCCTCTAAGCAGAGAGGACTTATCCCCTTGGATAGCCAGAGGCCTGGTGAACCTCAAAAAGCTTTCAATAGGCAATATTTTTCGTACATTTGAACAACTGGTAGATTTATATGGTCTTCCCAGCTCTGAAAGGGACCACTATACCCTTGTGAGAGCATTTTTTCAATCACAGGACCTCCTTACACTAAACCCTCCATTTACTATTTTTGAAACATTTGCTCTGTTTCATCTAGGGATCGAGGACTTATATCTAGCCTTTACTCTCATATTGTTACTAGTACCCTCCCAGATAAACATAAGTATATGACTAGACGGGAACAAGACCTTGGCTGTAGTTTCTCCATTCCAGAATGGCACCACATGATTTCAAACATGCGTAAATGCTCACGTTCTAGTGCATGCAGGGAGACACCCCTAAAAGTAGTTACAAGATGGTATTTGACTCCCTCCTTGGTTCACTCCTTCTACGATTCAGTCTCTCCACTCTGTTTTAGGGGCTGTCCAGAAGAAGGTAATTTATTACATATTTTTTGGAGTTGTAAATGTTTACGTCCCATATGGGATCTTGCACAGAGACTGGTGACCAGATTGGCTGGGACAGTGGTTTCTCTCTCTCCTAAGATATGCCTGCTCTTTGTAAAAGTCCCTGGTGTTCCGAAGTCTACATCCAATCTGATTCACACTTTGATGTGTTCCGTTCAATGGATGATAGCTTGTAATTGGAAATCAGATACTCTATTATGGTCTCAGGTGCTCTCCAGGATGGAATGCATCAAACTGACAGAAAAAATCTTTCATTCCCTTCATAGCTCCATGGTGACATTCCATGCTAAATGGGACTCTTGGGACAATTGTGTTGGGCCAGTTAGCACTTCTTAATCTATATGATATGTCTAAATTGGCAGTTCTGACACCTCATATGTTTTTGATTACTTGATATTCTGCTACACTATGACCAATGTATGTTGCACACTTGCTATGTTTTCAGAGTATTTTTCTATGCAATATGTTTTTTTATATATATATGCGATTTTACATTGTTGACCTGTGTAAAAGTTATATTTTTTGTACTGACTTTCTAATAAAATCTTTTGTAAACAAAAAAAAAATGTATAGTCAAAATAACTGTATTTTCGTCTTTTAGAGTCTTAAAACGCCGGTTTTAGATAAGATAACTGCATTTGGTAAACCAATGGCCTGAAAAAATATTTATGTTCAAAATGACTCTATTTTGGTGTCTAAGTGTCTAAAAAGCCTTTTTTAGTCAAGATAACTGCATTTGGTCACCAAAGGTCTGAAATTCTTTTTTGTCAAAATGACTGTATTTTCATCTTTTAGAGTCTTAAAAAGCCACTTTTAGACAAGATAACTGCATGTGGTAACCAATAGCCTGAAATTTTTTTTGGTCAAAATTACTCTATTTTGGTTTTTAAGTGTCTAAAAAGCCTTTTTTTAGTCAAAATAACTGCATTTGATCACCAATGGCCTGAAAAAAGTTTTTTGGTCAAAATGACTCTATTTTGGTTTCCAATTGTCTATAAAGCCTTTGTTAGTGAAGATAACTGCATTTGGTCACCAAAGGTCTGAAAATTGTTTTTTAGTCAAAATGACTGTATTTTCGTCTTTTAGAGTCTTAAAAAGCCGGTTTTAGACAAGATAATTGCATTTCGTAACCAATGGCCTGAAAAAATTTGTTTGGTCAAATAACTCTATTTTGGTCTCCAAGTGTCTAAAAAGCCTTTTTTTTAGTCAAAATAACTGCATTTGGTCACCAAAGGTCTGAAAACATTTTTTAGTCAAAATGACTGTATTTTCGTCTTTTAGAGTCTTAAAAAGCCGCTTTTAGACAAGATATCAGCATTTGGTAAACCAATGGCCTGAAAAAATTTTTTTGGTCAAAATGACTCAATTTTTGTCTCCAAGTGTCTAAAACCTTTTTTAGTAAAAATAACTGCATTTGGTAACCAAAGGTCTGAAAAAATGTTTTAGTCAAAATCACTCTATTTTCGTCTTTTAGAGTCTTAAAACGACGGTTTTAGACAAGATAACTGCATTTGGTAAACCAATGGCCTGAAATAGTTTTTTTGGTCAAAATGACTCTGTTGGTCTCCAAGTGTCTAAAAAGCCTTTTTTAGTCAAGATAACTGCATTTGGTCACCAAAGGTCTGAAAAACGTTTTTAGACAAAATGACTGTATTTTCGTCTTTTAGAGTCTTAAAACGCCGGTTTTAGATAAGATAACTGCATTTGGTAAACCAATGGCCTGAAAAAATATTTATGTTCAAAATGACTCTATTTTGGTGTCTAAGTGTCTAAAAAGCCTTTTGTAGTCAAAATAACTGCATTTGGTCACCAAAGGTCTGAATTTTTTTGTCAAAATGACTGTATTTTCGTCTTTTAGAGTCTTAAAAAGCCGCTTTTAGACAAGATAACTGCATGTGGTAACCAATAGCCTGAAATTGTTTTGGTCAAAATGACTCTATTTTGGTTTTCAAGTTTCTAAAAAGCCTTTTTTAGTCAAAATAACTACATTTGATCACCAATGGTCTGAAAAAAAAATTTAGTCAAAATTACTGTATTTTTGTCTTTTAGAGTCTTAAAACGCTCGTTTTTAGACAAGATAACTGTATTTGGTCACCAATGGCCTTAAAAAAAGTTTTTGGGTCAAAATGACTGTATTTTCGTCTTTTAGAGTCTTACAAAGCCGGTTTTAGATAAGATAATTGCATTTCGTAACTAATGGCCTGAAAAAATTTGTTTGGTCAAAAAAACTCTATTTTGGTCTCCATGTGTCCAAAAAGCCTTTTTTAGTCAAAATAACTGCATTTGGTCACCAAAGGTCTGAAAATTTTTTTAGTCAAAAATGACTATTTTCGTCTTTTAGAGTTTTAAAAAGCTGCTTTTAGACAAGATATCTGCATTTGGTAAACCAATGGCCTGAAATTTTTTTTGGTCAAAATGACTCTATTTTGGTCTCTAAGTGTCTAAAAAAGCCTTTTTTAGTCAAACTAACTGCATTTGGTCACCAACGGTCTGAAATTTTTTTTGTCAAAATGACTGTATTTTCATCTTTTAGAGTCTTAAAAAGCCGCTTTTAGACAAGATATCTGCATGTGGTAACCAATAGCCTGAAAAAAAATTTGGGGGTCAAAATGACTCTATTTTAGTTTTCAAGTGTGAAAGAGCCTTTTTGTAGTCAAAATAACTGCATTTGATCACCAAAGGTCTGAAAAAAATGTAGCCAAAATGACTGTATTTTTGTCTTTTAGAGTCTTAAAACGCTTGTTTTAGACAAGATAACTGCATTTGGTCTCCAATGGCCTGAACAATTTTTTTGGGTCAAAATGACTCTATTTTGGTTTTCAAGTGTCTAAAAAGCCTTTTTTAGTCAAAATAACTGCATTTGGTCACCAAAGGTCTGAAAAAAAATTAGTCAAAATTACTGTATTTTTATCTTTTAGAGCCTTAAAAAGCCGGTTTTAGACAAGATTTGGGCTCCAATGGCCTGAAAAAAAATTTCCGGTCAAAATGACTATTTTGATCTCAAAGTGTCTAAAAAGCCTTTTTTAGTGAAAATAACTGCATTTGGTCACCAAAGGTCTGAACATTTTTTTTAGTCCAAATGACTATGTTTTTGTCTTTTAGAGCCTTAAAAAGCCGGTTTTAGACAAGATTTTAGACATTTGGCTCCCATGGCCTGAAAACATTTTTTTGGTCAAAATGATTCTATTTTGGTCTCCAAGTGTCTAAAAAGCCTTTTTGAGTCAAAATAACTGCATTTGGTCACCAAAGGTC
>NC_138776.1:195134202-195344202 GCF_965119305.1 Pelophylax lessonae
TTGTCTCTGGACAGGCGGCTGCGCTTGTCTGTGATAACGCCCCCAGCCGTGCTAAATACACGTTCAGATAATACACTGGCTGCAGGGCACGCCAGCACCTCCAAGGCGTAAAGGGCAAGCTCAGGCCATGTGCCCAATTTGGAGAAGTTGAAGGGTTGCTCTGAGGTGCTGGCGGTGCCCTAGCTGCGTTGGCGACCTCTTCCTCCTCCTCCTCCCCCTCTGCCTTGGCCTTGTGCTTCCACTGTGGCCCCACTGTCAGGTGGGAATGCCAGCAGCATCGCGTCTACCAGCGTGCGCTTGTACTTGCGCATCTTGCGATCACGCTCCAGTGAGTGAATTAAGGACGGTACGTTGTCCTTGTAAAGGGGATCCAGCAGCGTGGCCACCCAGTAATCAGCACAAGTTAGAATGTGGGCAACTCGGCGGTCATTGTGGAGACACTGCAGCATGTAATCGCTCATGTGTGCCAGGCTGCCCATAGGCAACGAAAGGCTGTCCTCTGTGGGAGGTGTATCGTCTGTGTCTTCTGTATCCCCCCCAGCCACGCACCAGCGATGTCCATGAGCTGGCCTGGTTGCCACACTGCTGTGAACATGGTTCCATCTCCTCCTCCATCTCCTCCTCCATCTCCTCCTCCTCCTCATCCTCCAGAACTGTGCCCCTGCTGGACAATTGTGTACCTGGCGTTTGTGGGTGCAGGAACCCACCCTCGGAGCCACTTGTTAATGACTGCCCTAAAAGTCATGGAAATGATCCCTCTTCCTCCTCCTCCTCCTGTGCCACATCCTCTTCCATCATCGCCCGATGCATTTTTTCAAGGAGGCATAGAAGTGGGATAGTTAAGCTGACAACGACGTCATCGGCACTGGCCATGTTAATGGAGTACTCAAAACAGCGCAACAAAGCACACAGGTCTCTCATGGAGGTCTAGTTATTGGTGGTGAAGTGGTGCTGTTCCACAGAGCGACTCACGCGTGCGTGCTGCAGCTGAGACTCCACTATGGCCAGCTGCTGCTCACACAGTCTTTCCAGCATGTGCAAGGTGGAGTTCCACCTTGTGGGCACATCACATATGAGGCGGTGAGTGGGAAGGCCGAAGTTACGCTGCAGCGCTGACAGGAGAGCAGCAGCAGGGTGAGAACGCCGAAAGTGCGCACAGACGGCCTGCACTTTCTGCAGCAGCTCTGACATATCGGGGTAATTTTGAAAGAACCTCTGCACCACCAAATTCAGCACATGCGCGGGCAAGGGATGTGCATCAAACCGGCTAGGCCCTGAGCTGCTATGAGATTTCGCCCGTTATCGCACTCCACTAGTGTTGAACAAACACGGACTGTATTATTCGGGTTCGTACCGAATAATTGGATTTTTGTTACACGGACCCGAAAACGTTACTGTATGTTCGGGTTTAAAATCCGTGTTCGATCATTTTATTTCCTGTTTTGTATGTAATGGCGCACTTTTAATGGCGGGCTTTCAACAGCCAATCAACAAGCGTTTAACTGGTGTGCCTTAAGCCATCCCAGCCATGCCTACTAATGTATTAGTAGCTGTGATTGGCCATCTGAAGCATGTGTTGCGCTGCGTCATTCTGCTGTAGTATAGGGAGAGAGCACACATCATACGTGCTGGCTGCTGATTAGGGACAGACAGTGAAAAATTGTATTGTGTCCGAAAAGAATGCAGGGACAGGTCGGAGTGTAGGCAGGGAAAGATATTTGAGCATTTTAGGGACAGGCTGGAGAGATTAGGCAGGGACAGTTTACATCGATTTTGCTGTGTGGGGGGTGGTGCAGTGAACGATCTTTTTGAGCATTTTAGGGATAGGCTGGAGAGATTAGGCAGGGACAGACTACATCGATTTTGCTGTGTGGCGGGTGGTGCAGTGAACGATCTTTTTGAGCATTTTAGCGACAGACTGAAGAGATTAGGCAGGGACAGTCTACATTGATTTTGCTGTGTGGGGGGTGGTGCAGTGAACAATCTTTTTGCCCTCACTGAGGAGGAGGAGGAGGAGGGAGAAAATAATCTATTTTTATCAGTCTGTTGTGTGCAGCGTTCAGCTATATTTCACTACAGATTGCTGTTCTAATCTGCTATTAAAAATATATTTAAAGGGGAATTTTTTTTCCCTTCATAGCCTGCTTGCTGCTGAGCTGACCGTGACATAAGACACTGCTGTGTTCACATGTGCTAATGAGTGATTTTCAATTTTATACACTTTTGTATATTCCACTATTCAATATACACCCTTTTGGGTTAAAAAAAATTAAATTGTGCATAGTCTGTACTAATTTGCTATTTAAAAATTACAAACTTAAAGGGGAATTTTTTTTCCCTTCATAGCCTGCTGCAGAGCTGACAGTGACATAAAACATAAGACACTGCTGTGCTCACATGTGCTATTGAAAAATCACCAATTTTATATCATATTTTCTATTCCGCTATTCAATCTACACCCTTTGGGCCAAAAATAATTAAAGAATTAAATTGCGACATAGTCTGTATCGGTACGTGTGAGATACACATTCCAAATTTTTTGGCGCATCTTCCACCGCCGAGGATTGCAGGGCGCTTCAGTTTGCCTCCTGTTCTGAACTCCTCCTACTCCTCATCCTGCCTTTAGGGTACAAAAAATTGTAATCAGGGCCTAGTCTGGGTTTGTACGTGTCTGAATAGCGGAATAGAAAATATGATATCAAAAGGTGTATCTGACACGTACAAACCCAGACTAGGCCCTGATTACAATTTTTTGTACACCCTTTGGGGTAAAAAGAATTAAATTGCGGCATAGTCTGTATCGGTACGTGTGAGATACACCTTCCAAATTTTTGGGGAGCATCTTCCACCGCCGAGGATTGCAGGGTGCTTCAGTTTGCCTCCTGCCTGTTCCGAACTCCTCCTACTCATCATCCTTTAGGGTACAAAAAATTGTAATCGGGGCCTAGTCTGGGTTTGTACGTGTCAGATACACCTTTTGATATCATATTTTCTATTCCGCTATTCAATCTACACCTTTTGTGGTAAAAATAATTAAATTGCGGCATAGTCTGTATCGGTACGTGTGAGATACACCTTTCCAATATTTTGGGTGCATCTTACACCGCTGAGGATTGCAGGGTGCTTCAGTTTGCCTCCTGCCTGTTCCGAACTCCTCCTAGTCCTCATCCTGCCTTTAGGGTACAAAAAATTGTAATCAGGGCCTAGTCTGGGTTTGTACGTGTCAGATACACCTTTTGATATCATATTTTCTATTCCGCTATTCAATCTACACCCTTTGGGGTAAAAATAATTAAATTACGGCATAGTCTATATCGGTACGTGTGAGATAAACCTTCCAAATTTTTGGGGCGCATCTTCCACCGCCGAGGATTGCAGGGTGCTTCAGTTTGCCTCCTGTTCTGAACTCCTCCTACTCCTCATCCTGCCTTTAGGGTACAAAAAATTGTAATAGGGGCCTAGTCTGGGTTTGTACATGTGAGATACACTTTTTTGTCATATTTTCTATTTCGCTATTCAATCTACACCCTTTGGGGTAAAAAGAATTAAATTGCGGCATAGTCTGTATCGGTACGTGTGAGATACACCTTCCAATTTTTTGGGGCGCATCTTCCACCGCCGAGGATTGCAGGGTGCTTCAGTTTGCCTCCTGCCTGTTCCGAACTCCTCCTACTCCTCATCCTCATCCTGCCTTTAGGGTACAAAAATTGTAATCGGGGCCTAGTCTGGGTTTGTACGTGTGAGATACACTTTTTTATATCATATTTTCTATTCCGCTATTCAATCTACACCCTTTGGGGTAAAAATAATTAAATTGCGGCATAGTCTGTATCGGTACGCGTGAGATACACCTGTCCAGATGTTTAGAAATAATAGACTGCTGTACAACCCCCTTCCTTAGGATATATTAAAGGCTGTCAATCATTATCCAAAGAAAGGAGGGGGGTTCAATTTTAACTCTGTCTGAAGCACATATAAGGACTGCAGACACTATGCAAACCAGACAGGTTATAGAAGCTCACAGAAAGTATGTCGATATAACCTGACTCCTCGTATACAAGAAATTAATTAATTCTTCTTTGAATCAGCTTGTGGTGTAACAGTAATATTCCCTTACAGTATTACCAGGCGGTCCCCCATCCAGGTAATAACCAAGCCCGACCCTGATTAGCTTCCGAGATCAGACGAGATCAGGTGCGTTCAGGGTGAAGTTGCCGTAGGCGATCACCACTGCCACCCTCGACCCCTTTGAACATGGCCATGGCAAGATGGCACCTCAGGAGAAACAAAAAGAAAGCCAACGAATAAAGGAAAAGCCAAAAGCCTACAGCACCTGGTATTCCCAGGCTGTAGCGGAATGGACACTGAGAGTGTGGCTTGTGTTGAAAGAATGACCATAATATTACTGAACAGTGTCCCTGAGGAAATATATAAAGATATATTGCAGATTGCTAGAATATGGCAGCAGTGTTTCATAGACCCCTGCTAGTGGGGGAGGGGGGGTTTGTTATTATGAATACCTGCATTCCATTGTCCTATTGTTCCTGTCTGCCTTGCAAGCATATTATGGGATGTGTGTTTGTGTGGAATGACTCGAAGAGGGAGGGGGTTTTGGCAGAGTGTAGATCTCTTGTGTTTTCAATAAACAAGGCATTCTGAGTTGTCTCCCAGCTTATGTGTCGTCTAGTTCTTAGCAGGGTAGGAATGTACAACGCTACCTGCATTGTTGCAAGCTGTACCTGCCTAGTTGGATTATTACCTGTTTCCCTGTCTACCAGCTGAGCCAATGGAGATGAAACTACTCCTCCACTACACAGGCGGCCTCCCATCCAGGTACTAACCAGGCCTGACCCTGCTTAGCTTCCAAGATCAGACGAGATCGGGCACGTTCAGGGTGATGTGGCCATAGACGATCACCAATGCCACCCTCGACCCCTTTGAACTTGGTGGAACTTGGTGGAACTTGGCCATGGTGATCGCCTGCGGCCATATCACCCTGAACGCTCCCGATCTTGTCTGATCTCAGAAGCTAAGCAGGGTTGGGCCTGGTTAGTACCTGAATGGGAGACCACCTGGGAATACCAGGTGCTGTAGGCTTTTGGCTTTTCCTTTATTCATTGGCTTTGTTTTTATTTCTCCTGAGGTGCCATCTTGCCATGGCCAAGTTCAAAGGGGTTGAGGGTGGCAGTGGTGATTGCCTACGGCCACATCAACTTGAACGCACTCAATCTCTTTTGATCTCAGAAGGTAGGCAGGGTCTGGCCTGGTTAGTACCCGGATGGGAGACCGCCTGGGAATACCAGGTGCTTTAGGCTTTTGGATTTTCCTTTATTCATTGGCTTTCTTTTTGTTTCTCCTGAGGTGCCATCTTGCCATGGCCAAGTTCAAAGGGGTCGAGGGTGGCAGTGGTGATCGCCAACGGCCACATCACCCTGAACGCGCCCAATCTCGTCTGATCTCAGAAGCTAAGCAGGGTCGGGCCTGGTTAGTACCTGGATGGTACTAACTGCATTTGGTCACCAAAGGTCTGAAAAAAAATTTAGTCAAAATGACTGTATTTTTGTCTTTTAGAGCCTTAAAAAGAAGGTTTCAGGCAAGATAACTGCATTTTGCTCTCCAATGGCCTGAAGTCTTTTTTGGTCAAAATGACTATTTTGGTCTCCAAGTGTCTTAAAATCATTTTTAGTCAAAATAACGGCAAATGGCCGGTTTTAGACAACTCTTGTCTAAAACTGGCTTTTTAAGGCTCTAAAAGACAAAAATACAGTCATTTTGACTAAAAATGTTTTCAGACCTTTGGGGACCAAATGCAGATATTTTGACTAAAAAAGGCTTTTTAGAACTTGGAGACCAAAATTGAGTCATTTTGACCAAAAAAATGTTTCAGCCCATTGGAGCCCAAAAGCAGTAATCTTGTCTAAAACCAGCTTTTTAAGACCCTAATAGACAAAAATACAGTCATTTTGACTAAAAAAGCCCAAAGAAAGTTATCTTGTCTAAAACCAGCTTTTTAAGGCTCTAAAAGACAAAAATATAGTCATTTTGATTAAAAATAATTTCAGACCTTTGGTGATCAACTGCAGTTATTTTGACTAAAAAAAGGCTTTTAGACACTTGGAGACAAAAATAGAGTCATTTTGACCGAAAAACTTTTTTCAGGCCATTGGAGCCCAAATGGCCAGTTTTAGACAAATCTTGTGTTAAACCGGCTTTTTAAGACTCTAAAAGACAAAAATACAGTAGTTTTGACTAAATTTTTTTATCAGACCTTTGGTGACCAAATGCAGTTATTTTGACTAGAGTTGAGCGGACACCTGGATGTCCGTGTTCGGCGGGTTCGGCCGAACTTGAAAAAAAGTCCGGGTCCATGTCCCAGACTTTTTCCCGAATTTTACCCAGACACCGAACCCCATTGAAGTCAAAGGGGACCCGAACTTTCAGGCACTAAAATGGCTCTAAAACACCAACGGAAAGGGCTAGAGTGCTGCAAATGGCAGCAAAACGTAGTTAAGAGCATGGCAAGTGCTCTGCAAACGAATGTGGATAGGGAAATAACTTAAAACAACAAAAAAACTGAAAAATAAAACAATTTCCTTCATCTGTGAAGGATGAGGCCCATATGGAGTAGGAGGGAGGTTGAGGTGGTGGTGGATGTGGCGGTGTAGGTGGAAGCGGCGGTGGAGGGGGACGAGGTAGCCAACACTGCTTTTTTTCAGTCATTTTAAATTAGGGTATACCCCAAAAGAGTGAGAAAGATCAAAAATATAACTATGGCTGGGTAAGGTCGTTATCCATCTCTATTCTGCACAAGGACCCATGCCTGGTTCATTTTAAAGAACGTGAGCTTGTCCACATGGTCCCTGGACAGGCGCCTGCGCTTGTTTGTGATAACGCCCCCAGCCATGCTAAATACACGTTCAGATAATACACTGGCTGCAGGGCACGCCAGCACCTCCAAGGCGTAAAGGGCAAGCTCAGGCCATGTGCCCAATTTGGAGACCCAGAAGTTGAAGGGGTCATTCACTACATGTAGGCGTGTGCACACATACTGCTCCACCATGTTGGTGAAATGCTGCCTCCTGCTAAGACGTTCCATATGAGCTGCTGGTGCTGCTGCTTGTTGTGGCGGGCTGTCAAAGCTTTTCCACATTTCGGCCATGCTAACCCTGCCTTCTGAGGTGCTGGCAGTGACTTGGGGCTCAGACTGCTTGCCTGATTTGCAAGGGGGTGAGGTGAAAGACGGTTGGACATCGGCTGCAGGTGCCAACTCTGACCTTTCTGCAGTAGACTGGGTGGGAGACAATGTAAAGGAACTGGAGGCACTGTCAGCAGCAAACCAATCTACTATCGCCTCTACTTGTTCTGGCCTCAACACTTGTAGAGGTGCATGATGCCCTACCAAATACTGCTGCAGGTTCTGTCACCTACTCACACTTGAGGAAGGTGTTTCACTTGTGCGTGTAGCTGGCAGAGATCGACCACGTCCTCTCCTTGCAACAATAGCTCTACCAGCAGCATCACGACCCAGGCCACGGACCCTATTTTACGGTCTCCTCATATTTCTGTAATTTATGATCTTGCCCTAGAAAGGTGTTTATTGAATAGCGGAACGAAACAACAACAGTATCGCACGGGTGTATCTCACAGTCAAATATGCAAACTATGCCGCAATTTAATTTTTTTTACCCCAAAAGGGTGTTTATTAAATAGCGGAATAAAAAATCAGTATACAAATACAACGGGTGTATCTCACAGTCAAAAATGCAAAGTATGCCGCAATTTAATTTTTTTCACCCCAAAAGAGTGTATATTGAATAGCGGAATAGAAAAAAGGATATAAAACGGTGTATCTCACACGTACAAACACAGACTAGGCCCCGATTACAATTTTTTGTACCCTAAAGGGAGAAAGAGGATGAGGAGTAGGAGGAGTTCGGAACAGGAGGCAAACTGAAGCGCCCTCGGCGGTGGAAGGAGATGCGTCAAACAAATTTAAAAAGGTGTATCTCACACGTACCGATACAGACTATGCCGCAATTTAATTCTTTTTACCCCAAAGGGTGTAGATTGAATAGCGGAATAGAAAATATGATATCAAAAGGTGTATCTGACACGTACAAACCCAGACTAGGCCCCGATTACAATTTTTTGTACCCTAAAGGCAGGATGAGGAGTAGGAGGAGTTCGGAAATGGCAGGAGGCATACTGAAGCACCCTGCAATCCTCGGTGGTGGAAGATGCGCCCCAAAAATTTGGAAGGTGTATCTCACATGTACCGATACAGACTATGCCGCAATTTAATTATTTTTACCCCAAAGGGTGTAGATTGAATAGCGGAACAGAAAATATGATATCAAAAGGTGTATCTGACACGTACAAACCAAGACTAGGCCCCGATTACAATTTTTTGTACCCTAAAGGCAGCATGAGGAGTAGGAGGAGTTCGGAACAGGAGGCAAACTGAAGCACCCTGCAATCCTCGGCGGTGGAAGATACGGCCCAAAAATTTGCAAGGTGTATCTCACACGTACCGATACAGACTATGCCGCAATTTAATTCTTTTTATCCCAAAGGGTGTAGATTGAATAGCGGAATAGAAAATATGATATCAAAAGGTGTATCTGACACGTACAAAGCCAGACTAGGCCCGATTACAATTTTTTGTACCCTAAAGGCAGGATGAGGAGTAGGAAGAATTCGGAACAGGCAGGAGGCAAACTGAAGCACCCTGCAATCCTCGGTGGTGGAAGATGCGCCCCAAAAATTTGGAAGGTGTATCTCACATGTACCGATACAGACTATGCCGCAATTTAATTATTTTTACCCCAAAGGGTGTAGATTGAATAGCGGAACAGAAAATATGATATCAAAAGGTGTATCTGACACGTACAAACCAAGACTAGGCCCCGATTACAATTTTTTGTACCCTAAAGGCAGCATGAGGAGTAGGAGGAGTTCGGAACAGGAGGCCAACTGAAGCACCCTGCAATCCTCGGCGGTGGAAGATACGGCCCAAAAATTTGCAAGGTGTATCTCACACGTACCGATACAGACTATGCCGCAATTTAATTCTTTTTATCCCAAAGGGTGTAGATTAAATAGCGGAATAGAAAATATGATATCAAAAGGTGTATCTGACACGTACAAAGCCAGACTAGGCCCGATTACAATTTTTTGTACCCTAAAGGCAGGATGAGGAGTAGGAAGAATTCGGAACAGGCAGGAGGCAAACTGAAGCACCCTGCAATCCTCGGCGATGTAAGATGCGCCCAAAAAATTGGAAAGGTGTTTCTCACACGTACCGATACAGACTATGCCGCAATTTAATTCTTTTTACCCCAATGGGTGTAGATTGAATAGCGGAATAGAAAATATGATATCAAAGGGTGTATCTCACACGTACAGACCCAGACTAGGCCCCGATTACCATTTTTTGTACCCTAAAGGCAGGATGAGGAGTAGGAGGAGTTTGGAACAGGAGGCAAACTGAAGCACCCTGCAATCCTCGGCGGTGGAAGATGCGCCCCAAAAATTTGGAAGGTGTATCTCACACGTACCGATACAGACTATGCCGCAATTTAATTATTTTTACCCCAAAGGGTGTTGATTGAATAGCAGAATAGAAAATATGATATCAAAAGGTGTATCTGACACGTACAAAACCAGACTAGGCCCGATTACAATTTTTTGTACCCTAAAGGCAGGATGAGGAGTAGGAGGAGTTCGGAACAAGCAGGAGGCAAACTGAAGCACCCTGCAATCCTCGGCGGTGTAAGATGCGCCCAAAAAATTGGAAAGGTGTATCTCACACGTACCGATACAGACTATGCCGCAATTTAATTATTTTTACCCCAAAGGGAGTAGATTGAATAGTGGAATAGAAAATATGATATCAAAAGGTGTATCTGACACGTACAAACCCAGACTAGGCCCCGATTACAATTTTTTGTACCCTAAAGGCAGGATTAGGAGTAGGAGGAGTTCGGAACAGGCAGGAGGCAACTGAAGCACCCTGCAATCCTCGGCGGTGGAAGATGCGCCCCAAAAATTTGAAAGGTGTATCTCAAACGTACCGATACAGACTATGCCGCAATTTGTGTGAATGCCTAATGTACCTCTAGCCATCAAATACTACGTTCTTTGCTGTCAGTTAAACCCATGTGAGCTATTTTTTGGGGCTATACAGGCTGACACTTACTTTTGTATACTGTGTGAATGCCTAATGTACCTCCAGCCATCAAATACACTACGTTCTTTGCTGTCAGTTAAACCCGTGTTAGCTAATTTTTGGGGCCTATACAGGCCGACACTTACTTTTGTATACTGTGTTATTGCCTAATGTTCCTCCAGCCATCAAATACACTACGTTCTTTGCTGTTAGTTAAACCCATGTGAGCTAATTTTTGGGGCCTATACAGGCTGACACTTACTTCTGTATCCTGTGAATGCCTAATGTACCTTCGGCCACAGAATACTACGTTCTTAGCTGTCAGGTAAACCCATGTGGGCTAATTTTTGGGGCCTTTTACGGCCGACACTTACTTCTGTATCCCGTGAATGCCTAATGTACCTTCAGCCACAGAATACTACATTCTTAGCTGTCAATTAAACCCATGTGGGCTAATTTTTGGGGCCTATACAGGCAGACACCTACTTCTGTACCCTGTGAATGCCTAATATACATTCAGCCACCAAATACTACATTCATAGCTGTTAGGTACACCCATGTGAGCTAATTTTTGGTTCATTTTATGGCTGACACTTACTTCTGTATCCTGTGAATGAAAACATTTTTAGTCAAAATGACTGTATTTTTGTATTTTAGAGTCTTAAAAAGCTGGTTTCAGTCAAGATAGCTGCATTTTGCTCTCCAATGGCCTGAAATTTTTTTGGTCAAAACCACTCTATTTTGGTCTCCAAGTGTCTTAAAAGCCTTTTTTTAGTCAAAATAACTGCATTTGGTCACCAAAGGTCTGAAAAACAATTTGTCAAAATGACTGTATTTTTGTCTTTTAGAGCCTTAACCACTTAAGCCCCGGAGGATTTGGCTGCTAAAGGTCCAGACCCCTTTTTTCAACTTGGCACTTCGTGACTTTAACTGATAATTGCGCGGTCATGCAATGCAGTACCTAAACGAAATTTACGTCCTTTTTTTCCCACAAACAGAGCTTTCTTTTGGTGGTATTTGATCACCTCTGCGCTTTTTATTTTTTGCGATATTAATAAAAAAAGAGCGAAAATTTTGCAAAAAAATGACATTTTCAACTTTGTCTTTTAAAAAATATCCAATATACTCAATTTATGTCATTTTTTTTGGCCAAAATATATTTAGCTACATGTCTTTGACAAAAAAAAAATCAATGAGCGTATTTTTATTGGTTTGCGCAAAAGTTATAGCGTCTACAAACTATGGTGTAAATACTGAAATTTACGAAGCTTTAATTTCTGACTGCCTATCTCATTTCATGAAGTGCTAAAATGGCGGGGCAGTACAAAACCCCCCCAAACTACCACTTTTTGGAAAGTAGACATCCTAAGGAATGTTCTGAGGGGCATGTTGAGCTCATTGAATATTTTATTTTTTTGTCACAGGTGTTTGAAAAATGACAAAAATAATTTTTTTTTTTTTTTTACACAAAGTTGTCATTGAAATGATATATTGCTCACACATGCCATGGGTATATGTGTAATTACACCCCAAAATATATTCTGCTGCTTCTCCTGAGTACAGGGATACCACATATGTGAGACTTTTTGGGAGCGTAGCTGTGTACGGGAGCCGGAAAACAAATCACCACCATCAGAATTTCAAAGGGCGTACATTTTTCATTGCATTTTCTCACTACCTATAACGGTTTTGGAGGCCCTGAAATGTCAAGATACCACAAAACCCCCCCAAATGACCCCATTTTGGAAAGTAGACACCCCAAGCTGTTTGCTGAGAGGCATGGTGAGTCCATGGAATATTTTATATTTTGCCACAAGTTTCGGGAAAATTACAATTTTTTTTTTTAATTTTTTTTTTTTACACAACGTTGTCACTAAAAGATAAATTTCTCACACATGCCATGGGTATATGTGGAATGACACCCCAAAATACATTCTGCCACTTCTCCTGAGTATGGGGATGCCCCATGTGTGAGACTTTTTGGGAGCCTAGCTGTGTACAGGACCGCGAAAACCAATCAACACTCTCAGGTTTTCTAATGGCGTAAATTGTTCATGTCACCTCTGCACTACCTGTCGCAGTTTCGGAGGCCCTAAAATTCCAAAATAGCACAAAACCCCCCCAAATGACCCCATTTTGCAAAGTAGACACCCCAAGCTATTTGCTGAGAGGCATGGTGAGTCCATGGAATATTTTATATTTTGCCACAAGTTCCGGGAAATATATATATATATATATATTTTTTTTTTTTTTACACAAAGTTGTCAGTAAATGATATATTGCTCACACATGCCATGGGTATATGTGAAATGACACCCCAAAATACATTCTGCTGCTTCTCCTGAGTACAAGGATACCCCATGTGTAAGACTTTTTTGCAGTCTAGCCGCGTACAGGACCCGGAAAACCAATCTGCACCTTCTGGCTTTCTAAGGGCGTAAATTGTTGATCTCACTCCTTACTACCTATCACACTTTTGAAGTCCATAAAAGGCCAAGATGGCACAAAACCCCCCCAAATGACCCCATTTTGCAAAGTAGACACTCCAATCTATTTGCTGAGAGGCATGGTGAGTATTTTGCAGCTCTCATTTTTTTTGGAAAATGAAGAAAAAACAGGAAAATGCATTTTTTTTCCTCTTTTTTCAATTTCCAAAACTTTGTGACAAAAAGTGAGATCTGCAAAACACTCAACATGCCTCTCTGCAAATAGCTCAGGGTGTCTACTTTCCAAAATGGGGTCATTTGGGGGGGTTTTGTGCTATCTTGGAATTTTAGGGCCTCCGAAACTGTGATAGGTAGTCAGGAGTGAAATCAACAATTTACGCCCTTGGAAAGCCTGAAAGTGGAGGTTGGTTTTCGGGGTCCTGTACTCGGCTAGACTGCAAAAAAGTCTCACACATGGGGTATCCCTGTACTCAGGAGAAGCAGCAGAATGTATATTGGGGTGTCATTTCACATATACCCGTGGCATGTGTGAGCAATATATCATTTACTGACAGCTTTGTGTAAAAAAAAAAAAAAAAATATATATATATATATATTTCCCGGAACTTGTGGTAAAATATAAAATATTCCATGGACTCACCATGCCTCTCAGCAAACAGCTTGGGGTGTCTACTTTCCAAAATGGGGTCATTTGGGGGGGTTTTGTGCTATCTTAGAATTTTAGGGCCTCCGAAACTGTGATAGGTAGTCAGGAGTGAAATCAACAATTTACGCCCTTGGAAAGCCTGAAAGTGGAGGTTGGATTTCGGGGTCCTGTACTCGGCTAGACTGCAAAAAAGTCTCACACATGGGGTATCCCTGTACTCAGGAGAAGCAGCAGAATGTATTTTGGGGTGTCATTTCACATATACCCGTGGCATGTGTGAGCAATATATCATTTACTGACAGCTTTGTGTAAAAAAAAAAAATATATATATATATATATATATATATTTCCCGGAACTTGTGGTAAAATATAAAATATTCCATGGACTCACCATGCCTCTCAGCAAACAGCTTGGGGTGTCTACTTTCCAAAATGGGGTCATTTGGGGGGGTTTTGTGCTATCTTAGAATTTTAGGGCCTCCGAAACTGTGATAGGTAGTCAGGAGTGAAATCAACAATTTACGCCCTTGGAAAGCCTGAAAGTGGAGGTTGGATTTCGGGGTCCTGTACTCGGCTAGACTGCAAAAAAGTCTCACACATGGGGTATCCCTGTACTCAGGAGAAGCAGCAGAATGTATTTTGGGGTGTCATTTCACATATACCCGTGGCATGTGTGAGCAATATATCATTTACTGACAGCTTTGTGTAAAAAAAAAAAAAATATATATATATATATATATATTTCCCGGAACTTGTGGTAAAATATAAAATATTCCATGGACTCACCATGCCTCTCAGCAAACAGCTTGGGGTGTCTACTTTCCAAAATGGGGTCATTTGGGGGGGTTTTGTGCTATCTTAGAATTTTAGGGCCTCCGAAACTGTGATAGGTAGTCAGGAGTGAAATCAACAATTTACGCCCTTGGAAAGCCTGAAAGTGGAGGTTGGATTTCGGGGTCCTGTACTCGGCTAGACTGCAAAAAAGTCTCACACATGGGGTATCCCTGTACTCAGGAGAAGCAGCAGAATGTATATTGGGGTGTCATTTCACATATACCCATGGCATGTGTGAGCAATATATCATTTACTGACAGCTTTTTGTAAAAAAAAAAAAAAATATATATATATATATATTTCCCGGAACTTGTGGCAAAATATAAAATATTCCATGGACTCACCATGCCTCTCAGCAAACAGCTTGGGGTGTCTACTTTCCAAAATGGGGTCATTTGGGGGGGTTTTGTGCTATCTTGGAATTTTAGGGCCTCCGAAACTGTGATAGGTAGTCAGGAGTGAAATCAACAATTTACGCCTTTGGAAAGCCTGAAAGTGGGGACTGGTTTTCGGGGACCTGTACTCGGCTAGACTGCAAAAAAGTTTCACACATGGGGTATCCCTGTACTCAGGATAAGCAGCAGAATGTATTTTGGGGTGTCATTTCACATATACACATGGCATGTGTGAGCAATATATCATTTAGTGACAACTTTCTGTAAAAAAACAACAAAAAAAAAAGAAATAATAATTTTCCCGACACTTGTAGCAAAATATAAAATATTCCATGGACTCACCATGCCTCTCAGCAAATAGCTTTGGGTGTCTACTTTTCAAAAAGGGGTCATTTGGGGGGTGTTTGAACAGTCCCGGCATTTTACGCTCAATCTTAGCCACACATCACCCACTCTTCTAACCACTTGAAAACCAAGCCTTTTCTGTGCCTTTTTATTTACATGAAAAAATATTTTTTTTTTACTAGAAAATTACTTTGAACCCCCAAATATTATATATTTCTTTAAAGCAGAGGCCCTATAGAATAAAATGGTGGATGTTGCAATTTTTTTTGTCACACGGTATTTGCGCACAGATTTTCCAAACGCAATTTTTGCGAAAAAAATACATTTTTTTTAAATTTATTGCACAAATACACTATATAATTCCAATTTGTTTGGTAAAATTTAAAAGATGATCTTATGCCGAGTTCATAGACACCTGACATGACATGCTTTAAAAATTGCGCACACCTGCGCAGCGGCAAAAACGTACGTACATTTTTAAAAACCTTTAAAAGTCTCTACAGGTTACCACTTTAGACTTACAGAGGAGGTCTACTGCAAGAATTACTGCACTCGATCTGGCGATCGCGGCGATACCTCACATGCATGCTGAAATTGCGGTTTACATATGACACTAGACCAACGCGTGCGTGTGCCATTGCGCGCAAGCACGGGGGAAAGGGGGCGGAGCTCGATTTTTTTTTTTTTTTTTTTTTTTTTTGCTCTTTTATGTTATTTTGACACCTTTCCTTTAATTTTTTTTTTTTTAAATCATTTTTATTGCTATCACAGTGAATTTAGATATCCCCTATGATAGCAATCGGTAGTGACAGGTACTCTTTTTTTTAAAAATTGGGGTCTTTTATACTCTAGATCTCTCCTCTGACCTTAATGCTTCTGACCACGCCAAAATTGGTGTGATAAAATACTTTCCCAATTTCCCAATGGCCCTGTTTATTTCTGGCGAAAAAGAAGTCATGAAATGCTCGTAGCCTCCGGCATCTTAGGCCATAGAGATGATTGGAGCCATTCTAATCTTCAATTAGCTCTATGGTTAGATAACTGAACCACCGGCTGCACTCTCGGGTTAACCGGTGGGACAGGAGAGCCCGAGAAAAACCACGGAAGGCTGCGGAAGGCGGCGGTGGGGGGGGGGGGAGGCCCCTCCCACTGCATGTAAAAGCAGTCTAGCGGCCAATTACCTGCTAGGATTGCTTTTACATGTAAGCCGACCGCTGGCTGTAAAAAACGATACCAAGATGATGCCTAAATCTGCAGGCATCATCCTGGTATAACCACTCAAAGTCCAGCAACGTACCAGTACATTGCTAGTCCTTGTTTGGCATATAGGTTTTTTTTTTTTTCATGCAGCCTGTGGGCTGAACGGAAAAAAAGAGAACCTATCAGAAATCAGCACAAGAATAATGCGTAGTATTACTCATCATTAACCGCCCAAACAACCACCCACTGAATTTAATGATGGGTATACACGGCACTATCCACGTATACCAAAATAGGATTTTAACTGCAGTGCTGAAATCAGAAAATCACCACAGCTGCTATCAGCAAAGGTATCCATATATGCTGAGCGCAAACGCTGTTTGTGTCAGAATATATAAAATCAATGCGTGGTAGCCGACGAGGGACCTGCAAGAGAAACAGGTCACAAAAGAATGAAAAAACAAAGTACATTAAAAAAAGTACATTAGGAAGAGTAGGACATATAAAATGACTGACAACAACAAAAGTTTTTGGATTCTCATCATTAACCGCCCAAACAACCACCCACTGAATTTAATGATGGGTATACACGGCGCTATCCACGTAAACCAAAATAGGATTTTAACTGCAGTGCTGAAATCAGAAAATCACCACAGCTGCTATCAGCAAAGGTATCCATATATGCTGAGCGCAAACACTGTTTGTGTCAGAATATATAAAATCAATGCGTGGTAGCCGACAAGTACCTGCAAGAGAAACAGGTCACAAAAGAATGAAAAAACAAAGTACATTAAAAAAAAGTACATTAGGAAGAGTAGGACATATAAAATGACTGACAACAACAAAAGTTTTTGGATTCTCATCATTAACCGCCCAAACAGCCACCCACTGAATTTAATGATGGGTATACACGGCGCTATCCACGTATACCAAAATAGGATTTTAACTGCAGTGCTGAAATCAGAAAATCACCACAGCTGCTATCAGCAAAGGTATCCATATATGCTGAGCGCAAACACTGTTTGTGTCAGAATATATAAAATCAATGCGTGGTAGCCGACGAGTACCTGCAGGAGAAACAGGTCACAAAAGAATGAAAAAACAAACAAAGGACATTTAAATGTACAGTAAGAAGAGTAGAAGGACATATAAAATGACTGACACAACAACAGTTTTTGGATCCTTTTATTTTTCTTTCTAACTGTTTCTTCATGTCTTGATTTGGGAGGGACTGCGATCTTCTGCGATCTTCTCTTCCAGCTTGGGTCTCTCAAAATGTCGATGGACATCCAACATCCTTCGAGACCCTGTGTTTGTGTGCCCTACACTGTGTCGTGCTGTACCCTACACTAAAACTCCACTAGTGTATGGTAGCGCTCAAAACATTCCCCGATGCAGAGACCAGGTTGGTCAGGACATTTGGGACAATAATAACGGGTGTCACGCCTAAATCCGCGCCTGCTACAGACACGACATCTTCTTTGGGGCCATCTTTGGGTAGGGGTACTCGGGAGGGCATAAGGAAAATGCCTCTCATGCAGCCGGCTCACTGCATCTGGAAGGGGAAGTTGGGCAGGCATGCCTCCTGGGTACAGGTAGGCAAGGATGATCTCTTCCTGGAATTCCCGGAAAGATCCAGTTCGTCCTGACGCCTTGTATAGGACAAAGGCGTTCAGCATCGCCAATTGGAATAAATAAACAGACACTTTTTTGTACCAGCGTCTGGCTTTACGGGCAACTAAATACGGCGCCAAAATCTGGTCGTTAAGGTCCACCCCTCCCATGTTAAGGTTATATTCGTGGACACAGAGGGGTTTCTCCACAACGCCAGTTGCCGTAGTGATTTGGATTGTCGTGTCTGCGTGAAGGGAGGACAGAACATAAACATCCCGTGTATCCTTCCACTTCACCGCAAGCAATTTGTCCGTTTTCAAGCAGGCTCTCGCCCCCCGACTAAGACGGGAATCTACAAGCCGTTGGGGGAAGCCCCGGCGATTATGTCGCACGGTGCCACATGCGCCAATTTGTAATTCGAGCAGGTGACTAAATAGTGGCACGCTTGTATAAAAGTTGTCCACGTACAAATGGTACCCCTTTCCGGATAAGGGTGACACCAAGTCCCAAACGATCTTACCGCTGCTCCCTATGTAGTCTGGGCAGTTGGGGGGCTCCACACAGCTATCTTTTCCCTCATAGACCCGGAAACTAACTGTATAGCCTGTGGCCCTGTCACACAATTTATACAGTTTGACCCCGTATCTGGCACGCTTGCTGGGGAGGTACTGTTTCATAGCAAGGCGGCCAGTAAATTTAATCAGGGACTCGTCAACGCAGACAACTTGTTCGGGGGTAAACAAGGCTGCAAACCGCTGATTGAAGTGGTCTATGAGGGGCCGAATTTTGTGGAGCCGATCGTATGCAGGGTCTCCCCGAGGACGACAGATTTCATTGTCGCTGAAATGCATAAATCGCAGAATTTGCTCATATCTCGCCCTGGACATGGAGGCAGAGTACATGCGCATATGGTGAAGTGGGCTAGTGGACCAATATAGCCGCAATTCACTCTGTTTAGTTATGCCCATGTGGAGGGAAAGGCCCAGAAAGATCTTAAATTCGGAAACCGTTAAAGGTTTCCAGCCGAATTGTCTGGCAAGGGGCGAATTTGGGTTGGCGGCGATAAATTGTTGAGCATATAAATTTGATTGATCCACAATAGATCTGAAAAGATCTTCCGTGAAGAACAGCTCATAAAAGTTCAGGGGCGTAAAACCAGCTGTCTCCACGTGGATTCCAGGTTGGGCGGTGAATGGGGGAAGTACTGGCGCTGTAGTATCAGTGGGTTGCCAATTAGGAAATGCCAGCGCATCAGGGAGGGCACTATGGGCTCTACGGGCCTGTCTTCGAATACGCGGTGGCTGCGGGCCACTACTTGTGCTAGCCACCGCACCAGCTTCAACTGCACTTAGGGGACTCGCCACGTCACCAGGTCTTACTGCAGTGCTGGTTGTACTAGGTCCAGGGTGTACTAGGCCGCTGGCGCTTGCCAGGTCGCCAGAAGGATGAGCGGCACTAGTACCCACACTCTGCTCCATACGAGCACCCTGCGATTCCTGCATCTCAACAACACCAGAATGGGGTCGGGTACGCCTGGGTCTAACAGGGACCCATCTGTCGTCGGAGCTATCTGTCAGGGAGCCGCTGCTGTCATTTGGTTCGTATACTGACCCTGATTCTGCCGGTGAGGCTTCCCCATCGCTCTCACCTGGCATGGTCATTATACTGTAAATAGCTTCATCACTGTACGAACGTTTAGACATTTTGGTAACTAAATTTACCCGTACAGTGATGCGACTCACAGGTAATAAAAGCACCTGGTTGTCGAAGACTATTTCAAGCGCTACCAAAAAAACTGCTAATGCTAGCAGGGATCAGGCCTGACTCTGCTAACACAGCGGTTTTGTGTCTTGTGTTTTTTTGTAAGTGACAGTAATCTGTTGATTACTACACTTACCTGGGTGAAAGGGTTAAACGCAGGTGCTGGCAGGAATCAGTGCTGATCGTGCAAACACTGCGTTTTGGGAACCCTAAACTATGGGGGCGCTAGTATAGCTCTGATCAGATCAGATATTGATCTGTTCAAACACTATACTAGAAATGGAAGTGTAGGTGCGTGCGTGTGTGTGTGGCAATCAAGGGGTTATTTCTAAACTATGCGCTGGGGATCTGGGGGGGGTGGCGGGGACCCTAAACCTCCTTTGGGAAAGAAACTAGCTAGCTAGCACAACCTCAAGTCACAATGACACCAATACAAAATACAGTAAAAACAGTATATTATGTGTGTATTAGTGCTAATGTGACAGAGGGTGTAGGGGTTAACGGGATGTGATCAGGGGGGGATCAGGGGTTTAAATCTTTATTGGAAGGGGCTGGCGGGTATCCTAAGGATAAAAGGAACGGTGGCAAGCGCTAAACCTGGTCACAAGTCACACTTATACAGGTATATAGAAAATGCTATATACTGTATACAGTGTGCGTTGTGGCAGGGGGTGTAGGGGTGATCAGGGGGGGATCAGGGGATTAAATCTTTATTGGGCGGGTGGCGGGGACCCTAAACCTGCTTGGGACACAAACTTAGTCGCCTGCGCTAATTCTGATCACAATCACACTAATACAAAAATACAAAAACACAGTATATTACGTTTGTATTAGTGCTGATGTGACAGAGGGTGTAGGGGTTAACTAGCGGTGATCAGGAGGGGATCAGGGGGGATCAGGGGCTCAAATCTTTATTAGGGGGGGGTGGCGGGTAATTCAAGTGGAAAAAGGGGGGTCGCAAGCGCTAGACCTGACCACAAATCACACTTATACGGGTATATAGCAAAATGCTATATACTGTATACGGTGTGTGTTATGGCAGGGGGTGTAGGGGTGATCAGGGGGGGGTCAGGGGCTTAAATCTTTATTGGGCGGGTGGCGGGGACCCTAAACCTTCTTGGGACAGAAACTTAGTCGCCTGCGCTAATTCTGATCACAATGACACTAATACAAAAATACAATAACACCGTATATTGCGTTTGTATTAGTGCTGATGTGACAGAGGGTGTAGGGGTTAACGGCGGTGATCAGGGGGGGTTCAGGGGGGATCAGTGGGTTAAATCTTTATTAGGGGGGGTGGGGGGTAATTTGAGTGGAAAAGGGGGGGTCGCAAGGGCTACACCTGTTCACAAATCACACTTATACAGGTATATAGGTATATGCTATATGCTGTATATAGTGTGTGTTGTGTCAGGTGCTGTAGGGGTTAATTGGGGGGGCGATCGGGGGTGAAATGTGCCTATCTAGCTGTGTGTGATGTGCTTGGTGCAATTACTCACAGTAAGATGTGCTCTCCTCTCACGCTGGATCCGAAAAGACCGTTGGGAGGGGAGGGCACATCTCCTCTAAGCCTGTGTTTACATTTCACAGGCTTAGAGGGAGATCTGATTGGGCAGGACCGATCAACAGGTCCAGACCAAAAATGATTGGCCTGGACCTGATGACTGATCGGTTCTGAACCCAATCGAGTCATCGGCGGCGGCGGCGGGGCGCGGGAGCGCGCACAGGGCCGGCAAAAAGTGCTGACGTAGGCCTACGTCAGTTTGCCTGGCCGGGGCTGAGCGCCGACGTAGATCGTCGTGCGCCGGTCGTTAAGTGGTTAAAAAGCCTGTTTTAGAAAAGATAACTGCATTTGGGCTCCAATGGCCTGAACATTTTTTTTTGGTCAAAATGACTCTATTTTGGTCTCCAAGTGTCTAAAAAGCCTTTTTTTTTTGTCGAAATAACTGCATTTGGTCACCAAAGCTCTGAAAAAAATTTAGTCAAAATTACTGTATTTTTGTCTTTTAGAGCCTTAAAAAGCCGGTTTTAGACAAGATTTGTCTAAAACCGGCCATTTGGGCTCCAATGGCCTGAAAACATTTTTTCGGTCAAAATGACTCTATTTTGATCTCCAAGTGTCTAAAATGCCTTTTTTAGTCAAAATAACTGCATTTGGTCACCAAAGGTCTGAACATTTTTTTAGTCCAAATGACTATGTTTTTGTCTTTTAGAGCCTTAAAAAGCCGGTTTTAGACAAGATTTTAGACATTTGGCTCCCATGGCCTGAAAACATTTTTTGGTCAAAATGATTCTATTTTGGTCTCCAAGTGTCTAAAAAGCCTTTTTGAGTCAAAATAACTGCATTTGGTCACCAAAGGTTTGATAAAAAAATTTAGTCAAAATGAATGTTTTTGTCTTTTAGAGCCTTAAAAAGCCGGTTTTAGACAAAATTTGTCTAAAACCGGCCATTTGGGCTCCAATGGCGTGACATTTTTTTTGGTCAAAATGACTCTATTTTGGTCTCCAAGTGTTTAAAAAGCCTTTTTTAGTCAAAATAACTGCATTCGGTCACCAAAGGTCTGAAATTTTTTTTAGTCCAAATGACTATATTTTTTGTCTTCTAGAGCCTTAAAAAGCTGGTTTTAGACAAGATTTTAGACATTTGGCTCCAATGGTCTGAAAACATTTTTTTGGTCAAAATGACTCTATTTTGGTCTCCAAGTGTCTAAAAAGCCTTTGTAAGTCAAAATAACTGCATTTGGTCACCAAAGGTCTGATAAAAAATCTTGTCAAAATGACTGTATATTTGTCTTTTAGAGCCTTAAAAAGCCGGTTTTAGACAAGATTTGTCTAAAACCGGCCATTTGGGCCCCAATGGCCTGAAAAAATTTTTTGGTCAAAATGACTCTATTTTGGTCTCCAGGTATCTAAAAAGCCTTTTTGGTCAAAATAACTGCATTTGGTCACCAAAGGTCTGACAAACTTTTTTAGTCAAAATAACTGTATTTTTGTCTTTTAGAGTCTTAAAAAGCCGGTTTTAGAAAAGATAACTGCATTTGGTCTCCAATGGTCTGCATTTTTTTTTGTCAAAATGAATGTATTTAGTATGCTGTGGCTGAAGGTACATTAGGCATTCACAGGATACAGAAAAAAGTGTCAGCCATAAAAGTCCCCAAAAATTAGCCTGACAGCTAAGAACGTAGTATTTGGTGGCTGAAGGAACATTAGGCATTAACAGGGTACAGAATTAAGTGTCGGCCTGTAAAGGCCCAAAAAATTTGCCCACATGGGTTTAACTAAGAACGAAGTATTCTGTGGCTGAAGGTAAGTGTCAGGTACAGTATACCCATGTGGGCTAATTTCTGGGGCCTTTTATGGCCGACACTTACTTCTGTATCCTGTGAATGCCTAATGTACCTTTAGCCACAGAATACTACGTTCTTAGCAGTCAGGTAAACCCATGTGAGCTAATTTTTGTGGCCTATAGAGGCCGACACTAACTTCTGTATACTGTGTGAATGCCTAATGTACCTTCAGCCATCAAATACTACGTACTTTGCTGTCAGTTAAACACGTGAGCTAATTTTTGGGGCCTATACAGGCCGACACTTACTTCTGTATACTGTGAATGCCTAATGTACCTCCAGGCATCAAATACACTACGTTCTTTGCTGTCAGTTAAACCCATGTGAGCTAATTTTTGGGGCCTATACAGGCTGACACTTACTTCTGTATCCTGTGAATGCCTAATTTACCTTCAGCTTCAGAATACTACGTTCTTAGCTGTCAGTTAAACCTATGTGGGCTAATTTTTTGGCACTATACAGGCCGACACTTACTTCAGTATCCTGTGAATGCCTAATGTACCTTCAGCCTCCAAATACTACATACTTAGCTGTCAGGTAAACCCATGTGAGCTAATTTTTGGGGCCTATACATGCCAACACTTACTTCTGTATACTGTGTGAATGCCTAATGTACCTCTAGCCATCAAATACTATGTTCTTTGCTGTCAGTTAAACCCATGTGAGCTAATTTTTGGGGCCTATACATGCCAACACTTACTTCTGTATACTGTGTGAATGCCTAATGTACCTCCAGCCATCAAATACATTACGTTCTTTGCTATCAGTTAAACCCATGTGAGCTAATTTTTGGGGCCTATACAGGCCGATACTTACTTTTGTATATTGTGTGAATGCCTAATGTACCTCCAGCCACCAAATACTACGTTCTTAGTTTTCAGGTAAACTGATGTGGGCTAATGTTTGGGTCCTTTTATGGCCGACACTTACTTTTTTATCCTGTGAATCCCTAATGTACCTTCAGCCACAGAATAGTACGTTCTTAGCTGTCAGGTAAACCCATTTGGGCTAGTTTTTAGGGCCTTTTATGGCCGACACTTACTTCTTTATCCTGTAAATGCCTAATGTACCTTCAGCCACAGAATACTACGTTCTTAGCTGTCAGGTAAACCCATGTGGACAAATTTTTGGGGCCTTTTACAGCCGACACTTACTTCTGTATCCCGTGAATGCCTAATGTACCTTCAGCCACAGAATACTACGTTCTTAGCTGTCAATTAAACCCATGTGGGCTAATTTTTGGGGCCTATACAGGCCGACACTTCCTTCTGTACCCTGTGAATGCCTAATATACGTTCAGCCACCAAATACTACGTTCTTAGCTGTCAGGTAAACCCATGTGGGCTAATGTTTGGGGCCTTTTATGCCGACACTTACTTCTGTATCCTGTGAATACCTAATTTACCTTCAGCCACAGAATACTACGTTCTTAGCTGTCAATTAAACCCATGTGGGCTAATTTTGGGGGCCTATACAGGCCGACACTTACTTCTGTACCCTGTGAATGCCTAATATACCTTCATTCACCAAATACTACATTCTTAGCTGTTAGGTAAACTCATGTGGGTTAATTTTTGGGGCCTTTATGGCCAACACTTCTGTATCCTGTGAATGCCTAATGTACCTTCAGCCACAGAATACTACGTTCTTAGCTGTCAGGTAAAAACATGTGGGCTAATTTTTGGGGCCTTTTACGGCCGACACTTACTTCTGTATCCTGTGAATGAAAAAAATTTTTAGTCAAAATGACTGTATTTTTGTATTTTAGAGTCTTAAAAAGCCGGTTTTAGACAAGATAACTGCATTTTGCTCTCCAATGGCCTGAAATTTTTTTTGGTCAAAATGACTCTTTTTTGGTCTCCAAGTGTCTAAAAAGCCTTTTTTAGTCAAAATAACTGAATTTGGTCACCAAAGGTCTGAAAAAATGTTTTAGTCAAAATGACTGTATTTTTGTATTTTAGAGTCTTAAAAAGCCAGTTTTAGACAAGATAACTGCATTTTGCTCTCAAATGGCCTGAAAATGTTTTTAGTCAAAATGACTGTATTTTTGTCTTTTAGAGCCTTAAAAGCCGGTTTTAGACAAGATTTTAATTTGGGCTCCAATGGCCTGAAAACATTTTTTTGGTAAAAATGACTCTTTTTGGGAGAAGTGCCCGCGCACGCGCATCGGAGGGGGCCGGGCGGCAGGGATCTGGAACGGCGCCAGCATGGGGATGCTCCCTCTAGCGGCCAAAGTCGCAAGAGTGGGGACAGAGAGACGGTCATAAATGTCCGAATCTCTCACCATGCGGGAGACATGTAATGCCGCAGTCCATTGTACAGGGCAAGTGCGGGAAGCCCCGGAGGAGGAGAAGGACCCCCATACCTCCACAGAAATGTCGTGGATAACTAATGTAACAATAGATCTGTACATAGATTGTTCATTGTAAAACAAGAACATGTCAATTTTTAAAAAAATACAACATAATGCTGAAAATTGATAAATGTACATGGACATAAATACACAGAGCCATGGAAGGCATAAATGTCATGGACAAAGACACATATACATTGTTAATCATACATGTGTAGTTACAGTTTGGCAAGCAATATTTAAATAGAGCCCTGAGGTACAAAGGGGTGCCTGAAAGGCCGAGAATCCCCATTGGCTAGATGGAACAATATAATTTTTGAGCAAGTGAGCAATGACTAATGGACATAATGGACCGGAAAGCGGCATGGAAACGGAGAAGAGAAAGAGAGACTGGAAGGGGGAACATAGGCAAAGCCTAGGATAGCATACAGTGAGAGAACCATGCTCCTATTGGGTTTTACCAGAAGTGAAGCCCTTGAGAAAGGGAACAAATGAAATAGATTCATTTAAGCCCGTGGCTGCAGTCGCCTTTAATTTATAAATCCATTTCTGTTCCAACTGTAATAGAAGTCTATTCCAGTCACCCCCACGGTCCGGAACATGAACTTGTTCCAAGGCAGCGAAGTTGACTTTCGGCATTATTCTATGATGTGCTACAACCGCATGTCTACCCAACGGTAGATATAAGTTACCAATTTCCATGCTGTAAACATGTTTAGAGAATCTTTTCCAGAACTCTTGTTTAGTCTTCCCAATGTAGAACGCACCGCATTCACATTGGAAAATATAAACCACCCCCTTAGTCTGGCAATTTATGAAATGTTTGGGAACAAACATTTCGCCATTAGGAAGTTTGAAAGTTTTTCGCTTTTCTATATATGGACAGTGAGAACAGTGTCCACATGGGAAAGTGCCCGTGGTGGGGCAGTGTTTTTTGCTGTTATCGCGGAATTCGCTACATGTGAGCTTGTCTTTAAGTGAATTTGCTCGCTTGAATGTAATGGCAGGCGCAGGGGGAACGAATTTCTGGATTTTCGGGTCGTCGATTAGGATAGACCAATGTTGATTAATAATATTACGAATGGCGGAATGCTGGCATGAGTAGCGTAGGATAATGCGAGAGGTATTGCAATCAGAGGTGGTAGAGTTAGATGATTTTTTGGGACCAAAGAGGAGTTCTTGTCTAGTTTTGGCTAGGGCTTTTTTGTAAGCTCTCTTAAGGCATGACCGGCTGTAGCCCCTTGTTAATAATCTGTGTTGAAGAAGTGCAGCCTCCTTTCTGAACGCCTCATCACTGGAACAGTTCCTGCGCAACCGCAGGTACTGTCCGAATGGAATTGAATTCTTAAGGGGAACCGGATGAAAGCTGTCAGCATGGAACAGAGTGTTGCCGGCTGTGCATTTTCGGTATAATGTACTGGAGAGACGACCATTGGAGGTGCGTCCAATCTGAACATCGAGGAAATTGATGGTGTTATTATCATAGTTCAAAGTGAACATAAGATTTAACTCGTTTGTATTCATTTTTTCTACAAATGACAGCAGAGCCGTTACTGAACCCTCCCACACGACAAAAAATGTACCTTAGCCAGGTAGAGACCTGGCCAGTATACTCAACGAGATCCTCGTCTGACAGTAAAGTGCGTTCCCACTCCCCCAGGTACAGATTGGCGTACGATGGGACGCAGCAAGTCCCCATCGCCACGCCCTGTACCTGGAGGTAGTGGGAACCATCAAACAGGAAATAATTGTGTTCCAGGATGTATTCCAAACCATTAACAATTAAATCATTAAATGGTTTGTTGTGAATGTAATGTTGGCACAAGATACGCCTTATAGCTGCTAAACCTTTGGGATGTGGTATGCTACTGTAGAGTGCCTCAACATCCAGGGTGACCAAAAGAGCTTGATCCGAGATGGTGAGTTCCTCTATCGTTTGTAAAAAATGTATCGTATCTTTGACGTATGACGGCAAAGCCTGTACATGCGGTTGGAGATGTGAGTCAATGACTCTGCTGAGATTTTCTGTGATACTTCCATTGCCGGATATGATGGGACGTCCGGGGGGATTAACTGGGTCTTTGTGGATTTTTGGAAGGCTATAAAATGTTGGTGTGCGATGATATTTGGTTTTGATAAAGTCATGTAAGTCTTGGGTAATGATGCCTGCCGTAAGGGCCTGATCAATGAAGGTATTGAAACCCTCATTGAAGCGGATCACCATACTGGCAGGTATTGGTCTGTACCACTCTCGATTGCCCAAGATCTTTAAGCACATGTCCTTATAGCCCATGATGTCCATTAAGACAACATTGCCACTGAGGTCGGGGGAGGAGCCTGCTAATGGCGCCAGTTCGAACTGTCTGCTAGCTCGCCGGACCGCTGCCCAGAGAGATGAGTGAGATGCTCGATCCTCCAGCCTCCATGTATGCCTGACCGGACTCCGCCGCCCCTCTCCGCTCGCCCCAGCCCCAGCCAGACTTCAGGGGAACGTAGCAGACAGTGGGAGCTCACGGACAAGACCGAGACCGGCCGCATCCCGGGAAGCTCCGGTTGAATGAGGTAGCTGCAGCTAACTTGGAGAGAGCAGGTGCGGAAGGGGAGAACGCTGCAATCCCTCCGGTCTCCTGCAAACAGCAAACAGCTTGGCAAACACCACCGGAGAGACCCTGTCTGGAGAGATGCAGCAGTACTAGCAATCGGAATACCCTCCTCGCAATAGGAGCGCCTCAGATCGAGTCGATAAGGACTGGTGAGAGGGTGAAAACCCCCCTAAGTTAACTTATTCGAGGTTATTCATTCTGCTCTCTGTAACTGCATATAATGTCTCACTACTCCCTATGTGCATACTGTTTGAAAAAATAGCTGGGTTGGCTGGGAAAAACCGGCAAGTCCCTGCCTGAATAAGACACTGAAAAATTGCATAAAAAGTTGTACATACAGACAGTCAGGCTGAAGGGCAGAGAGGCTGCTCAGGAGGATACAAGAGGGGAGAACAGACCTTAGAGTACTAGGACTGTGCTGCAAAGGATGGGTGAGAGGGTGAAAGTCCCCCAACTCTGCTGAGTCCCCATGACCTCCCCCTATGCCACATAAACAGGATTACCACCAAGGCCACCCCATGCGGAGAGTGGTTGATGGACTGAAATAGGAGGAGATAGGAATTACTCATTCTTGCCTGGCCCTTTGGACCATACAGTTCACCAAAGTGTTGGATACTCAGAAAACCCCATTCATAGAGGCTATAATAGACTGTTTTATACAATGATGAAATCACTCTGTGCCCTCCCAGCCTCGGTGGATCAGTAAGGGGCAAAGTACAGTATCCTAGAGGAGAAGTGGCTCCGACAACTGAGGCCCCCCAGGACGTATATTTAGGGTTAAAGAACTACCTAGGACCGTGTTTCATCCCATCCTGGGTAGACTGTGTGGGGGCTACAGGAGGGAGGCACACAAGGACCATACGGGACCACCCTCTCGGAGTCGACTTATTAGAGGCTTACACTATATATACCCTGTACAATCTCCTGTATCTTACTTGTTTGGTACTTTGCTCTGGCCTTCATGTAAAGATTGTATGAGACCATACGGACATAATTTATAAATATTTCCTTTCATATCTATCCTGGAGAAAACCTAGTGAGTGGAGTAAGAGTAAAAATTTCTGTAAGGAACAAAGGAGAGGAGCTCCTTAAAAATCATAAGGGATACATCCTCAAAGCTGATCTCTCTTAGCACAAAAACCTAAAAATTGCATACGCCCTCCAGTGGTAAGAGAGGAGGACTCACTTATATGTAGTCCCCCATAGACTGGAGGAGGAGGATTAGATACAGCCTACAGGGGAACACATCAGACCTTAGTGGGACAAGCCAGTGCCAGGGGGAATGGTAAGAACACAGTTACTGCTAACAGTCCCCCATTAAAGGAATAAACATGTCTAAGATTAAGAATAAACAACCAAAGGAGACAACAGGGAAACCAGCAAAAATTACGACTAGCCCGGGGACTGGACTATCAAAATGTACATGACCCAGGAAGGGAAAGGCCAAAATGGAACTTCTGAAACTCAACCAGTTGTAAAATCAAAGCAGATCAGTGAAGGATATAAAAAGACAAAAGGAACAAAAGCAACAGGTGAAACGGGAGAGGAGTCCCTAGACTCATCTAGAGAGAGTTTACAAACAGTAGAAGACATGGACCCCAGGAAGGAAGATGAACTAAGGCTGAATGACCATCCCCGACAAAATCAGAAATTATGGAAATGTTCTCGAACCTGGATAGATCAATTAAAACTGAGATGGCTTCACTATATAAGGATCTGGGACATACACTGATAAGAGTAGAGGAAACTGAAAGGAAGATAAACACCCATGGGAAAAAGTTATCAAATCTAACTGAACAAGTGAAGAAATTGCAACTGGAGCAGAAGAATATTCTCTACAAGATGGAGGATCAGGAGAATAGAAACAGAAGGATGGAAAGAATTCTAGCAAGGGCATAGGCCTGTCCCTAAAAAAGGGGTCAAGACTACGTCCCTACAAGAAGAAAAGGGGGTTTGAATGTGCCTCTACAAACAGTCAAAGTATGCACATGTTCATGTAACATAACGACGGTACACAACTGTTTTTAAAAAATTCATAAGTCTTTATTAATACATAGTAAGAACAAAAAGTGTATCACTCTAATAGATTGGATAGTCAATACATAGTGACAAACTAAAAAGGAAAAGTAGGAGAAGGTGGGGGAAAGGGAAAAGAGAAAAGGGATGAATGTGAAAGAACAATAATAAAAAAGGGGGAGATGATGTAGAGTGTGAATCACCACGTAGCCCACAGGGGGGGCAATGAGAGGGATAGGCTAGTTCCCCCGAGTGTTATAGATCAAGGGACAGTCCATCCATAGAGGAGGCATGGAGGAGACCAAAGAATGAATGGCATACATAAAAAGGTATATTCACTCCATTATAAACTATAGATATGACATACTAAGGCATTAGATTGTCTTACCCCAATTGAGACGTCACAATGAATAAAGTTGAGTATACTTGTTTAATTTAAAATCACGTTGTATGAAAGGGGGAGCCAAAAGCCCCTAAAATCAGCAGAAAGAAAAGAGCGAATTTATATGTATGTATGGTTACTCCTTATTTAATTATTTTAATCAGGGGGATGGTAATTTAAGTATTAAGAATAGGTACTTACCAGGGACTCATTTTGTAAAGTTTATGTGTTAGGTGATGTAAAAGTCAAACAAGACGTACATCTATTTAAGTGAAAAGGGGGGTTAGACACTGGAATCTCCTTCAAAGATGTACACCAGTATTAAGTGAGAAAAGGGTTAAATAAAGAATCCCCTTTAAAACTTAGGGATCATTGTGGTGCTGAAAGTATAAAGACTAGGTATAAGAGAGTCACTGGATGCTTTAGACAATTGGATCCAGCCCCGAATCTGAAAAGATATATGAAAATAATGGACCGTTGGTAAAGGGCTGAGCCTGACACAAAGGAAAGGTAAGGAGCTGAGTCTAAAGTAGAAACACTTACCATCTGAAGCAATTCAGAAGACCCACGGGGAGTATGACACTCAGCCTAAACAGCCTGTAAGTGTGAGCTTACTAAGTTGTCCGGTATATATACTAACCACTCTGTATTTGGTCTCCTCCTCCTCCCGGTCTCACGCCCCCCACATCCGCCCGCCATAGCGTCCACGTGTAGACGCCGCGGGAGGATGTTCCCGCATACCGGAAATGAGCATCACTTCCGGTTCCGGGACCGGAAGTGACGATCTGCCATGACGTAATCCACCATTCCGACAAATTAAAGCTAATAAGAACTGATCAACACTGTCAAAAATGGTAATATTATACGTGCATCAAAAACAGGAATATATCTTAACATTCAATGTGGCATATATGAAATACATCTGAATATAACTATTTACTCCCTATTTGAATCAATTCAAACCTGCATTTAAGCCATATAAGAGGAGAAATTATCCACGAATGTACCAAAACAAACAGTTTTACTCAGAAATGACATCAGCAAATCTGCTTACGTGGTATGGTCATATGGAGCAATGAATAATTAAGATTTATAAGAAGAAGAAGAGAAAGAATGCATAGATTGTAAAATTTGGCAACCGATATGCAGGACAATGGACCACGCGGTAAACAGACCCACAGCAACGAAAAAAGGGGAGAAGGGGAAAGGGGGGAAAAAGAGAAAAGAGGGGAAGGGAAAAAAAAAAAAAAAAAAAAAAAATTTTTTGAATGAAAATTATATAAAAGAGTAAATCTAAATGAATTAATCTCTTCAATATCATATTGGAGAGTCTAAGAGGGTATTAATCTACCAAAAAGGGGGCAAAGCTCAGGTGTTCATTAAGTCCTGGAAGGGTGCATGCATTTAAAGAAAAAATCCAACGTGCTTCCCTTTGTAGAATTAAGTTGTCAAAAGGTCCCCCTCTGGGTCCAGGATGGATCCTATCTAGGGCAAAAAATTTAAATTTTGGACATTTATATCTATGCGTTTGAGCTATGTGTCTCGCTATGGGACTTTCTAAGTCACCACCCCTTATGTATGATACATGGTCCTTGATTCTCTCCCAGAAATGTCGTTTAGTTTTACCCACATAAAAGGCGGGACATTCACATTTCCAAAGATAGACAATACCTATAGTTTGGCATGTCACAAAATGTTTTAGAATAAATGGGCGTCCATTTGGCAACGTTTGTTGAGGCTTGCTAGCAATGAATTTACAATAACCACATAGTCCACAAGGAAAAGTACCTTGGGGTAGTTTGATACAGGGGTCTGCCCTTTTGTCTCTCTGGTAGTGACTGGCCGTCACCATATCTCGAATAGATTTATTTCTCCTAAAAATCATATTCGGTTTAGTATCTACAAAGTTACTGAGGATTTTATCCTCTGCCAAGAGATGCCAATGTTTGGCTATAATACTTTTTAGTTGGTTAGATTGAGAACAATATCTCGTGATCATTTTAGTTGGATTTTGAGAGCTTTGACATTCTCCTTGAAAAAGGAGAAGGTCTCTAGGGCTGTCTTTTGCTTTTTTGTATGCTTTTTTAGTGCTTTTCCTACTATATCCCCTCTGTAGGAATCTTTTTTGTAATTCTAAAGCTTCTTTTTCAAATTCAGTCTCTTCCGAACAGTTTCTACGAATCCTATAATACTGTCCTATTGGTATTCCTTGAATTACATGTCTTGGATGGCTGCTATCTGCATGTAGTAACGCATTTGTTGCAGTTGGTTTTCTATAAAGTGTGGTTGAAAGTGTATTATCCATGCTTCTATAGATCTCAAGATCTAAAAAAGGAATCCTGGATCTATCAAAAACATAGGTAAAATGCAAGTTGAAGTCATTTACATTCAGGATATCTATGAATTCCTTTAGGATGTCGAGAGGGCCCGACCATAGGATGAATATGTCGTCGATATATCTTTTCCAGATCTCTATATATGCCAGATATACTGACATAGATTCTTGGGCAAACAGCCATCGTTCCCACCCCCCCAGGTACAGGTTGGCATAAGATGGGGCACATTTAGTCCCCATCGCCACCCCCTGTACCTGGAGGTAGTGGGAACCATCAAACACAAACACATTATGTGTCAAAATAAAAAATAACAAGTCAGAAACAAACTTATTTAACCTTCTATGGTCAAGTCCTCTCTCATCCAAAAAGGATTCAATAACTTCCACACCTCGAGAGTGTGGAATATTTGAGTATAGGGACTCAACATCTATGGATACCAGATAGGTCTCCTCTTCAATCTGTATGTTTTCAATCGTTAATAGCATATGCATAGTATCTTTTAGATACGAGGGTAACGACTCTACATGTGGGCGAAGGTATGCATCTACATACGAACTAGCATTCTGTGTAAGACTATTGATGCCCGAGACTATGGGACGACCGGGGGGATTGGTGTGATTTTTATGCATTTTTGGAAGTGCATAAAATGTGGGCGTTGTGGGTTCTTTAATAATCAAAAATTCCATCAAGTCCTTGGTTATAATTCCCCACTGGTGGTATTGATTTAGGAGTTTTAGGAATTCTCTTTGATTCTTAAGTAACTGTAAACTGCTTACTCTTGAATACCAGGCTCTATTGTCAAGAATGTTGTTGCACATTTCTGTGTATTGTACTTGATTTAAAATGACAACATTTCCGCCTTTGTCCGCAGACTTAATCACAATATCTTTGCGTTCTTGTAAGTTACGTAGAGCCTGGTATTCAGTTTCGGACAGGTTACTAGAGTTTTTTCGTATGTTCATTTGTTTAATATCCTTTGTTACCATATGGATAAAAAGATCAACTTTAGGATTGGTTTGACTCGGGAAACGTTTAGACTTTTTTTTAAAAGTTTGTACTGATTGTTGTGTTGTTCCTTCCGAGGTCGAGGGTGGGCTGGGTCCGAGTGTAATCGGACCCGACTCATCCTCAAGCTCGGTCAGGATTTTAAGCATCTTATAATCCTTTTTGGACCAATCACGCCAAGTTTGAAGAAGACCACCCATAGGGGCTTCTTTTTGCTTGATTTTAGGGCCCTCAATTAGGGACCTAAAATTAAGCTTTCGTGCAAAGAGATTAACATCTTTTATAAATTCAAAACGATCTATGTCTTTTGCCGGACAGAAATTGAGCCCTAGACCAAGTATTTTAATTTCCTCTTCATTTAATTGAACACCAGAGATGTTAATGACTTGTAGAGAATTTGTTTCTTGGTTTAGTTTTTCTCTTCTGTTGTGGGTATTTTTAGAGGGCCTAGAAGTCCTAGTGTCATTTGTTCTAAAAAAGCATTGTCCTGAGTATTAGGGGAGTTTCTTTTTGGGATAGTTCCACAGTGTGTTCCTTGGGCATTTGCTGATAATGTGCTGGATCTACTTGCCATTGGGTTTGATGGCGATTGATTTTGAGTTTTGGGTCCAAGTTTTAAAGCCTTGGCTGTTTGTGTAGTCTGTAAATTATGCTGTGTTCCCATAGGGATATCCCTTTCATCATCTTTCCTTTTTTCCTGTCTAATTCTATTAGATCTCTCTTGGCGAGCATTCCAAAAGTTGGAAGATGTGGAGGATGCAGCTGATGAATCAGACCAGTTGCCATCCTCTCTATTCTGTTCATTTTGTGGTCTAGACCTGTATGTTTTATTAGTATTCCTTTCCCATTTATAGGCTCTTCCTGTCCTAAATGCCACTTGGTCACGATTCATTTTTTTATCTTTTCTTTTAATAATTTCTCCGCTAAATTTTTCCACTGCATGTTTAATTTCAAGATTTTTTTCCTTAAAAATGGGTTTATTTTGGAATGCCGCTAGTTGGTTTACAATTTCTACTATTTCTTTGTCTAGAATGAGTGCTTCTGCCTCATAATAGCCTTTTAGAATCTTCATCATTTCGATTGAGCATTGTGTGAGATTTTCTTCCCATTTATTTTTTAATTCCGTTGAAACTGAGTGAATTGTTGGAAATATTTGTATACGTAACCCGATAGGTATAATTTTGGTGTCTATATATTGTTGGAAGTAAGTGGCATGCCAGAAGAAAGTTGTCTTACGTATTAGAAGTTGTCTTAAACGAGTTGTGATTTGCGAGATTTCGGAGTCCTCCTTATTTGAACCGCGAATTTCAGTCTGTATTTGTAGCATGTAATTGGACCAGAGATTTCCCAGATAGTCAGCCATTTCAGTCACTGTCAGAGAGACAAAAGAACAGACCCAGACACACAGACAACGAAAAAAAAAAAAAAAAGGAAGGAAAAAAGGGAAAAGGGGGGGGGGGGGAAAGAAAAGGGGGGAAAAGAGGGGGGAGGTTAGGGGATGTGAGATGATGGGAGGAGAAAAAGCGTTGTGGGATTCAAATTCAGTAGATATTCTTTAACAAACACTATTGTAGTATCTATTCTATATACCATACATATTTCTTTTATGCAAATTATACTCTCTAAAGTATTACATTAAACATATTGTAACAGGAAGTCAGCTAAATCTGGGAATGTAGTCACAGGAAGGAGATACATTTCTACCTGATTTAGAAAGTCTATTAATTAATTTAGGGTGTTGGCTACAGAGCTAGCCAGCAGGAAGTTGAAAGGCCTTCACCTGTTCAGAATGAGGGAGTTAAGGCTCTATAATTTGTTCAGAGAAATTCCTATTGTTTGCTGCCTCCAGAAGCTGTGTCCTGAAGCCATGTGGGCTGGGAGCAGGAGGACAGTCAGCGTGTGCCTCCCGACAGGATGTGTGGGCCTGGGAGAAGACCCCCCGGAGTGATGTGTGCCCGGGACGGTAACCAAGAGTGAAGACGTCTCAAAGGTGAGAAGACGAAGTGTTGTTGATGTGAAAGAAAACAAAGGGACATGTTCAATGGACAATGTTTGTGCTGTGTGAAAAGCAAACAAATGGACATTTGAGTGTCTGCTGTAGGATCAGCAGTGTCGGCCCAACAGTAGGTTGGGAAGACTTCTTAGGTAGGTTCCAGCGTGAGAAGGTAGCCGCCCACAGAGGCAAGGATTTATTTTGTTTTATTTTATTTTGATGTTTTTGCTGCATGCACTTGTTTGAAGAATAAACCTGTTGTTTGCAAGCACTTTTGGGCTATTTCTCTGTGAAAACGCACCCCCCAAGGAGTCATCTACACCCGCCACCGAGCTAATCCCTCACATATGGTGGAGGTATGCAGTGGGCAGAAGCAGCAAGATCCCTGCAATGGAGTGCATATGTTTGATGAACTTTGTCTGGTGCATGAGATTGCACAATCTATGTGTGCAGGAGAGAAGATCCTGACAGAAAAAAAAAAAAAAAAGTGTTTTAAAGAGACAGCGGTCTCAAAATTATTTGATGAACTTTGTTGTGTCTGGTGCAAGTGACTGCACAAACTGTGTGTGCAGGAAAAGAGATCTTGCAAGAGAGAGAGAAAAACTACATGTGTTAAAGAGACAGTGGTCTGAAAAATTTTTGCTGGACTGTGAAAAATTTGTTTGTGGAGTTATTGAAGATGGGGCGTTCAAAACGCCTGAAGAATTCAAAGATAGATGAAATGAGAGACCGGATTCTATGGATGGAGGGGATGTTACCGTCTGAACCAGCCCCATCCATGCCTAAAGAGAGTCTACTAAAGAGGAAGGTTGTTGTCCCTAGCAACACTGATGAAACGTGTGCTCAGATGAAAAGTAAACTCAAAATGGAGGAGATGTTGAAACATCTGATTATATCAAATGCAGCTCAACAGCAAGCAAATGCAGCTCAACAGCAGGCAAATGCGGATTTTCAGCAGAGCTTTGCAGCTCAACAAAAGGCTCATCAAGAGAGCATGGCAGGCTGGAAACAGAGACGCCAGCAGCCAATGGAGGCCATCGGTATGGAGGAAACCGAGTATGTGTGCAGGGCTGAGTTGGATGCCTTGCAACGGAAAATGGAAGAAAAGGAACAAGCCTTGGAATTGCTTAAAATGGAGCATAGAAACTTGCAGGAAATGAATGAACTACTCAAGTCTCATGTGTTACAGTGGGAAGAATCCACTGCTCTTCTTTTGGTCGAGTTGCAAAAACGCAGAGAGACTATAATGGAGAAAGATACCATCCTCATGGAAAAGGAAAGTGAAATTCAGACTTTGCAGAAGCAAAGTATGGTTGATATGTTGGAGTTGCGTAATCAGCTGGAAAAAAGTCTTCAGTGTTTGGAAGTTACAAAAATAGACCTGCAGGAGTCGCAGGAACAGAATGTCGCTCTGAAAACGACATTGTCTCTCAGCGACAACGAGAAAAGTGAAAGAGAGGCTAAATTACTGAGTACTGTGTATGAGCTCACCACTTTGAGCAATGTGGTAGATGAATTACGTGCAGACTGTGAAAGTTGGAAAGGTGAAGCCCAACGTTTCCAGCAGCAGTTAAAGGAGAAAGAAGCCTGTGTGGCAGAATTACAATCTCATTCCCAGAAACTAGCCAATGAGGTGAAGGCTCTTATGCAGGGAAAAGGAGATTGTGAACATAAGAGGGAAAAAGTAGAGGCACAGCTTCTGGAATCGCAAGTCAAGGTGTCAGAAGGTGACCGATTGTGTGCTAAGCTGTCAGAGAAGGCAAACCGACTGCAGGTTGAGTTGGACAATGTTATAAATCAGCTTTCTCAAGCAGACAGAAAATCTAGAGAAATTGCGGAAGATTTTTCTATCTTGGAATCGCAGCTGCAAGACACGCAGGAACTCTTACAGGAAGAGAGGTGTCAAAGGCTGAGTTTTAGCACAAAGCTCAAACAAATGGAAGATGAGAAAAATGGCTTCCTGGAACAATTAAAAGAGGAGGCGGAAGCAAAGAAAAACCTATCAGAGCAAGTCGCAACATTGCAAGCTCAGATAGCGGATATGAAAAAACGCATGGAAGAAAGCGTTGGTTCATTACAGTGTGTTGAAGATGTGAAAAAGAAGTTTGATCAGATGCTTGGTGAAGAGAAGACTGTGTCTGCAAAATATGCAGAAGAACGCGCACGTGCAGAAACGGAGGTGCGTGATAACAAGAGCAAAGCCCTGTTCTTGGCTCGCTCTTTGGAGGAAGCTCTAGAGTGTAAGGCTGAACTAGAAAGTGTTAAACAGCTGCGTACAGAAATGGAAGAATTGGTCAGCTCCAAGGATGATGTTGTGAAAAGCGTTCAGGAGCTAGAAAAGTCTAAGCGAGCCTTAGAACAGCAAGTAGAAGAGATGAAGATTCCGTTGCAGGAACTGGAAGAGGAATTCCAGGCAACAGAGGATCTGTCCCAAAGAGGGGATAGTGTGCCTGATGCAGTTTTTAAAAGGATCAGTGTTTTGGGGTCTGTCCTGAGTGAGCCTCAGAAATGTGACGACATGTGGCTTGAATCACCCCTTTGGAATAAACCGTTCCTTCAAAAACTTCAAGCATTGGAAAATGTATCATTAGAACTTCAGCAAACAAAGGAGCTGAGTAAGAAATGTGGTGATTTCTCAGTTCAGGCTGAAAACCTAGTGGAGAAAACTAAGGCTGTTGGTGAAAACGTGAAGCAAATGAATAAGTGCCTTTCAGGGAGTGTTTCCAAAATGGAACTGGTGAAAGACGGGTGGCAGAAGTTTGATCGTGATCTTGAGATGCATTCCATGTGGAATTCAGATAGAGAAAAAGAACTAGGTGACCTTGAGCGGTCAAATAGTTCAGCAGAAAGTGCATTGAAGAAACCTGTAAAAGAATGTGTTGCAGTTCCATGCTTCTTCACTGATGCAGAGAGGAGGTCTATAATGGATACCACCCAGATCGCTGGGTTCAACTGTGTTGTTGCCTTTGACCCCTATGTTGGTGGAAGGAAAGTTGATGATGTTCTGGTTGGCTTCTTCTGTGAAGAGTTTGGCAAGAAATATAAACTGAATATCAAATCAAATAGTAGGCCTTTACTGCGACTCGCTCAGGAGGGCGAAAAGTTTAAGAAGTTGATGAGTGCAAATGCTTCAGATCTGCCTATGAATATGAAATGTTTGGTGAATGATATTGATATCTCTGGGAAAAGGAACAGGGGTCACTTTGAAGAAATGTGTGACAGCCTGTTGTCTCAATTGGAAAATCCTCTGCACAGCATCTTAGAGCAAGCAAAGCTCAAGAAGGAAGATCATTCCCTTTTACAACAAAAAGTCAATGATTGTGTACAGATGTATGGAGAGGCAACTCAAGTCACAGAGGGATGTCAAGAGTCCCTACTTGGAACAAAGCTTAGTGAAGCAAAGGTTCTCAAAGTTTTGTGGAAAACATTTATGGATTGCAGAGAGAGGCGTCTTAAGAATGTTGAAGACATTAAGACTAGCCCAATTGAGTTGCCTATGGATCACGGTCCTCCATGGTGGATTGGACAGACGGTTATGAGGGACAAGCTGTCTGACATTTATGAGAAAGCTGTCAATGAAGATGACAGAAACGAGAAGGAGCGAAATGATGCCAAAAATGCAGTTGAAGAATGTGTATATGAGATGAGAGACAAACTGTGTGGCATTTATGAGAAATCCGTCAATGAAGATGACAAAACAGTTTCATCCGGAAGCTTGAGGATAATAGGAGGCTTATCAGTGAGTCAGCAGTGCTTGACACATGCGTGCCTGGAAATCTGTGTCCCAACCCTAGGGTTGAAACAAGAGGGGGGGGTATGTAACAGGAAGTCAGCTAAATCTGGGAATGTAGTCACAGGAAGGAGATACATTTCTACCTGATTTAGAAAGTCTATTAATTAATTTAGGGTGTTGGCTACAGAGCTAGCCAGCAGGAAGTTGAAAGGCCTTCACCTGTTCAGAATGAGGGAGTTAAGGCTCTATAATTTGTTCAGAGAAATTCCTATTGTTTGCTGCCTCCAGAAGCTGTGTCCTGAAGCCATGTGGGCTGGGAGCAGGAGGACAGTCAGCGTGTGCCTCCCAACAGGATGTGTGGGCCTGGGAGAAGACCCCCCGGAGTGATGTGTGCCCGGGACGGTAACCAAGAGTGAAGACGTCTCAAAGGTGAGAAGACGAAGTGTTGTTGATGTGAAAGAAAACAAAGGGACATGTTCAATGGACAATGTTTGTGCTGTGTGAAAAGCAAACAAATGGACATTTGAGTGTCTGCTGTAGGATCAGCAGTGTTGGCCCAACAGTAGGTTGGGAAGACTTCTTAGGTAGGTTCCAGCGTGAGAAGGTAGCCGCCCACAGAGGCAAGGATTTATTTTGTTTTATTTTATTTTGATGTTTTTGCTGCATGCACTTGTTTGAAGAATAAACCTGTTGTTTGCAAGCACTTTTGGGCTATTTCTCTGTGAAAACGCACCCCCCAAGGAGTCATCTACACCCGCCACCGAGCTAATCCCTCACAATATGCATAGATTTGGCTTGTTAATGGTTAATTAAATATATTTAATTTAATAGAGCGACCCTTCAATAGATCCCCCTTCCAAAAGAATTGGGGATTTGACTCCCCTTGAAGAACAAAAGACAGTATGGATGGAGGGGGGGATTAGGGTCTTTTTAATCAGAGATTATAATGGCACCTGCCCCCATATGCAAACAATGGAAAGAATTCTAGCAAGGGCATAGGCCTGTCCCTAAAAAAGGGGTCAAGACTACGTCCCTACAAGAAGAAAAGGGGGTTTGAATGTGCCTCTACAAACAGTCAAAGTATGCACATGTTCATGTAACATAACGACGGTACACAACTGTTTTTAAAAAATTCATAAGTCTTTATTAATACATAGTAAGAACAAAAAGTGTATCACTCTAATAGATTGGATAGTCAATACATAGTGACAGGATTAGTACAATTTCAGATAAAAATGCTGGAGCTACGCGTTTCGCATTATGCTCTTCCTCAGGGTCCAGCAAGGGAAAGTATGTAAACAGAGATTCAGTCTTTAATAATCTAAAGGTACATAAAACAGTTATTAGATTTGTAAATATACACATATGTCTTATAACATTTTTATTCTCAGTTTGTTATTTGCAGCTATCAATTGTATGTTACTTACATTGTTATCTTAGCCTTGAACACATCAGTTTTACTCTAATTATTTAAAAAGGTTATATAGGTAGATCAAAAAATAGATTTTCCATAGATATAGCTGGTTAGTCTATTGGTTCCTATATTATAGATTCCTTTAGATAACAAGGAGAGAGAGAAAAACTATTTCTGCTTAACAAACTCTTTATGCTTTGCTTGTCAGAAAGACAAGGAACTAAATCCCACAAACTAAAAAGGAAAAGTAGGAGAAGGTGGGGGAAAGGGAAAAGAGAAAAGGGATGAATGTGAAAGAACAATAATAAAAAAGGGGGAGATGATGTAGAGTGTGAATCACCACGTAGCCCACAGGGGGGGCAATGAGAGGGATAGGCTAGTTCCCCCGAGTGTTATAGATCAAGGGACAGTCCATCCATAGAGGAGGCATGGAGGAGACCAAAGAATGAATGGCATACATAAAAAGGTATATTCACTCCATTATAAACTATAGATATGACATACTAAGGCATTAGATTGTCTTACCCCAATTGAGACGTCACAATGAATAAAGTTGAGTATACTTGTTTAATTTAAAATCACGTTGTATGAAAGGGGGAGCCAAAAGCCCCTAAAATCAGCAGAAAGAAAAGAGCGAATTTATATGTATGTATGGTTACTCCTTATTTAATTATTTTAATCAGGGGGATGGTAATTTAAGTATTAAGAATAGGTACTTACCAGGGACTCATTTTGTAAAGTTTATGTGTTAGGTGATGTAAAAGTCAAACAAGACGTACATCTATTTAAGTGAAAAGGGGGGTTAGACACTGGAATCTCCTTCAAAGATGTACACCAGTATTAAGTGAGAAAAGGGTTAAATAAAGAATCCCCTTTAAAACTTAGGGATCATTGTGGTGCTGAAAGTATAAAGACTAGGTATAAGAGAGTCACTGGATGCTTTAGACAATTGGATCCAGCCCCGAATCTGAAAAGATATATGAAAATAATGGACCGTTGGTAAAGGGCTGAGCCTGACACAAAGGAAAGGTAAGGAGCTGAGTCTAAAGTAGAAACACTTACCATCTGAAGCAATTCAGAAGACCCACGGGGAGTATGACACTCAGCCTAAACAGCCTGTAAGTGTGAGCTTACTAAGTTGTCCGGTATATATACTAACCACTCTGTATTTGGTCTCCTCCTCCTCCCGGTCTCACGCCCCCCACATCCGCCCGCCATAGCGTCCACGTGTAGACGCCGCGGGAGGATGTTCCCGCATACCGGAAATGAGCATCACTTCCGGTTCCGGGACCGGAAGTGACGATCTGCCATGACGTAATCCACCATTCCGACAAATTAAAGCTAATAAGAACTGATCAACACTGTCAAAAATGGTAATATTATACGTGCATCAAAAACAGGAATATATCTTAACATTCAATGTGGCATATATGAAATACATCTGAATATAACTATTTACTCCCTATTTGAATCAATTCAAACCTGCATTTAAGCCATATAAGAGGAGAAATTATCCACGAATGTACCAAAACAAACAGTTTTACTCAGAAATGACATCAGCAAATCTGCTTACGTGGTATGGTCATATGGAGCAATGAATAATTAAGATTTATAAGAAGAAGAAGAGAAAGAATGCATAGATTGTAAAATTTGGCAACCGATATGCAGGACAATGGACCACGCGGTAAACAGACCCACAGCAACGAAAAAAGGGGAGAAGGGGAAAGGGGGGAAAAAGAGAAAAGAGGGGAAGGGAAAAAAAAAAAAAAAAAAAGAAGGAAGAACTTGCGGATTAGAGGACTTCCGGAAAAAGATAAAGAAGAAAAATTACAACAAATGCTGGAAAGTGTATCTAACCCACTCCTCGGGAATCCTTCTACTTATAAAATAGAATTTGAAAGGGTACACAGAGTACGGAAACCTCCTAATGCTCCAAAAGAAAAGTCAAGAGACGTGATAGTGAGATTTCACAAATACGAAGTGAGAGCCCAAATCTGGGAAAAAATGAGAGAAAGGCCAACTTTGCGATTGGAAGAAGAAGATCTACAAATTTTCCCAGATCTCTCACAGGAAACATTGAACAGAAAGCGCATCCTAAAACCGGTTGTGGAGGAGTTAAAGAAGCAAAATATACAGTATTACTGGAGCCACCTGCCGGGACTAGGAGTACGAAGAGAGGGGAAGACGGTTATTTTGAGGTTCCCTGAAGATATTACAACTTTCTGTGGGACATTAAAGATACCAGAAATAAAGGTTCCAGGATGGGCAGTTCAAGATAACCTGGAGGAAGATTCAGAGGAAGAACCCCAGTGGAAGGAGAAGAAAAAGAAGGATGTGAAAACGAAAGAAAAAAGAAATTGAAAATAAGAGAACGGACTGGGGGAGCGAGCGGGGGGGAGGGGAGGAGGGCAGAGGGGACAGGAGGGGAAATAGCGAGGGAAAAAAAAAATGGGCGGCTACACGGTGAGATAGCGGGCAGTATCCTTTTCTCCCCAATTATGGGAAGGAAGGGAGGGAAGGGCGAGCAGGGGCAGAGCTCAACCCTGGGAAAATGTCGATCAAGACGGAGGGGAGGTGAATCGACTACCCTAGTAAAAGGAGAAGAGAGAACTAGGGGCCCAAGAGGGTGGGGGGGAGGGGAGGGGGAGGTGGGGGGGAGGGGGTCGTGTATTTGATGCGATGCGAATGCAAGGCCTTCTATATTGGGAAGACCAAGCAAGAACTAGGAAAATGCATCAATAAGCATATGCAGAGTCTTAACATTGGAGACTTGTATCTACCACTTGGCAGGTACATGGCTATTACCCACAAATACAGGACCCCTAAGGTAACCTTTTATGCCCTCGAAAGGGTACATATTCCGGCCAGGGGGGGTGATTGGAACAAGCAACTACTCCAGCGTGAAATGCGCTGGATTGCTAGGCTTGGGGCAACCACCCCCCCTGGCCTAAATGAAGCGGAAAGCTATAGGCCTTTTTTAGAGGGATTCTCCTCAGGGAAAACAGATTGATGGTCCCTGCTCCCTATGCTTTTCTCCTACAGGGGAAATTTCCCCCTTATACGAGAATTTGGGTAACCATCATCTGTGTCTTTTCTCTCTTTCTCTTTTATGCTTCGAATACCTTCCCTAATTCTAATCTAGGGTTTCCATAATATTACATACCCTCCCTTCTCTTTTTCCCCCCTTTTTCTCCCCCCCTGGGAAATATGATAGTATGAAGATACTAAGCTCTATGAGATATCACATCTCTTAGTGGGTTAATATTATTATCTTTATATATCTTAAAGCGAATATTTACATGTATTCAAATTGTTTAAAATATGTGATTGCATCCTGCGACTAACATTTTCCCCCCTTTCCTGGGAAACTATGGGTGGGTTTTCCATCTCCAGACCCGTTTTTAGGGTCCATTTGCCTCCCTTTTCATTTTCTTTGGGGGTCACCAACCCTCCCTGCCCATTCCTACTGTTCCTCAGTGGATCCCCCCCACACTCCGGACGAACACCCCCCTTTAGATTCTGGCCTTTCCTTCCCCTCCATTGTGCAGGCCTACCAGCTGACAAGTATCCCCAGCCATGCAATCAGAAGTGCATGGTTTCTTTTTACCATCCCTTTCCCCTCGGGGGGCTCCCCTGCAACCGAGAGCCCGGCACGGGTAAGACATCTCCAATGGGGTCCATTTTGCACTCTCTGGCCCCCTAACATCTGGAGAAACAAGCGTTCTCAGGATGGTAACACTTGGCTGCTTTTGCTCTACGTGTTCCATTCTTGAACCCCTGGAAAATGTCTCCAGGGGATACACGCATTACCCATGCCTGGGGCGTTATCCTATATAGATTTTCCCCCTTTTTAAACAAATGGCCAATTGGGAGCCTCTATATATCTTATAGAGGGTTAATATCACCTATATTTATGGACTCCATTAAAAACTGCCTAATTTTGGGCACTTCAATGTATTAATTAAATATAAATTCAGTTCTATTGGAGATAGGAAAATTTCTCTTCTTTCCCTCCTTTTGGAAAATCCAAGCATATACAATTATTCCCTATTCTGCACTCCACTGCACGAATGCACCGCTGCACTTTGGGCGGACATACAGTTAAGTACACTCTAGAGAAGGGCGGATGTGATGTCACCGCCAGCCCAGTGGAACCATCCATGGGCAATCTAGGCGGAAATGACATGCAGCTGAGTTCTGAGTCCGGGCGGATGTGATGTCACCGCTAAGTCCGCGGGACTTCCGGCGGCAACAAAAGGCGGATATGACGACATCACTACCACGGATCTCGCGGGAGTTGCCACGAGACTCCCGGCCATTGATCAGTATTTAGGGGGACGCCGAGAGTCCGTACGGAGAGCTATCTCTCCGAGGCATTACGGGACTGCCGTTCATTGTAGTGCTGACACCTCCACGAAACAGTGAGTATCCCTGAGGGGACCTGGACTACCTCTTTTCTCAACTTACATGATATTATATTGAAGGGGGGCTTTTCCTTTTTTGCCATCAGGACTCAGAGGGTGAGAGACGCTTAGGCAACACCATACATCCCTAGGGATGACACGCCACTGCTCTTATTGGATACGGTGACTGCAGGCTCCATTCTGAATGGTACTTTTTATGCCTTGGAATATCTACCTATAGTAGACATATCTATATATACAATAATGCATAAATATATGAATACTTCTTCTGCCTTATATTTTCTAGGCAAGGACTTATATTCCCACTTGGGAGATATGGTCAAAGCCACCTCTACATTATATTTATGGAGGTTGATAGGACACCCTATACCCTCCAATAGATCAGTGAGGTAGGAGTTACCATATTTAAGTAACCAAGTATGATTCAATTGTCACCCCCATATATAAGGGCTCAAATTACACCTCTCTGTTTTCCTTCCTCTCCCCCAATAGGATCACAATACAATAAGTCCGGGAGATATATACATCGGAGGATAACAATTTTTTGGAAGAACTCCTTCTCTTCCCCCCTTCTTTTAACCGCTTGCCGACCGCCGCAAGTAGATTTACTGCGGCGGTCAGCCCCTGCCAGGCAGAGTGACGTTAATTAACGTCACTAGCCTGGGAGGGTCTGGGGAGCGAGCGCGCGCCCGCGGAGGCGCGCTCCTGCTCCCGCGCGGTCACGGACCCCCCCGCGCGTGTGACTGGCGGACCCGATGTCCGCCGGTCACTCGGCGATCGGCGGGGGAGAGGGAGAAAGTCAGGCGGCTTGTGTAAACAAGCCACCTGTCATTCTCCTCGGTGTAAAAACACTGATCACACGGATCTACTATGTAGATCCATTGATCAGTGTCCTTACAGCTCATGCCACAGCCAATCACAGTAGAAAGCACGCCCCTAGGGACACACACAGCCCCTCCCTCCCAAATAAAGTTAACCCCTTCACTACCAGTGTATTTTTACAGTAACAGTGCATATGTATAGCACTGATTACTGTAGAAATGTCACTGGTAACCCCAAAAGTGTCAAAAATGTCAGTCAAGGGTCCGATCTGTCCGCCACAATGTCGCAGGTCGCCACCATTACGCGTTAAAAAAAAACAACAAAAATGACAAAAATCTTTCCCTTTGTTAGTAAACGCGATAACTTTTGCGCAAACCAATAAAAATACGCTTTTTGCGCTTTTTTTTACCAAACATAGGTAGGATAAAACAAATTGGCCGAAAATGTTAAAAAATTTTGATTTTTACATTTTTTTTGGTGGGAATTTCATCTAAAAAAATGTGAAAAATATTGTTATTTTTGCAAAATTTACGCTCTTTTTTTGTTTATAGCGCAAAAAGTAAAGATCGCACAGGTGATCAAATACCACCAAAAGAAAGCTCTGTTTGTGGGAAAAAAAGGACGTCAAATTCGTTTAGGTACAGCGTCGCACGACCGCGCAATTGTCCGTTAAAATCACGCAGTGCCGAATCGCAAAATACCCCCTGGTCTTTTAGCAGGAAAATCCTCCGGGGCTTAAGTGGTTAAAAGCCTTTTCTTTATATGCCTACATGAAAATCATCATAACAGGTGAATCTACATGAATACTCTTTTAGACAACCGCTATAAGTATATATACACCAATCCAGGATCCCTGATAGTCAGTAAAATATACTCGCTGTTTCAGATAAAGAATAATTTCTGATATAATATACCTGACTAGTGTTGAGCGAACACGGACTGTATTATTCGTGTTCGTACCGAATAATTGGATTTTTTTTACCCGAACACGGACACGGACACTTTACTGTATGTTCGGGTAAAAATCCGTGTTCGGTCGTTTTATTTCCGGGTTTTGCATGCTTTGGCGCTCTTTTCATGGCGGGCTTTCAACAGCCAATCAACAATCGTTTAACTGGTGTGCCTTAAGCCATCCCAGCCATGCCTGCAAATGTCTTAGTAGCTGTGATTGGCCGTCTGAAGCATGTGACCAAGTCTTTATAAGTTCGAGGCAGCCGCCGCAGCAGCGTCATTCTGCTGCTTAGCTAAGGGACAGAGCACACATCAATGTGCTGGCTGCTGATTAGGGAAAGATAGGCAGGAAAAAACCATTTGTGTCCGGATAGAATTGAGGGACAGGTCGGAGTGTTTAGGCAGGGCGAGTTGTAGGCATTTTAGGGATAGAGTCTGCTGAATTATAGGGTCAGTGTCTTCTACAAACTACAATCGATATTGCTGTGTGGGGGGTGGGGTGAATCTGCACTCAATCCTGATCTACGATCTCTTCTCAATCCTGTTAGGGACAGAGTCTGCTGAATTTTAGGGAAACTGTGTTCTACAAACTACAATCGATATTGCTGTGTGGTGTGGGATTGGAGATAGGCAGGTGTCAGTGATCCACATCCATTTTTCTGTGTGTGAGCTGCAGTGAACACAATCTTTTTGGGCTGCAGTGAACACAATCTTTTTGGGCTGCAGTGAACACAATCTTTTTGGGCTGCAGTGAACACAATCTTTTTGGGCTGCAGTGAACACAATCTTTTTGGGGTGCAGTGAACAAAATCTTTTTGGGGTGCAGTGAACACAATCCTTTTTGGTGTGCAGTGAACACAATCTTTGTGGGGTGCAGTGAACAAAATCCTTTGTGGGGTGCAGTGAACACAATCTTTTTGGGGTGCAGTGAACAAAATCCTTTTTGGGGTGCAGTGAACAACATCCTTTTTGGGGTGCAGTGAACACAATCTTTTTGGGGTGCAGTGAACAAAATCCTTTGTGGGGTGCAGTGAACACAATCTTTTTGGGGTGCAGTGAACACAATCTTTTTGGGGTGGAGTGAACAACATCCTTTTTGGGGTGCAGTGAACAAAATCCTTTTTGGGGTGCAGTGAACACAATCTTTTTGGGGTGCAGTGAACACAATCTTTTTGGGGTGCAGTGAACACAATCTTTTTGGGGTGGAGTGAACAACATCCTTTTTGGGGTGCAGTGAACAACATCCTTTTTGGGGTGCAGTGAACACAATCTTTTTGGGGTGCAGTGAACACAATCTTTGTGGGGTACAGTGAACAGAATCTTTGTGGGGTGCAGTGAACACAATCTTTGGGGGGTACAGTGAACACAATCTTTTTGGGGTGCAGTGAACACAATCTTTGTGGGGTGCAGTGAACACAATCTTTTTGGGGTGGAGTGAACAAAATCATTTTTGGGGTGCAGTGAACAACATCCTTTTTGGGGTGCAGTGATCAAAATCCTTTTTGGGGTGCAGTGAACACAATCTTTTTGGGGTGCAGTGAACAAAATCCTTTGTGGGGTGCAGTGAACAGAATCTTTGTGGGGTGCAGTGAACACAATCTTTGGGGGGGTACAGTGAACACAATCTTTTTGGGGTGCAGTGAACACAATCTTTGTGGGGTACAGTGAACAGAATCTTTGTGGGGTGCAGTGAACACAATCTTTGGGGGGTACAGTGAACACAATCTTTTTGGGGTGCAGTGAACACAATCTTTGGGGGGTACAGTGAACACAATCTTTTTGGGGTGCAGTGAACACAATCTTTGTGGGGTGCAGTGAACACAATCTTTGGGGGGGTACAGTGAACACAATCTTTTTGGGGTGCAGTGAACAACATCCTTTTAGGGTGCAGTGAACACAATATTTGTGGGGTGCAGTGAACAACATCCTTTTAGGGTGCAGTGAACACAATCTTTGTGGGGTACAGTGAACAGAATCTTTGTGGGGTGCAGTGAACACAATCTTTGGGGGGTACAGTGAACACAATCTTTGTGAGGTGCAGTGAACACAATCTTTGTGGGGTGCAGTGAACACAATCATTGTGGGGTGCAGTGAACTCAATCTTTGTGGGGTACAGTGAACACAATCTCATACTTCTGAAGATTTGAGGGTGCTGCCTGTTCCATACTCCCCCTACTCCTCATCTAGCCTTTTAGGGGTACAAAAAATAGTAATTGGGGCCTAGTGTGGTTGTGTACGTGTGATATACATACACTTTTTTTGGATCATATTTTCTATTCCGCTATTTAATCAAAAACCTTTGGGGATCAGTTAAATTGGGGGATAGTCTGTGTTGGTACGTGTGAGAGAGATCCACCTTTCCAAGTTGTTGGGGTTCATCTCATACTTCTGAAGGTTTGAGGGTGCTGCCTGTTCCATACTCCCCCTACTCCTAGCCTTTTAGGGGTACAAACAATAGTAATTGGGGCCTAGTGTGGTTGTGTACGTGTGATATACATACACTTTTTTTGGATCATATTTTCTATTCCGCTATTTAATCAAAAACCTTTGGGGATCAGTTAAATTGGGGGATAGTCTGTGTTGGTACGTGTGAGAGAGATCCACCTTTCCAAGTTGTTGGGGTTCATCTCATACTTCTGAAGGTTTGAGGGTGCTGCCTGTTCCATACCCCCCCTACTCCTCATCTAGCCTTTTAGGGGTACAAACAATAGTAATTGGGGCCTAGTGTGGTTGTGTACGTGTGATATACATACACTTTTTTTGGATCATATTTTCTATTCCGCTATTTAATCAAAAACCTTTGGGGATCAGTTAAATTGGGGGATAGTCTGTGTTGGTACGTGTGAGAGAGATCCACCTTTCCAAGTTGTTGGGGTTCATCTCATACTTCTGAAGGTTTGAGGGTGCTGCCTGTTCCATACCCCCCCTACTCCTCATCTAGCCTTTTAGGGGTACAAACAATAGTAATTGGGGCCTAGTGTGGTTGTGTACGTGTGATATACATACACTTTTTTTGGATCATATTTTCTATTCCGCTATTTAATCAAAAACCTTTGGGGATCAGTTAAATTGGGGGATAGTCTGTGTTGGTACGTGTGAGAGAGATCCACCTTTCCAAGTTGTTGGGGTTCATCTCATACTTCTGAAGGTTTGAGGGTGCTGCCTGTTCCATACCCCCCCTACTCCTCATCTAGCCTTTTAGGGGTACAAACAATAGTAATTGGGGCCTAGTGTGGTTGTGTACGTGTGATATACATACACTTTTTTTGGATCATATTTTCTATTCCGCTATTTAATCAAAAACCTTTGGGGATCAGTTAAATTGGGGGATAGTCTGTGTTGGTACGTGTGAGAGAGATCCACCTTTCCAAGTTGTTGGGGTTCATCTCATACTTCTGAAGGTTTGAGGGTGCTGCCTGTTCCATACCCCCCCTACTCCTCATCTAGCCTTTTAGGGGTACAAACAATAGTAATTGGGGCCTAGTGTGGTTGTGTACGTGTGATATACATACACTTTTTTTGGATCATATTTTCTATTCCGCTATTTAATCAAAAACCTTTGGGGATCAGTTAAATTGGGGGATAGTCTGTGTTGGTACGTGTGAGAGAGATCCACCTTTCCAAGTTGTTGGGGTTCATCTCATACTTCTGAAGGTTTGAGGGTGCTGCCTGTTCCATACCCCCCCTACTCCTCATCTAGCCTTTTAGGGGTACAAACAATAGTAATTGGGGCCTAGTGTGGTTGTGTACGTGTGATATACATACACTTTTTTTGGATCATATTTTCTATTCCGCTATTTAATCAAAAACCTTTGGGGATCAGTTAAATTGGGGGATAGTCTGTGTTGGTACGTGTGAGAGAGATCCACCTTTCCAAGTTTTTGGGGTTCATCTCATACTTCTGAAGATTTGAGGGTGCTGCCTGTTCCATACCCCCCCTACTCCTCATCTAGCCTTTTAGGGGTACAAACAATAGTAATTGGGGCCTAGTGTGGTTGTGTACGTGTGATATACATACACTTTTTTTGGATCATATTTTCTATTCCGCTATTTAATCAAAAACCTTTGGGGATCAGTTAAATTGGGGGATAGTCTGTGTTGGTACGTGTGAGAGAGATCCACATTTCCAAGTTGTTGGGGTTCATCTCATACTTCTGAAGGTTTGAGGGTGCTGCCTGTTCCATACTCCCCCTACTCCTAGCCTTTTAGGGGTACAAACAATAGTAATTGGGGCCTAGTGTGGTTGTGTACGTGTGATATACATACACTTTTTTTGGATCATATTTTCTATTCCGCTATTTAATCAAAAACCTTTGGGGATCAGTTAAATTGGGGGATAGTCTGTGTTGGTACGTGTGAGAGAGATCCACCTTTCCAAGTTGTTGGGGTTCATCTCATACTTCTGAAGGTTTGAGGGTGCTGCCTGTTCCATACTCCCCCTACTCCTAGCCTTTTAGGGGTACAAACAATAGTAATTGGGGCCTAGTGTGGTTGTGTACGTGTGATATACATACACTTTTTTTGGATCATATTTTCTATTCCGATATTTAATCAAAAACCTTTGGGGATCAGTTAAATTGGGGGATAGTCTGTGTTGGTACGTGTGAGAGAGATCCACCTTTCCAAGTTTTTGGGGTTCATCTCATACTTCTGAAGATTTGAGGGTGCTGCCTGTTCCATACCCCCCCTACTCCTCATCTAGCCTTTTAGGGGTACAAACAATAGTAATTGGGGCCTAGTGTGGTTGTGTACGTGTGATATACATACACTTTTTTTGGATCATATTTTCTATTCCGCTATTTAATCAAAAACCTTTGGGGATCAGTTAAATTGGGGGATAGTCTGTGTTGGTACGTGTGAGAGAGATCCACCTTTCCAAGTTGTTGGGGTTCATCTCATACTTCTGAAGGTTTGAGGGTGCTGCCTGTTCCATACTCCCCCTACTCCTCATCTAGCCTTTTAGGGGTACAAACAATAGTAATTGGGGCCTAGTGTGGTTGTGTACGTGTGATATACATACACTTTTTTTGGATCATATTTTCTATTCCGCTATTTAATCAAAAACCTTTGGGGATCAGTTAAATTGGGGGATAGTCTGTGTTGGTACGTGTGAGAGAGATCCACCTTTCCAAGTTGTTGGGGTTCATCTCATACTTCTGAAGGTTTGAGGGTGCTGCCTGTTCCATACTCCCCCTACTCCTAGCCTTTTAGGGGTACAAACAATAGTAATTGGGGCCTAGTGTGGTTGTGTACGTGTGATATACATACACTTTTTTTGGATCATATTTTCTATTCCGCTATTTAATCAAAAACCTTTGGGGATCAGTTAAATTGGGGGATAGTCTGTGTTGGTACGTGTGAGAGAGATCCACCTTTCCAAGTTGTTGGGGTTCATCTCATACTTCTGAAGGTTTGAGGGTGCTGCCTGTTCCATACCCCCCCTACTCCTAGCCTTTTAGGGGTACAAACAATAGTAATTGGGGCCTAGTGTGGTTGTGTACGTGTGATATACATACACTTTTTTTGGATCATATTTTCTATTCCGCTATTTAATCAAAAACCTTTGGGGATCAGTTAAATTGGGGGATAGTCTGTGTTGGTACGTGTGAGAGAGATCCACCTTTCCAAGTTGTTGGGGTTCATCTCATACTTCTGAAGGTTTGAGGGTGCTGCCTGTTCCATACCCCCCCTACTCCTAGCCTTTTAGGGGTACAAACAATAGTAATTGGGGCCTAGTGTGGTTGTGTACGTGTGATATACATACACTTTTTTTGGATCATATTTTCTATTCCGCTATTTAATCAAAAACCTTTGGGGATCAGTTAAATTGGGGGATAGTCTGTGTTGGTACGTGTGAGAGAGATCCACCTTTCCAAGTTGTTGGGGTTCATCTCATACTTCTGAAGGTTTGAGGGTGCTGCCTGTTCCATACTCCCCCTACTCCTCATCTAGCCTTTTAGGGGTACAAACAATAGTAATTGGGGCCCAGTGTGGTTGTGTACGTGTGATATACATACACTTTTTTTGGATCATATTTTCTATTCCGCTATTTAATCAAAAACCTTTGGGGATCAGTTAAATTGGGGGATAGTCTGTGTTGGTACGTGTGAGAGAGATCCACCTTTCCAAGTTGTTGGAGTTCATCTCATACTTCTGAAGGTTTGAGGGTGCTGCCTGTTCCATACCCCCCCTACTCCTCATCTAGCCTTTTAGGGGTACAAACAATAGTAATTGGGGCCTAGTGTGGTTGTGTACGTGTGATATACATACACTTTTTTTGGATCATATTTTCTATTCCGCTATTTAATCAAAAACCTTTGGGGATCAGTTAAATTGGGGGATAGTCTGTGTTGGTACGTGTGAGAGAGATCCACCTTTCCAAGTTTTTGGGGTTCATCTCATACTTCTGAAGATTTGAGGGTGCTGCCTGTTCCATACCCCCCCTACTCCTCATCTAGCCTTTTAGGGGTACAAACAATAGTAATTGGGGCCTAGTGTGGTTGTGTACGTGTGATATACATACACTTTTTTTGGATCATATTTTCTATTCCGCTATTTAATCAAAAACCTTTGGGGATCAGTTAAATTGGGGGATAGTCTGTGTTGGTACGTGTGAGAGAGATCCACCTTTCCAAGTTGTTGGGGTTCATCTCATACTTCTGAAGGTTTGAGGGTGCTGCCTGTTCCATACCCCCCCTACTCCTCATCTAGCCTTTTAGGGGTACAAACAATAGTAATTGGGGCCTAGTGTGGTTGTGTACGTGTGATATACATACACTTTTTTTGGATCATATTTTCTATTCTGCTATTTAATCAAAAACCTTTGGGGATCAGTTAAATTGGGGGATAGTCTGTGTTGGTACGTGTGAGAGAGATCCACCTTTCCAAGTTTTTGGGGTTCATCTCATACTTCTGAAGATTTGAGGGTGCTGCCTGTTCCATACCCCCCCTACTCCTCATCTAGCCTTTTAGGGGTACAAACAATAGTAATTGGGGCCTAGTGTGGTTGTGTACGTGTGATATACATACACTTTTTTTGGATCATATTTTCTATTCCGCTATTTAATCAAAAACCTTTGGGGATCAGTTAAATTGGGGGATAGTCTGTGTTGGTACGTGTGAGAGAGATCCACCTTTCCAAGTTGTTGGGGTTCATCTCATACTTCTGAAGGTTTGAGGGTGCTGCCTGTTCCATACTCCCCCTACTCCTAGCCTTTTAGGGGTACAAACAATAGTAATTGGGGCCTAGTGTGGTTGTGTACGTGTGATATACATACACTTTTTTTGGATCATATTTTCTATTCCGCTATTTAATCAAAAACCTTTGGGGATCAGTTAAATTGGGGGATAGTCTGTGTTGGTACGTGTGAGAGAGATCCACCTTTCCAAGTTTTTGGGGTTCATCTCATACTTCTGAAGATTTGAGGGTGCTGCCTGTTCCATACCCCCCCTACTCCTCATCTAGCCTTTTAGGGGTACAAACAATAGTAATTGGGGCCTAGTGTGGTTGTGTACGTGTGATATACATACACTTTTTTTGGATCATATTTTCTATTCCGCTATTTAATCAAAAACCTTTGGGGATCAGTTAAATTGGGGGATAGTCTGTGTTGGTACGTGTGAGAGAGATCCACCTTTCCAAGTTGTTGGGGTTCATCTCATACTTCTGAAGGTTTGAGGGTGCTGCCTGTTCCATACTCCCCCTACTCCTCATCTAGCCTTTTAGGGGTACAAACAATAGTAATTGGGGCCTAGTGTGGTTGTGTACGTGTGATATACATACACTTTTTTTGGATCATATTTTCTATTCCGCTATTTAATCAAAAACCTTTGGGGATCAGTTAAATTGGGGGATAGTCTGTGTTGGTACGTGTGAGAGAGATCCACCTTTCCAAGTTGTTGGGGTTCATCTCATACTTCTGAAGGTTTGAGGGTGCTGCCTGTTCCATACTCCCCCTACTCCTCATCTAGCCTTTTAGGGGTACAAACAATAGTAATTGGGGCCTAGTGTGGTTGTGTACGTGTGATATACATACACTTTTTTTGGATCATATTTTCTATTCCGCTATTTAATCAAAAACCTTTGGGGATCAGTTAAATTGGGGGATAGTCTGTGTTGGTACGTGTGAGAGAGATCCACCTTTCCAAGTTGTTGGGGTTCATCTCATACTTCTGAAGGTTTGAGGGTGCTGCCTGTTCCATACTCCCCCTACTCCTCATCTAGCCTTTTAGGGGTACAAACAATAGTAATTGGGGCCTAGTGTGGTTGTGTACGTGTGATATACATACACTTTTTTTGGATCATATTTTCTATTCCGCTATTTAATCAAAAACCTTTGGGGATCAGTTAAATTGGGGGATAGTCTGTGTTGGTACGTGTGAGAGAGATCCACCTTTCCAAGTTTTTGGGGTTCATCTCATACTTCTGAAGATTTGAGGGTGCTGCCTGTTCCATACCCCCCCTACTCCTCATCTAGCCTTTTAGGGGTACAAACAATAGTAATTGGGGCCTAGTGTGGTTGTGTACGTGTGATATACATACACTTTTTTTGGATCATATTTTCTATTCCGCTATTTAATCAAAAACCTTTGGGGATCAGTTAAATTGGGGGATAGTCTGTGTTGGTACGTGTGAGAGAGATCCACCTTTCCAAGTTTTTGGGGTTCATCTCATACTTCTGAAGATTTGAGGGTGCTGCCTGTTCCATACTCCTCCTCCTACTGCTCAACCATCCTTTTAGGGGTACAAACAATAGTAGTTGGGGCCTAGTGTGGTGGTGTACGTGCGAGATACATACACTTTCTTTTTGATCATATTTTCTATTCCGCTATTCAATTAAAACCTTTGGGGATCAATTCAATTGCGAGATAGTCTGTGTCGGTACGTGTGAGATCCACCTTTCCAAGTTGTTGGGGTTCATCTCATACTTCTGAAGATTTGAGGATGCTGCCTGTTCCATACTCCTGCTCCTACTGCTCAACCATCCTTTTAGGGGTACAAACAATAGTAATTGGGGCCTAGTGTGGTTGTGTACGTGCGAGATACATACACTTTTTTTGATCATATTTCCTATTCCGCTATTCAATAAAAACCTTTGAGGATCAATTGAATTGCGGGATAGTCTGTGTCGGTACGTGTGAGATCCACCTTTCCAAGTTTTTGGGGTTCATCTCATACTTCTGAAGATTTGAGGGTGCTGCCTGTTCCATACTCCTCCTCCTACTCCTCATCCATCCTTTTAGGGGTACAAACAATAGTAATTGGGGCCTAGTGTGGTTGTGTACGTGCGAGATACATACACTTTTTTTGATCATATTTCCTATTCCGCTATTCAATAAAAACCTTTGAGGATCAATTGAATTGCGGGATAGTCTGTGTCGGTACGTGTGAGATCCACCTTTCCAAGTTTTTGGGGTTCATCTCATACTTCTGAAGATTTGAGGGTGCTGCCTGTTCCATACTCCTCCTCCTACTCCTCATCCATCCTTTTAGGGGTACAAACAATAGTAATTGGGGCCTAGTGTGGTTGTGTACGTGCGAGATACATACACTTTTTTTGATCATATTTCCTATTCCGCTATTCAATAAAAACCTTTGAGGATCAATTGAATTGTGGGATAGTCTGTGTCGGTACGTGTGAGATCCACCTTTCCAAGTTTTTGGGGTTCATCTCATACTTCTGAAGATTTGAGGGTGCTGTCTGTTCCATACTCCTCCTACTCCTCATCCATCCTTTTAGGGGTAGAAACAATAGTAATTGGGGCCTAGTGTGGTTTTGTACGTGCGAGATACATACACTTTTTTGGATCATATTTCCTATTCCGCTATTCAATAAAAACCTTTCTAGGGCAAGATCTTAAATTACAGAAATATGAGGAGATCGTCAAATAAGGGCCGTGGCCTGGGTCGTGGTGCTGCTGGTAGAGCTCCTGTTGCAAGGAGAGGACGTGGTCGATCTGTGCCAGCTACACGCACAAGTGAAACACCTTCCTCAAGTGTGAGTAGGCGACAGAACCTGCATCAGTATTTGGTAGGGCATCAAACGCCCCTAGAAGTGATGAGGCCAGAACAAGTTGAGGCGATAGTAGATTGGTTTGCTGCTGACAGTGCCTCCAGTTCCTTCACATTGTCTCCCACCCAGTCTACTGCAGAAAGGTCAGAGTTGGCACCTGCAGCCAATGTCCAACCGTCTTTCACCTCACCCCCTTTCAAATCAGGCCAGCAGTCTGAGCCCCAAGCCATACAGCAGTCTCTTATTCTTTTTGAGGACTCTGTCAGCAGGGTTTCCCAGGGCCATCCACCTAGCCCTGCCCCAGAAGTGGAAGAGATTGAGTGCAGCGATGCCCAACCACTTATTTCTCAAGATGAGTACATGCAAGGATCATCGCAGCACGTCTCCGATGATGACGAAACGCAGGTGCCAACTGCTGCGGCGTTCAGCATTGTGGAGACCGACAAGGAGGGCAGGGGTGAAGACTGGGTGGAAGATGATGTGGAGGACGATGAGGTCCTCGACCCCACATGGAATGAACGTCATGCAGGTGACCTGAGTAGTTTGGAGGAAGAGGCGGTGGTCGCACAGAGCCACCAGCACAGCAGAAGAGGGAGCAGGGTGCAGAAGCGGAGCGGCCGTGCCCTAGACACTACGCCCGCTACTGCCCAACGCAGCAAGGGAACGAGCGCACCAAAGTCAGCTCAAAGGAGTTCTCTAGCGTGGAAGTTCTTTAGAAAATGTGCTGATGACAGGACACGAGTGGTTTGCACCCTGTGCAATCAGAGCTTGAAGCGAGGCATAAACCTTCTCAACCTGAGCACAACCTGCATGATCAGGCATCTAAGTGCAAAGCACGAGCTGCAGTGGAGTACACACCTTCAAAACCAAGAAACGTCTCTGGCTCATCCTGCTTCCTCTTCTGCTGCAGTCTCGGCCGCTCCAGCCACATCTGTAGTGATACCGGCACCTGCCACCCCGCAAACAGACGATCTGTCAGCAACACCACCACCTGGGTCACCAACAACCATCTCCACAATGTCCCGTGGAAGCGTTCAGCTTTCCATCTCCCAAACACTTGAGAGGAAGAGGAAGTACCCCCCTACCCACCCGCGATCCCTGGCCCTGAATGCCAGCATTTCAAAATTATTGGCCTTTGAAATGCTGTCATTCCGTCTGGTGGAGACGCACAGTTTTAAAAACCTTATGTCGGTGGCTGTCCCACAGTACGTCGTGCCCAGCCGCCACTACTTTTCCAGGCAAGCCATCCCTTCCCTGCACAACCAAGTGGGGGAAAATATCAGGTGTGCACTGCGCAACGCCATCTGTGCCAAGGTCCACCTAACTACGGATACGTGGACCAGTAAGCACGGTCAGGGGCGTTATATCTCCCTAACGGCACACTGGGTAAATGCAGTGGCGGATGGGCCTGAGGCGGATAGCAATTTGGCGCATGTCCTTCCACCACCGAGGATTGCAGGGCGCTTCAGTTTGCCTCCTGTTCCTAACTCCTCCTACTCCGCTTCCTCATCCTCTACCGCCTCCTCATCCGGACAGCGTAACACCTTCACCACCAACTTCAGCACGGCCAGGGGTAAACGACAGCAGGCAGTTTTACAACTTGCCTGTTTGGGGGACAAACCACACACCGCGCAGGAGTTGTGGAGGAGCATGGAACAGCAGACAAATGAGTGGTTGCTGCCAGCGAGCCTCAAGCCCGGCCTGGTGGTGTGCGATAACGGGCGAAATCTCATAGCAGCTCTGGGCCTAGCCGGTTTGATGCACATCCCTTGCCTGGCGCATGTGCTGAATTTGGTGGTGTAGAGGTTCCTTAAAAACTACCCCGATATGTCAGAGCTGCTGCAGAAAGTGCGGGCCGTTTGTGCGCACTTTCGGCGTTCTCACCCTGCTGCTGCTCGCCTGGCAGCGCTGCAGCGTAACTTCGGCCTTCCCGCTCACCGCCTCATATGTGACGTGCCCACAAGGTGGAACTCCACCTTGCACATGCTGGAAAGACTGTGCGAGCAGCAGCAGGCCATAGTGGAGTTTCAGCTGCAGCACGCACGCGTGAGTCGCTCTGCGGAACAGCACCACTTCACCACCAATAACTGGGCCTCCATGCGAGACCTGTGTGCCTTGTTGCGCTGTTTTGAGTACTCCACCAACATGGCCAGTGGCAATGACGCCGTTCTCAGCTTAACTATCCCACTTCTATGCCTCCTTGAAAAAACAATTCGGGCGATGATGGAAGAGGATGTGGCACAGGATGAGGAGGAGGAGGAGGATGAAGAGGTAACATTTCCAAGGCTTTCAGGGCAGTCATTCGCAAGGGGCTCCGAGGGTGGGTTCCTGCACACGCAAACGCCAGGGACGCAATTGTCCAGCAGGGGCACAGTTCTGGAGGATGAGGAGGATGAGGAGGAGGAGGAGCTGGAGGAGGAGATGGAACCATGTTCACAGCAGGGTGGCACCCAGGCCAGCTCATGGCCATCACTGGTGCGTGGCTGGGGGGATACAGAGGACACGGACGATACACCTCCCACAGAGGACAGCCTTTCGTCGCCTCTGGGCAGCCTGGCACACATGAGCGATTACATGCTGCAGTGTCTCCACAACGACCGCCGAGTTGCCCACATTCTAACTTGTGCTGATTACTGGGTGGCCACGCTGCTGGATCCCCGTTACAAGGACAACGTACCGTCCTTAATTCACTCACTGGAGCGCGATCGCAAGATGCGCGAGTACAAGCGCACGCTGGTAGACGCCATGCTGCTGGCATTCCCATCTGACAGCGGGGCCACAGTGGAAGCACAAGGCAGAGGAGGAGGAGGAGGAGGTCGCCAACGCAACCAGGGCACCGCCAGCACCTCAGAAGGCAGGGTTAGCATGGCCGAAATGTGGAAAAGCTTTGTCAGCACGCCACAACAAACAGCAGCACCAGCAGCTCAGATGGAACGTCTTAGCAGGAGGCAGCATTTTACCAACATGGTGGAGCAGTATGTGTGCACACGCCTACATGTAGTGAATGACGGGTCTGCCCCCTTCAACTTCTGGGTCTCCAAATTGGGCACATGGCCTGAGCTTGCCCTTTACGCCTTGGAGGTGCTGGCGTGCCCTGCAGCCAGTGTATTATCTGAACGGGTATTTAGCACGGCTGGGGGCGTTATAACAGACAAGCGCAGCCGCCTGTCCAGAGACAATGTGGACAAGCTCACGTTCATTAAAATGAACCAGGCATGGATCCCACGGGACTTTTCCGTACCTTATGCAGAATAGCAATGGATACCGACCTTACCCACCCATTGTTCCATTTTTGCTCTTTCTCACTCTTTTGGGGTGTACCCTCATTTAAAATTTTTGAAAAGAAGCAGTGTTGGCTACCTCGTCCTCCTCCTCAGGGCCAGATTAATGTAGGGGCTATTGGAGCTGCAGCTCCAGGCCCCTACCTTTTATATAGGCCCCGGGTTGGCCATATTCACTGTTACCGCTCTTCTGTCACTTGTAAACACAGAAGTCTGGCTTCTATGCTCGCTTCCCCAGGCAGCACCCTCAGAACCTCCCCACACAGCGTGAAGGCCGGACAAGGAGGGACAGTTGGCGATGCATGGATGTGTTTATGGGCTTCAGAGACAGCATCCCATGTTGAATTAGGCATGCATGGCTGCACCCTTCCTCCTCTGGGTGCATGGCAAGGCACGGCCCTTAAGGCCCTTCAAAATCCTCAGCACCAAGCCCATGATGCTGTTAATCCGGCCCTGGTCCTCCTACACCGCCGCTTCCACCTACACCGCCCATAGGTGTGCGCAGCCTATTGCATTAAGGTGTGCACCCCAAAGTTGAAATACACATGCATGTGTTTGCCAGCAGGGAGAGTAATGTATCGGGGCCATGTACCTGTAGGCAAGGAGAAATAGAGCAGAGCAGGTCCCAGGGAGATCTTTCCCATCTCCTCACTGGCAATGCTATGTGCCCTAGGTGATTAGGGTGTGCCCAGGCACACCCAGCACACCCTGTGCGCACGCCTATGTCACCGCCACATCCACCACCACCTCAACCTCCCTCCTACTCCATATGGGCCTCGTCCTTCAGAGATGAAGAAGAACATTGTTTTATTTTTCTGTTTTTTTTTGTTGTTTTAAGTTATTTCCCTATCCACATTTGTTTGCAGAGCACTTGCCATGCTCTTAATTACGTTTTGCTGCCATTTGCAGCACTCTAGCCCTTTCCTTTGGTGTTTTAGAGCCATTTTAGTGCCTTAAAGTTCGGGTCCCCATTGACTTCAATGGGGTTCGGTGTCCGGGAAAAGTTCGGTAAAAGTCCGGGACACGGACCCGGACTTTTTTTTAAAGTTCGGCCGAACCCGTCGAACACGGACATCTAGGTGTCCGCTCAACCCTATACCTGACTCTAGCTCTCGACGCATGGGAGAACAACCCCCTGAGGGGGAATCTTATGGGGCTCTATTTCTCGCAGGTATGTGACCCTAACACAATTGGTACTCCATCTGGAAGTTCTTTTTCTCATCCTTTTTCATTCCTTTTTCTTTTTCTTATGCTCCAGCTTTATCTCCTACTGTTGGAGGGCTCTCTTTCTTCATGGGGTGGTACCTCACAGGAGGATGTTTTTGGGGCACCCCTGACAAACTAGAAGAGGTTTTCTATGGTAAATTCAGGGTAATATGTTGTCGCAGATGCAAATAATATTGTCTTCATGTAAAATCATTATTGTAAAATGTATATATATATTTTTGTTTTTTCTTGGAATTTATATTTAATTATGCATTTCAGGAATACATGCAGATTCCCTCAGAAAGATTTATGTACTAAACAACATTTTGAAACGTGTTGGACTCTGCTGTGTACCTGTGACTGTATTGTATCATTCATGATATTCTTTAGTTCATGCTTATATGTTTATATGGATATGATGATTTTCTGTCAACACCCACATTTATTCTAAATAAATTTCACTTTTTACTATATATAACTCTTCTCTTGAGAGATTTCTACTGTTACCTATAAAGTCCCACCAAACAAAGGGGGTTTCCTTTTTCAATTTATGACGGGATTACGGTAACTCATTACCTTGCAGTTATCTACAATATCTTACATTCTATGTTTTGGGTGGATATCACACCCTACCCCCATCTTTTTGTAAATAACTCCCAGGTAACCCACTTTTTGAGATTAAGTACTTAATTATCTTTTTATACACTTAATGGGTTAGGGCGGGAGACAGTTTTTACAATAGGTCTCCCCTATATACCCCCTATCAGGTTATCTATATAACCTGTTCTATACCATGAAGTATTATGGAAAGATCCGCACTTAGGATAGAGGAGGGTAGTAGGGCAAGGGCACTAAAAAAGGTCAATCGGCTGAAGCCCACTTCGGAATATAATCCCAAAGGATTATACACTGAATATGCAAAAAAGGAGGGAAGTGTTTGGCGCTGCCAATATGTATGTAATAAATATAGTGGTTATTAAATTGTTATACCTGGTGTGTTGTTTATGTTGTAAAAGTGCAGTAGTGTAACATAATATCACATAAAACTCATAATCATATAAAACAGCATTAAATAAATATAAATTATATGATGCTATAACATGTATAAAACACTGTAAAATTAGTAAAACTTGGTGCCTCTCAAGTGCAGGTGAGAAAAGTGATATTGTGATACGTGCAGTATGAGTGGTAAGCACCACCCAAACTTAAAAGGAGAAAGAAAATGTGCCCACAATGATTGAAGTATGCAAATGTATATAAAGTGAGCAAGAATAAATAAAAAAAATAAAAAAATATAGTGTAGAAAATCACTATACCGTGAAGCAAGAAAAAAGTAGATCCTCCAAGAGTATAATCAATATAATAAATGTGACAAAAGATATTGGAACCTGGCTGCGTGAATAAAGTGAACAGTGCCAGGAAGTGATCAACAAAAAGTATCAGCCTTGAAAGGTTCCGAAAGAACGTAATAAAAGTGATCAAAAAATGTAGTGAACCAATAAAAAGGTGGTGGAAAAAATACAAATTCAAAGTGTATATATATAAATATAAATGCCTTAAAAGGAGTATATTGCCAATAAAAGTATAAGTCCTCAAAGCCAAATATAGTAAAAACAGTCCAAAGTAGTAGTAATAAGTGCCATAAAATTCTGGTGCCGCGGGGTGGATAGTAGTGGTGTAAATTAGTCAGGTGCTCTACATGTTTCGTTGTACTGACGTCGTGCTACTCCCGATGACGTCAGTACGACGAAACATGTAGAGTGCACACCGCATCACTTCCGCTTTTTGTTCATTGTACCTGCTTGGGACGCAGATCTGATCGGTGGAGCAAACGCCGCTCATCGCTACACCGCTAAAGAGGACCTTGCGGCTCCTATAGCATATGATTGCATATTTCTGCTGCCACTTATGTGAGTACCTGTTTTTACTTGGATAGAATAAAGATTGTTAAAACGTTACTTCACTATTGGAGGCATTTTCTTTGCATATGTCCTGGGATGGCCATTACGGAGCAATAAGGTTGGGACATCCATAACATATATACTACTCATTCTGGACATGGGTGACGGGATTGAGCAAAGTGGACCAGGTGTTAAGCGAACCAGGCGACTGGACCCCCCTTCCTTGGGAGCGATCCCTAAAAATATCGACCTGCATTCTACCCCTGTGTGGGGAAATCTTTCTGGTAAGCTTGGTATTTACTAGATTGGGGAGCACCGGACCCACGGCATAGGGGAGCACCTGACTAATTTACACCACTACTATCCACCCCGCGGCACCAGAATTTTATGGCACTTATTACTACTACTTTGGACTGTTTTTACTATATTTGGCTTTGAGGACTTATACTTTTATTGGCAATATACTCCTTTTAAGGCATTTATATTTATATAAGAAAAATAAGAACTTCCGCGCTATGGACTAAATGGATAGATAAGTGAATAATTAAGTGAAAAAAATGTGTATAAATAAATGAATAAAAAATATGTAGTAAATGTATAAAATATAAAATATATATATATATATATATATAGATATATCTAAAAATAGGCTGCAGCCTCCCTGGATGATAGTCCGGAGACTATGCACTGGATATAAAAGGAATAGGGGTGATGGCGCTGCCTATATAATTTAGATATAATAAAAATGTAATAAGCTGTGATGCAAAGTGCCTTAAGCTAAAAACAATAATGTGTAATATTCAAACAATAATATATTCCATAAAAACTTCAATTAAGTGCAAGTGCAAGGTATAAAAGTGCCTGCAGAAAGATTGGAAAGTGACTGGTGCAATAATTGTATGAGCAATAAATAATATTTATCATGCAATATTAATGTGCTAAAAAATATGGTGCTATATAAAGTGAGCTGTTCCACTCATACCACGTGTTGATATGGGGAATAAAAAAGTGCCAACAGAGCAAAAATAGAAAAAAGTTATTATTTTAAAAAAATACAGCTTGCAATGTCCAATAAGGAAAGATCCAGTAGAAAAGTCTATATCATGTGCGGTGACTTCAAAGGCAATAAAGGTGACAGCACTCGGAACAAACCGACACTCAGGTGAAAAGGTGACCCCGTGGTGGGTGGTAAGGTGCTGGGATTCCTTTGATAAAATTGCACACTTACCAGAGACACCCACCCCACACAGGGGTATAGAGCGGGTGTATTTATGGGTCTGGCAACCTAGCGGTATCCTCCTATCCCTGGGTGGAGGGCGTGTGCCGAGGATCAGGCTGGTCCTGGTGTGGATGTACCCTAGGATGGTCCCCTGTGTGCCTTCCTGCCTAGGTATGTTCCGAGGGATCCACTCAGCTCCACTCCCGATATTTAAACCTGTTTCTCCTGATCCTCATTCCTCATGTCTGCATTGACATGCATCCTGTATGCAGACATGAGGAATGAGGATCAGGAGAAACAGGTTTAAATATCGGGAGTGGAGCTGAGTGGATCCCTCGGAACATACCTAGGCAGGAAGGCACACAGGGGACCATCCTAGGGTACATCCACACCAGGACCAGCCTGATCCTCGGCACACGCCCTCCACCCAGGGATAGGAGGATACCGCTAGGTTGCCAGACCCATAAATACACCCGCTCTATACCCCTGTGTGGGGTGGGTGTCTCTGGTAAGTGTGCAATTTTATCAAAGGAATCCCAGCACCTTACCACCCACCACGGGGTCACCTTTTCACCTGAGTGTCGGTTTGTTCCGAGTGCTGTCACCTTTATTGCCTTTGAAGTCACCGCACATGATATAGACTTTTCTACTGGATCTTTCCTTATTGGACATTGCAAGCTGTATTTTTTTTAAATAATAACTTTTTTCTATTTTTGCTCTGTTGGCACTTTTTTATTCCCCATATCAACACGTGGTATGAGTGGAACAGCTCACTTTATATAGCACCGTATTTTTTAGCACATTAATATTGCATGTTAAATATTATTTATTGCTCATACAATTATTGCACCAGTCACTTTCCAATCTTTCTGCAGGCACTTTTATACCTTGCACTTGCACTTAATTGAAGTTTTTATGGAATATATTATTGTTTGAATATTACACATTATTGTTTTTAGCTTAAGGCACTTTGCATCACAGCTTATTACATTTTTATTATATCTAAATTATATAGGCAGCGCCATCACCCCTATTCCTTTTATATTTATATTTATATATATACACTTTGAATTTGTATTTTTTCCACCACCTTTTTATTGGTTCACTACATTTTTTGATCACTTTTATTACGTTCTTTCGGAACCTTTCAAGGCTGATTCTTTTTGTTGATCACTTCCTGGCGCTGTTCACTTTATTCACGCAGCCGGGTTCCAATATCTTTTGTCACATTTATTATATTGATTATACTCTTGGAGGATCTACTTTTTTCTTGCTTCACGGTATAGTCATTTTCTGCACTATGTTTTTTTTATTTATTCTTGCTCACTTTATATACATTTGCATACTTCAATCATTGTGGGCACATTTTCTTTCTCCTTTTAAGTTTGGGTGGTGCTTACCACTCATACTGCACGTATCACAATATCACTTTTCTCACCTGCACTTGAGAGGCACCAAGTTTTACTCATTTTACAGTGTTTTATACATATTATAGCATCATATAATTTATATTTATTTAATGCTGTTTTATATGATTATGAGTTTTATGTGATATTATGTTACACTACTGCACTTTTACAACATAAACAACACACCAGGTATAACAATTTAATAACCACTCTATTTATTACATACATATTGGCAGCGCCAAACACTTCCCTCCTTTTTTGCCTGTTCTATACCATATTTTCCAAATGGGAGGGTTTCAGGGGGATGGATGGGAGGAGCTTATGTCAGGTATCGAAAGCAAATTCCAACAAAAAGAACAAATAGAATCAGACATATATACTCTATTTTCTACTTTAAAGAGATTTCTAGAAAAAAAGTCAGCGCTACACTGGCATATTAAAACCTTTGATAAGTATGTGAAGGAAGGTCTGAATCCTCTAGGACTGAGGATTCAGATCTTCCCAACCTTGGAAAATATCTCGCAGGAACTGAAACAAGATTGGGAGAGAATTCTAAACGAATGCTCAAAAAATCTAATGGTCCTTCTCCAGGCTGAATATCTAAAACAATTAAAACATATAGAGTCAGAGGTTTCTGCCATTAACAAACAACTTACTCCTCTGAAAACATCCCCTCTTTACACAGAACAACAACCTATCTGGAGGACTATAATAGACTAATATTGCAAAGAAAAGAGAAAAAATATTGGAGGGATAGAATAGCTTTCAACGAAGGTAAAGCTTACAGATGGAACTTAGGACAACGCAATATGAGACGCAGAAATGAATACAATAGGAATGACTATCATTCCTCTGATTCTTCTGCCTCTAACTCATCCCAAACTGATTTACGCGGTCGTCCTCGAGTGGATTATCCACAACGAGGAAAAAATAAAGATAAAACTAAGAAAAAAACAAATACACCAGGAGGACAAACATCTCAATCGAGAAATAATGATGATACAACCAGTGAAAGCACGGGCGGCCCCAATGAGAATCAAGATCCCACTGGATCACAACTTGAAGGGGCGGCATCAAACAAAACTCAAGGTATGGGAAATAAGGGGGTTTTTTTAGGAAGGCCTCACACGCGACAAACAGTCAAAACGCAAGCCAGTATGGACTCCTTCGCGGTGAAGGTAACCGAGAAAACCGACTAACTATCATAAATCTTTCTTCTCATAATCTAACTCATGAAGAGGAGGAACTACTCAATTTAGGATTATCATTCTGCCCCAGTCAGCAAACAGACAAATTCAGTGTCATCAAAGACATTAATCTGTTTGCAAGGGACATCTTTTTCAAAAGTAAATTCTTTAAGCAGACAGACAAAATGCAGAGACCAGATTCCAGACTGAAAGCAGCAGAATATCGAGCCCTTAGGGACTTAAATATACTTCTGCAGGAAAGTGGCTACGATGATCAAGAAGTTTGGTAAAACCTCAGCAGTTCATCTGATGAGGAACCCATACAAACACAAAAGAAGAACTTAGCTCCTACTAAACAATTTAAGAAAAAATCTCCAAAATTTCCCCAACTAAATCAAAATCCCACAATAGCCCTTTTTGTGAGACAAGTCTCAAAAGATATTAACAAATTAAATATCAATCCTATCAGAGATAACCTCCTCCAAGATCAACGTAAAGCTCTAAAAACCCTCCAAAAAGACAATAATATCACTATAAAACCAAGTGATAAGGGAGGGGGGAATATTGTTCTAATGAACAATGTGGATTATGAAAAGATGTGTTACCAACTTCTAAACAACAAAACGTGTTATCAAAAAATATCAGCCTCTATAGTCCAACGATTTAACGAAGAGTACTATGCCATCATTGACGGAGCCAGGGACACAGGCCTTATTACCACAGAAATGTGGGAGTACATGAGGACACCACATCCCCGTACTCCCACATTTTACTGTTTACCGAAAGTCCACAAGGACTTAAGAAATCCACCCGGTCGCCCCATTATATCGGGCAACGGCAGCATCACGGAAACAGCCAGCCGTGTTGTGGACGCCCACCTTAGACCCCATGTAACTGGTTTAGCATCCTATACCAAAGACACTATTCACATGCTTCAAATCTTAGAGAATGTCATCATACCGCAAAATGCCATCCTAGTAACTATAGACGCAGAATGTCTATACAATTCTATACCGCACGATAAAGGCCTATTGGCTATAAAAAATATCCTCCTACAAAGGGGGCTACAGGAACAAAACTATAATAATTTCATCGTGGATATGTTGAAATTTATTCTTGAACGCAATGTGTTTTCTTTCCAAGGCTCCCACTACCTCCAGGTGCAGGGAGTAGCGATGGGGACTTGCTGTGCCCCATCCTACGCGAACCTGTACCTAGGGGAGTGGGAGCATAAAATAATTACCAATGAGGACTTGCCGATGTACTCCTGCCACTTTTTACTGTGGCAGAGGTACATCGACGACATCTTCATGGTATGGGACGGCCCAGTTGAATTACTAGAAGAATGTCTCATTAAATTAAATAAGAACAATATGAATTTGTTCTTCACTATGAAATATGACTTGAATTCTGTGGATTTTCTGGATATCACCATCATTAAAAACGATGATGGTCAGCTATCAACGACTTTATTCAGAAAAGCCACAGCAGGGAATACACTGCTTCACGCAGAAAGCTTCCATCCTCAACCTCTTAAGAGGTCCATTCCATACTCACAATATCTAAGGATTAAGAGAAATTGTTCTTCTGAGAAAGATTTCAAAGAAAAGGCAAATGAACTAGCAGAGAGACTCTTAGAAAGGGGATACTCTAGGACTTGTCTTAGGAAAATCTACAATAGAGTACAAACCCTGAAGAGACAGGATTTGCTCTTTAAACCTCAGAAACAGGTGGAAATACCTTCTAGGAATCCACCTAGAGTGATCCTCAACTATTCAACGGAACATGAAAACATTTACGGAATCCTGAAAAAACATTGGGCTATACTTAGGGAGGATCCTATTCTCCAACATATAGTGACACCCTCTCCAGCTATCACATATAGAAGAGCCACTTCTATGAAAGATAGCTTAGTACAAAGCGAGTATAAAGGCTCTAACAGAGGGGACCCATGCCAGCAAAAAGGCACTTTTCCTTGTGGCAAATGTGATCAATGCAAAGTGATAGTTAGATGCAAAACAACCACACTCCCTAATGGTGAAATCTTTCACCCTAGACATTTTGTGAATTGCAAAACCAAGGGGGTCGTGTATTTGATGCGATGCGAATGCAAGGCCTTCTATATTGGGAAGACCAAGCAAGAACTAGGAAAACGCATCAATAAGCATATGCAGAGTCTTAACATTGGAGACTTGTATCTACCACTTGGCAGGCACATGGCTATTGCCCACAAATACAGGACCCCTAAGGTAACCTTTTATGCCCTTGAAAGGGTACATATTCCGGCCAGGGGGGGTGATTGGAACAAGCAGCTACTCCAGCGTGAAATGCTAGGCCCTGGCCTAAATGAAGCGGAAAGCTATAGGCCTTTTTAGAGGGATTCTCCTCAGGGAAAACAGATTGATGGTCCCTGCTCCCTATACTTTTCTCCTACAGGGGAAATTTCCACCTCATACGAGAATTTGGGTAACCATCATCTGTGTCTTTTCTCTCTTTCTCTTTTATGCTTCGAATACCTTCCCTAATTCTAATCTAGGGTTTCCATAATATTACATACCCTCCCTTCTCTTTTTCCCCCCTTTTTCTTCCCCCCTGGGAAATATGATAGTATGAAGATACTAAGCTCTATGAGATATCACATCTCTTACTGGGTTAATATTATTATCTTTATATATCTTAAAGCGAATATTTACATGTATTCAAATTGTTTAAAATATGTGATTGCATCCTGCGACTAACATTTTCCCCCCTTTCCTGGGAAACTATGCGTGGGTTTTCCATCTCCAGACCCGTTTTTAGGGTCCATTTGCCTCCCTTTTCCCTTTCTTTGGGGGTCACCAACCCTCCCTGCCCATTCCTACTGTTCCTCAGTGGATCCCCCCCCCACTCCGAACGAACACCCCCCTTTAGATTCTGGCCTTTCCTTCCCCTCCATTGTGCAGGCCTACCAGCTGACAAGTATCCCCAGCCATGCAATCAGAAGTGCATGGTTTCTTTTTACCATCCCTTTCCCCTCGGGGGGCTCCCCTGCAACCGAGAGCCCGGCACGGGTAAGACATCTCCAATGGGGTCCATTTTGCACTCTCTGGCCCCCTAACATCTTGAGAAACAAGCGTTCTCAGGATGGTAACACTTGGCTGCTTTTGCTCTACGTGTTCCATTCTTAAACCCCTGGAAAATTTCTCCAGGGGATACACGCTTTACCCGTGCCTGGGGCGTTATCCTATATAGATTTTCTCCCTTTTTAAACAAATGGCCAATTGGAAGCCTCTATATATCTTATAGAGGGTTAATATCACCTATATTTATGGACTCCATTAAAAACTGCCTAATTTTGGGCACTTCAATGTATTAATTAAATATAAATTCAGTTCTATTGGAGATAGGAAAATTTCTCTTCTTTCCCTCCTTTTGGAAAATCCAAGCATATACAATTACTCCCTATTCTGCACTCCACTGCACGAATGCACCGCTGCACTTTGGGCGGACATACAGCTAAGTACACTCTAGAGAAGGGCGGATGTGATGTCACCGCCAGCCCAGTGGAACCATCCATGGGCAATCTAGATTGAAATGACATGCAGCTGAGTTCTGAGTCCGGGCGGATGTGATGTCACCGCTAAGTCCGCGGGACTTCCGGCGGCAACAAAAGGCGGATATGACGACATCACTACCACGGATCTCACGGGAGTTGCCACGAGACTCCCGGCCATTGATCAGTATTTAGGGGGACGCCGAGAGTCAGTACGGAGAGCTATCTCTCCGAGGCATTACGGGACTGCCGTTCATTGTAGCGCTGACACCTCCACGAAACAGTGAGTATCCCTGAGGGGTATGAAGGTTATATTACTCGCGCCTAGGTAATGTTGTTATTCTAATGTAATAGGAAGCAGCTAGTAATCAAAAGCACTAACTGGTATAGTTTGTGGTTTCAAAATTGTGAAAATTGTATAATACTGCGCTAACCTGATAAATAAGTTGGTGAAATAAATAAGTAAAGTGCACGTGCAAACGTGTAACAATACTAATACTTATGCTGATAAATAGAATAGTTTACAAATTATTAAATAAACAATAAATAAGCCATGTATATTATTATTAAAGTGCACGTGCAAACATGTAAACCATATACTGCTAATAATTGATGGTAGATCAATACATAAAAACAGTTCAAATATAGTCCGTGAAAGTGAACACAACTTGATAATGTGCCAAAAAACGTGCTCAGAAAAAGTCTCTGGTGCAAGATTGGGGTCGTGCGTGACGGTGATCCTTTGGGTTTTATCACTCTGTGCCCAGGGGTAAGATAGCACACTTACCAGAGGATGTGGATTCCAATGGCGTACGCCAAAAGGAATCTAAAGCGCTTAAGCTGCTGCTCCCGTGTATGGATAGGTGGGTGGACGATCTCCTTATGGATAAGACTGGACACTCGGCATGGAAGAAAAAAGGTAGAGGCTCCTCATAGTGTAAAAAGGTTTTCCTTTTATTAAACTCCAAAAAATGCACAACAAAACTTCACATACAACGTCCATAAAAATTATCCATAAAACCCCCGATCGGTACTGCAGCAAACTTTAAAAACTCTCCAAGGTGATAAAACCACTCCAAATAAAAGGTAGGTAACACATCAAAAACAAACTTGGCCCAATATGAAAAAAAGGGGCAATAAAAAGCCGCTATTGAGCTCCTATGTTGCCTTGCGGCTGGATAGGACGCTGGCTCTCTTCGCTAGTCTCGCCGAACCCGGAAGAGGAAACAGGGGCTGGAATCCCAATTATCGAGGAAGGGAAGGGGGGGAAGGGGGAAACCCTGGTACCAACCCTACCCACAACACCCACCCCCATATCCAGAATATGGAAGGGGGGACAGAGAAGGAGAGGATGTAGGGGGGGCCGCCTCAAAAAGAAAAAGGGAACACTAGGTCAGGGGATTTTTAACCTGACCAGTGAAACCTTTACTGAAACAGAGCTCAGGGTCCTAGACCAAGGACTAAAATTTGCCCCAGATAATAAATTCAACGAGTTCCAAACCTATATAGACTTGCAAAAGTTTATAAGGAAAGTCAATATCAAAAAACATTATCACTTGAAAGAAAATGATGTGGCTCCAAACTTAAACTCCCCCAAAACCCCCCACAGTGATTTTAAACACAGCCATCTAAAAAATAAATCAACTTTTAATCCCAAACCCCCAAATAACCATTTTACGGAAACTTTTAAAAATATGGTAGCCCAAGATTTAAAGGATGTGAATAAGAATAAAGGTAGGGCCAAGAAAGACATATGGGAAGGTATTAAGCAAATAGAACAAAGGAAAAATATAGTTATCCGCCCTGCTGATAAGGGGGGCAGAATAGTTATTTTAACCAAGGATATGTATAAACAGGAATTAAATAGACTGGTGCAGGATATAGCTACATATGAGAAACTTAGAAACACCCTACCACTAAATACAGAAGTAAATGTAAATTATTATTGAAAAAGGCACACAAAAGAGGCATTTTAACCAAAAAGGAATATAGATACCTCATTCCAGACCACCCCAGACTTCCTGTCATCTACCAAGTCCCCAAAATACATAAGAGCACTATAGCACCACCAGGTAGACCCATCATCAATGGAATAGATTCCATCTTTTCTAGAATAGGGGAATACCTAGACTTTCATTTACAACCCCTAGCACAGACCTACCCTGCCTACTTGAGGGACAGTAAACAACTAATTAATATTTTAAATGGAATACAAGGCACTTCTAATTTAATTATGGCTAAATAATTTAATTATGGCTACAATAGACGTTGAGTCGTTGTATACCAACATTGACCAAACAGATGCCCTACGAGCTATCATGTAAAAGAAAAAACGGATTTAAAACACGATCAACAAATTTTACTAGGTGAAATGCTAGACCTCGCCATGGGTAGTAATTACTTTTGGCATGAGGGCCAATACTATAGGCAACATAGAGGCGTAGCCATGGGGGCTAAGTACGCCCCCAGTGTAGCCAATACATTCCTTAGTAAATGGGAGGAGGAGGAAATTTTTCAAAAAAACATTAGTGACCTTTTAATTTATAAAAGGTACATTGATGATATTTTTATTATTTGGTCAGGAACGGAGGAAGCCTTAAAAGTCTTTATGCATGATATGAACATTAACAACTATAAAATAAACTTTACGGGTACATATGATAAAAATGAAGTAAATTTTTTGGATCTGACTATTAATTTTAAACAGGGAAAATTTTATACTAAGAGTTATTTTAAAGGTACAGACTGAAATGGGTATATACCGACTCACAGTTGTCACCACCCGAGATGGATCAATGCTGTACCCAAGGGACAACTGCTGAGAATGAGGAGGAACTGTAGAGATGATAATGACTATGTGCAACAAGCTAATACATTAATACATAGATTTACAGATAAGGGGTATAATGAAAAAGTTTTAGTCACATTGAGAGATGATATTGGAAAGATGGATAGAACAACACTATTAATGGACAAGGATAAGAGTATCCAACCTAGCACCAGTCACTTTAATCTAGCATTCATCACACAATACCATAGAAATTATAAACAACTAGAGAAAGTAATTAAACGTCACTGGCATATATTGATGAGAGATAACACTCTCAAAACAATATTACCCCCGAAACCAGCGTTTATATACCGCAGAGTACCTAATTTAAGAGACAAATTGGTCCACAATATCCCAGACCCTCCCAAGAAGTTGGGGTCGACCTTCCTAGATTTTAAAGGTTTTTATGCTTGCAGGAAATGCAAATGCATGTATGGAATTCCAATTTTTTAATTTTTAAATTTTTGATTTTTAATTTTTGGCTTTTGGTTATGGTATATATCCATATTCCATCATATTGGAGTATATATGAAATACCTAGGGCATGATTGTAAACGGAGGCCATACATTGGTTCATAGATCTGGATAGTAGGAATATTTTCATAGCTCGGAAAAGTGTATATAATTATTACTTTACACAGAATATTTTTTGGAAAATTGGGATATTAGTCTCTTTCACGGGAATTTTTAGCAACTTTGCACTTTATTATTGCAATACTGTATAGTTTGCAACTTACATTATAGCACATTAGCACTGGGGATTTTAAATTAGCTGGATAGTGACCGGCATACATTATATTTAATCTACATTTCATATTTCATTAACTCATGCCTCAGTTGAGCTCCTATATATACTATCTCCACCTGCTATGAATATATGTTCAAAATACAATCACATAAAGAGAATAGCAGCATAATATAGATTGTGAACTCAGTGAATTGCTTCTGGTTTCATATACTAAGAAAGGGAATTACGAGTGGGTGGAAAAGGAGCGGAAATGAGTCAACATATAACCAAGCTGAAACGCAACGTACGTGCCACTTCCGAAGACGTCACACTCTGACGAAACACGTCAAGTTGGCACGCACGTTGCCTCGCTTTGAGCTAGCAGCTGGACCGCACGCCGAGACTCTTACTTCCGGGTTTGGTGAGACTAGCGGAGAGAGCCAGCGTCCTATCCAGCCGCGAGGCAACATAGGAGCTCAATAGCGGCTTTTTATTGCCCCTTTTTTTCATATTGGGCCAAGTTTGTTTTTGATGTGCTACCTACGTTTTATTTGGAGTTGTTTTATCACCTTGGAGAGTTTTTAAAGTTTGCTGCAGTACCGATCGGGGGTTTTATGGATAATTTTTATGGACGTTGTATGTGAAGTTTTGTTGTGCATTTTTTGGAGTTTAATAAAAGGAAAACCTTTTTACACTATGAGGAGCCTCTACCTTTTTTCTTCCATGCCGAGTGTCCAGTCTTATCCATAAGGAGATCGTCCACCCACCTATCCATACACGGGAGCAGCAGCTTAAGCGCTTTAGATTCCTTTTGGCGTACGCCATTGGAATCCACATCCTCTGGTAAGTGGATCTTACCCCTGGGCACAGAGTGATAAAACCCAAAGGATCACCGTCACGCACGACCCCAATCTTGCACCAGAGACTTTTTCTGAGCACGTTTTTTGGCACATTATCAAGTTGTGTTCACTTTCACGGACTATATTTGAACTGTTTTTATGTATTGATCTACCATCAATTATTAGCAGTATATGGTTTACATGTTTGCACGTGCACTTTAATAATAATATACATGGCTTATTTATTGTTTATTTAATAATTTGTAAACTATTCTATTTATCAGCATAAGTATTAGTATTGTTACACGTTTGCACGTGCACTTTACATATTTATTTCACCAACTTATTTATCAGGTTAGCGCAGTATTATACAATTTTCACTATCCCTGAGGGGACCTGGACTACCTCTTTTCTCAACTTACATGATGTTATATTGAAGGGGGGCTTTTCCTTTTTTGCCATCAGGACTCAGAGGGTGAGTGACGCTTAGGCAACACCATACATCCCTAGGGATGACACGCCGCTGCTCTTATTGGATACGGTGACTGCAGGCTCCATTCTGAACGGTACTTTTTATGCCTTGGAATATCTACCTATAGTAGACATATCTATATATACAATAATGCATAAATATATGCATACTTCTTCTGCCTTATATTTTCTAGGCAAGGACTTATATTCCCACTTGGGAGATACGGTCAAAGCCACCTCTACATTATATTTATGGAGGTTGATAGGACACCCTATACCCTCCAATAGATCAGTGAGGTAAGAGTTACCATATTTAAGTAACCAAGTATGATTCAATTGTCACCCCCATATATAAGTTCTCAAAATACACCTCTCTGTTTTCCTTCCTCTCCCCCAATAGGATCACAATACAATAAGTCCGGGAGATATATACATCGGAGGATAACAATTTTTTGGAAGAACTCCTTCTCTTCCCCCCTTCTTTTAAAAGCCTTTTCTTTATATGCCTACATGAAAATCATCATAACAGGTGAATCTACATGAATACTCTTTTAGACAACCGCTATAAGTATATATACACCAATCCAGGATCCCTGATAGTCAGAAAAATATACTCGCTGTTTCAGATAAAGAATAATTTCTGATATAATATACCTGACTCTAGCTCTCAACGCATGGGAGAACAACCCCCTGAGGGGGAATCTTATGGGGCTCTATTTCTCGCAGGTATGTGACCCTAACACAATTGGTACTCCATCTGGAAGTTCTTTTTCTCATCCTTTTTCATTCCTTTTTCTTTTTCTTATGCTCCAGCTTTATCTCCTACTGTTGGAGGGCTCTCTTTCTTCATGGGGTGGTACCTCACAGGAGGATGTTTTGGGGGCACCCCTGACAAACTAGAAGAGGTTTTCTATGGTAAATTCAGGGTAATATGTTGTCGCAGATGCAAATAATATTGTCTCCATGTAAAATTATTATTGTAAAATGTATATATATATATTTTTGTTTTTTCTTGGAATTTATATTTAATTATGCATTTCAGGAATATGTGCAGATTCCCTGAGGAAGATTTATGTACTAAACAACGTTTTGAAACGCGTTGGACTCTGCTGTGTACCTGTGACTGTATTGTATCATTCATGATATTCTTTAGTTCATGATTATATTTTGTAACAGGAAGTCAGGTAAATCTGTGAGTGTTGTCACAGATCGGAGATACAATTCACCAATTACTATAGGGTGTCAGCTGCAGAAGCCAGAAGAAATGTCTAAAGACGCTGAACAGGCTTCAGCTGTTCAGAATGAGGGAGTTAAGGCTTCTATAATTGTCCAAAGGAAGTCTGAGGATTGCTTCCTCCGGAAGCTGTCTCCTGAAGCCATGTGGGCTGGGAGAAGGAGGACAGTCAGATGTGTGCCTCCCGACAAGCTGGTGAGCATGGGAGAAGACCCCCTGAAGTGATGTGCGCTAAGGAGGGTTACCAAGTGTGAAGACGTCTCAAAGGTGAGAAAACAAACTATTTCTATGTGAAAGAAATAAAGGAATGTTTGCCATGTGAAGAGGCAAGCCAAGAGACATTCTCATTGTGATGAGTTAAGGACATGTTCAATGGACATTTGTGCTGTGTGAAGAGATTATAAATGGACTATTGAGTGTCCGCTGTAGGACAAGAAAGTTTGCCCAACAGTAGGTTGGAGACAGACTCTTAGGTAGGTTCCAGAGTGAGTAGGTAGCCGCCCACAGAGGCAAGGATTTATTTTGTCTTTTATTTTATTTTGCTGTTTTTGATGCTTGCAGTCTGGTGAAGAAAAAGCATTAATAAACCAAACTGTTGTTTGTAAGCACTTATCGGCTATCTTCTTGTGAAAACGCACCCCCCAAGGGGTCATCCACACCCGCCACCGAGCTAATCACTTACATATGGTGGAGGATGCGGGCAGAAGCAGAGATCCCGGCAAAGAAGTGCATATGTTTGATGAACTATGTCTGGTGCACGAGATTGCACAATCTATGTGTGCAGGAGAGAAGATCCTGAAAGAAAAAAAAAAGTGTTTTAAAGAGACAGCGGTCTCAAATTTTTTGATGAACTGTGTCTGGTGCAAGGGACTGCACAAACTGTGTGTACAGGAAAGGAAATCCTGCAAGAGAGAGAGAAAAACTACTAAGTTTTAAAGAGACAGTGGTCTTAAAAGTTTTGCTGGACTGTGAAAAATTTATTGTGGAGTGACTAAAGATGGGGCGATCAAAACGGCTGAAAGATGCAAGGATCTCTGAAATGAGAGACCGGATTCTATGGATGGAGGGGATGCTACCGTCTGAACCAGCCCCATCCGTGCCTGAACGGAATCAGCTAAAGAGAAAGGTTGTTGTCCCTAGCAACACTGGGGCAAATGCGGATTTTCAGCGGAGCTTTTCAGCTCAACAACAGGCTCACCAAGAGAGCATGGTGTAACGCTCCGGAGTTTATTTGTGTGGTGTGGATTTGCAGCTGCGGAAGTTACACTCAGTAGTCATGTAGAGATGTGTTGAACTACCATATCCAACTCTCAAGACTCATCATTGTGCATCAGCCTGTCTCAGCAAGCACATACACAAACACAGACACTCATTAAAGATGTTCCTGGAGTGATATGTTTATATGTGAAAGTATAGAGGTGATACTGAGGGGACAGGCGTGGATAGTGATAGCAATGGTAAGAGGTAACAGATGATGATAGTAAGCACTTAGGATAGCAATCATGTACAGGTAACAGGTGGTAGTGAAGAGCAGATGAAGTGTACAGGAGATGCTAGGCTAGTGCAGTGACAAGATGGTAATAGGCTCAAGAGCTTGCAATCTAAGTAGCGGTGCAGATGTTAGATGTAACAGTATAGTTCTTAGAGTAGCAATAGTCTTTAGTAAGCAGAGTAGTAGTAAAAGTAGATTAGGAAGGTATTCCCCTGTAGGGTACTTATCACTGGTAGGTTTGTAAGGAGAGGGTTCCGGCGGTGAGGTAATGATCTTGTAGCGAGATACAAGATGTTGTAGCAAGTCTTCGCTCAATCCAGGTAATCAGAGGCTACTGGGTTACTTGATGGTAGGATGCGTGGTGGAAGAATTGTGGGATGGAACCCATAATTCAGGTAGAATGGACTTTGCTTAGTAGTACTGTGGGTTGCATTGTTATAAGCAAATTCTGCCAGAGGGAGGAGGTCCACCCAATCATCCTGTAGGTATGAGGTGTAGCAACGCAAATATTGTTCAATACACTGGTTGACTCTTTCAGTTTGTCCGTTGGTCTGCGGGTGATAGGGGGAAGTAAGTTTTCGCTCAATGAGCAGTATGTGACATAGAGCTTGCCAAAACTTAGAGATGAACTGCGAGCCCCGGTCAGATAAAAGAGTCTTTGGAATTCCATGTAGTTTGAACACATATTTTACTAGCAATTCCGCTGTTTCCTTAGATGAAGGTAATCTGCGAATGGGAATGAAATGTGCCATTTTTGTCAGATGGTCCACTGACACTAGGATGGTAGTGTAAGGCTCCTGCGTTTTATGTATGATGTGGATTTTCAGCTGCAGAAATATTCCACTTCAGTAGTCATGTAGAGAAACGCTGAGACACCAATCCCAACTCCCAATGACTCATCATGTGTGGATGATCTCAATTCAGCAAGTAAATACACACACTCAATAAGATGTTTCCTAGAGTGACTTATGTATATAGTAACACAGTGATGATAGGCTGAAGAGACAGGTTGGATAGAGATGGTAGATGACAGACACTTGAAAGGAAATGTTCTTGAAAATAAGATAGTAGTAATAGTCCTTAGTATGCAGAGCTAGATAGTGTAAGCTTTAGTATGAAGGTTATAGAGGTTTCCCCTTTGGGGTACTTATCACTAATAGCAATGTAGCAGAGAAGAGGTTCGGCAAGAGCGGATGATCCGGTAGCGGGATACAGGGATCAGCGCAGCGTGGTTCCGACAGCGAGGTATGCTTGCAAGCATGAGAGCTTCAAGACAGGTTAGTATAAAGGCACAAAGCAGTTTGAACGAACACATGTGAGTGAGAGCCGGCGATCTAAATAGCCATCCAGTCCGGCGCTCAGTGATGACAGCATCAGTCTTAAAGGTGTATGCGCACCTTACCAAAAGAGAATGGTGGGGCGCATACACTTATGAAAGAGTAATTAGGGTACCCAAAGGTACCAGAACATTACAGTACCCCCCCCCTTAAGGCCGGCTCCTGAAGGCCTCTGGAGCTGGTTTGTCTGGGTACTTTGCATGAAAATTGCGGATTAATCTAGAGGCATGTATGTCAGAGGTGTTTAGCCAGGTGTCGTCTTGGGGCCCATAGTTCTTCCATCGAACCAAGTACTGAAGTCTTCCTCTGTGGATACGAGAATCCAGAATCTCTTTTATCTCATATTCTTCTCCACCTTCAACTTGTACAGGAGGTGGAGGTGGGATAGTAGGCCTTATTCCTTGGTCAGGAACATGGGGCTTCAGTAGCGACACATGGAAAATGGGATGTATTTTGAGGTCTATTGGCAATGTAAGCTGTACTGCAGCTTTTCCAATAAGTTTCTTGATTGGGAAAGGTCCTAAGAACAGAGGTCCAAGCTTTTTGCTAGGGATTTTCAGTCTTACATTTTTTGTTGAGAGCCAAACGAGGTCCCCGATAGCGTACTGAGGAGAAGGTCTTCTGCGAAGATCATAGTACTTCTTTTGTTGACTATGAGCGTGTGCAATGGTAGTATTAAGCAAACCCAGAGAGTCCTTTATTTGGGTAAGATAGTCTGAAGCTACTGGGTTATTTGAAGTAAGGATGCGTGGTGGAAGAATAGAGGGATGAAACCCATAGTTCAAGTAGAACAGACTCTGCTTGGTCGTACTGTGGGTTGCGTTGTTGTAGGCAAATTCTGCCAGAGGGAGAAGATCCACCCAATCATCCTGTTGGTAAGAAGTGTAACAACGTAAATATTGCTTGATGCATTGGTTGACTCTTTCAGTCTGTCCATTGGTCTGTGGATGGTAAGGAGAAGTGAGCTTCCGCTCGATCCGTAGTATGTGACATAGTTCTTGCCAGAACTTGGAAATAAATTGTGATCCACGGTCAGACAGAAGAGTTTTTGGGATACCATGTAATCTAAAGACATGTTTCATCAGGAGTTCTGCCGTTTGTTTGGACGAAGGTAGTCTGCGAATAGCAATGAAATGTGCCATTTTTGTCAGATGGTCCACTGACACTAAGATGGTATTAAATCCTTTGGAAGGAGGCAATTCCACTATAAAGTCCAAGGACACAACTTCCCATGGAGTTTGGGGTATTGGTAGACTGCATAGTAGACCGGATGGTCTCGTAGTGTAAATTTTGGACCTGGCACAGACATTGCATGAAGAGACGAATTTTTGTATAGATGTTTTCATGTCAGGCCACCAGAATTGCCTGGTAATCAGATTAAGAGTCTTTGTCATACCCATATGTCCTGCCATAGGCACATCATGCGATAATTCCAAGATCTTGGTGCGTATGGTAGGTGGTATGTAAAGTATGTCATTGTAGTAGAGGAAGCCTTCTGCATCAGTATTTAGTTGTGGTGGGGGTGAATCCAAACTTATACCATGCAAAACCACTTCCTTCAAGGAACAGACAACTCCAATAATGCGTTTGTGAGGTATTATAGGAACGGAAGGGATTTCGAAGTAGTTTTCTTCAGTTAGTCGTGATAGTGCATCCGCCTTTTTGTTCTTATCTGCAGGTGTGTAGGTCACTAGGAAGTTAAACCTTAGAAAGAATAGTGACCATCGTACCTGTCGGTGCGAGAGAGTTTTGTTAGTCTGAAGATATTGGAGATTTTTATGGTCCGTGTATATAAGTATTGGTAATTGGGTGCCTTCGAGTAGATGTCGCCAATTCTCCAGAGCCATTTTTATAGCAAGCAGTTCCTTTTCACCCACGGGGTAATTTATCTCTGGACTGCTTAGGGATTTAGAAAAAAAGGCGACTGGATGAAGTGGTGAAGTGTGAGTTGGTCGTTGGGAGAGTATTGCTCCTACTGCCATGTTTGATGCATCTACTTCCAGAATGTATTGGAGGGATGGGTCTGGATGGCGTAGTATGGGAGCAGAAGTAAACCTTGTCTTTAACAGGTGAAAAGCTTTATTTGCTTCATCTGACCATTTGAATGGTTTTTTAATGCTAATGAGCTGTGTGAGGGGTCTCACAATGGCAGAGAAATTTCTAATGAACTTCCTGTAGAAATTCGAAAATCCAAGGAATCGCTGTAGCGCCTTGCGTGTGGTTGGTGTAGGCCAATCCTGAATGCAGGATATCTTACTCATGTCCATCTCGATTCCTGTTTTGGATATGATGTAGCCTAGAAACAGTACCTCTTCTTTATGAAACAAGCATTTTTTCAGTTTCACATAAAGGTTGTGTGCAAGCAATCTCGATAATACTAGTCTTACATGTCTTATGTGTTCAGACAGGGATCGTGAATATATAAGTATATCGTCCAGATATACCACAACACAGACATCTAGTAAGTCTCTGAAAATATCATTTATAAATCGTTGAAAAACTGCAGGGGCGTTGCATAGCCCGAATGGCATTACAAGATATTCGAACAATCCGTATCTGGTTCTGAATGCAGTCTTCCACTCGTGTCCATCACGGATTCGAATGAGATTGTATGCTCCTTTCAGGTCCAATTTTGAAAAATAGGTAGCTCCACGCACCTGCTCAATGAGCTCAGGGATAAGCGGTAGAGGATAGCGATCTTTTATTGTAATAGCATTCAATTGCCTATAGTCGATGATAGGCCTGAGACTTGAGTCCTTATTGCGGACAAAAAAGAGTCCTGCTGCTGTGGAAGAAGTGAAAGGTCTAATAAAACCTTTTTCCAAATTCTCATCCAAATAGTCTTTGAGATGGGAAAGTTCATCCTGTGAATGAGGATAAACATGACCGAACGGCAATTTGCTATTTGGGAGTAGATCAATGCTACAATCATAGTCTCGATGGGGAGGTAGTGCTTGAGCATTTTTCTCAAGAAAAACCTCAGAGAGATCCTGATAACATAGTGGTGCAATCTCATCTGTCACCACAGACAGGATCTTCCCGAAAGACGGGAGGTTACACGTACCCTCGCAATAGCAAGAGAGGAAGGTCAGGGTCCGTTCCTTCCAATCTATGGTTGGTTGATGTGTGTGCAACCAGGGAAGTCCCAAAACAATGGGAAAGTGGGGTGAAGGTATTAGATCGAAGGTAGTGGTCTCCATATGAGACCCGTTAGTAGTGACTAGGAGTGCCTGTGTCTGATCAGTGATCGGACCAGAGGATAAAGGAACACCGTTAATAAGACTCACTGAGACAGGTTTAAGTTTAGAAATAATAGGAACTTTATTTAAAGCAGCAAAACGTATGTCAATATAATTTCCACAAGATCCTGTGTCAATCATGGCTTTAGTAGTAATCCTGTTCTGGTCCCACTGTAATGTTAAGCAAACAGAAAGGTAAGGGTTAGTGATTGAAGTTGTCAATCCCCCTAGGAGGACATGTGAACACTCACCCTTCTTTTTGTAGACTAGGGGACAGACGTTTATCTTGTGATCCGGGGATGCACAGTACAAGCAGAGATTACCAGATCGTCTTCTGGCTCTTTCCATAGTTGATAGAGGTGGGCGTATTGTTCCTACCTCCATAGGAACGGGGTCAACGGCCGAAATCCGAGAAGAACTGGATAATGGCATTCCCATTTTCTCAGCCTTTCTTTCTCGTAGTCTTCTATCTATGGTGATACTGAGTTGTATCAATGCATCCAGGGTTTTTGGCAGATCCGCTCGGGCGAGCTCGTCTTTAACGGCCTCTGATAGGCCAAGCCTAAATTGGGTTTTCAGAGATGCATCATTCCATTCTGAATCAAGGGTCCATCTCTTGAATTCTGCGACAAAGTCTTCTACAGGTCTCCCACCTTGTTTCAAGGATCTTAATTGAAGATCGGCAGTACTCTGCCTATTGGGATCATCATATAGGCTAGTGAGTTCTGCTAGGAACAAGGCATAGGAGTTGAGAAGCTGATCGCTTTTCTCAAAAAGAGAGTCTGCCCAGGCCCGAGGATCGCCTGTTAGGTAAGAAATAATAGTACAAACCTTAATGTGATCAGGAAGGTAGGTACGGGGTTTTAGCAAGAAAAGTAACTCACATGCGTTTTTAAATTCGCGAAATTTTTTGCGATCGCCTGTAAATACCAAAGGAGGATTTATTTTGGGTTCAGGGGACTGAGCAGTGGTAAGTTGTGTCAGTCTAATTACCTGCTGCGACAGAGCCTGATTGTCTTCTTTTAATTCAGCAAGTGCGTGTATTAACGCAGTTACTTGCTGTTTTAATTGTGTCACCTGAGTGGTTATTTCTGCTGAATCCATTTGTGGTTCGTTCAATCTGTAACGCTCCTGCGTTTTATGTATGATGTGGATTTTCAGCTGCAGAAATATTCCACTTCAGTAGTCATGTAGAGAAACGCTGAGACACCAATCCCAACTCCCAATGACTCATCATGTGTGGATGATCTCAATTCAGCAAGTAAATACACACACTCAATAAGATGTTTCCTAGAGTGACTTATGTATATAGTAACACAGTGATGATAGGCTGAAGAGACAGGTTGGATAGAGATGGTAGATGACAGACACTTGAAAGGAAATGTTCTTGAAAATAAGATAGTAGTAATAGTCCTTAGTATGCAGAGCTAGATAGTGTAAGCTTTAGTATGAAGGTTATAGAGGTTTCCCCTGTGGGGTACTTATCACTAATAGCAATGTAGCAGAGGAGAGGTTCGGCAAGAGCAGATGATCCGGTAGCGGGATATAGGGATCAGCGCAGCGTGGTTCCGACAGCGAGGTATGCTTGCAAGCATGAGAGCTTCAAGACAGGTTAGCATCAAGGCACAAAGCAGTTTGAACGAACACATGTGAGTGAGAGACGGCGATCTAAATAGCCATCCAGTCCGGCGCTCAGTGATGACAGCATCAGTCTTAAAGGTGTATGCGCACCTTACCAAAAGAGAATGGTGGGGCGCATACACTTATGAAAGAGTAATTAGGGTACCCAAAGGTACCAGAACATTACAGGTAGTGAATCCCTTGGATGGTGGTAATTCCACTATGAAGTCTAAAGAAACAACTTCCCATGGAACTTTGGGTATTGGTAGATTGCAAAGTAAACCAGAAGATTTTGTAGTGTCAATTTTGGACCTTGCACAGATGTCACATGAAGAAATTAATTTTTGTACAGACGTCTTCATCCCAGGCCACCAAAATTGCCTAGTGAGCAAATTAAATGTCTTAGTCATACCCATATGTCCTGCCATAGGTACGTCATGGGATAACTCCAAGATTTTGGTACGCATACCGGGAGGTATGTAGAGTTTGTCGTTAAAGTAGCGGAAGCCTTCTGCATCAGTACTTAGTTGAGGTGGTGATGAATCCAGTCTTAGACTGTGCAGAATCTCTTCCTTTAAGGGACGAACAACACCAATAATACGGTCATGGGGTATTATAGGTAATGAAGGAATTTCGGCACAGTTATGTTCGGTTAACCGTGATAACGCATCTGCCTTCTTGTTTTTGTCTGCAGGTGTATAGGTCACTAAGAAATTGAATCTTAGGAAGAATAGCGACCAACGTACCTGTCGGTGGGAAAGGGTCTTGTTGGTCTGGAGATATTGGAGGTTTTTATGGTCTGTATATATGAGTATTGGCAAGCGGGTGCCCTCAAGTAGATGTCCCCAATTCTCCAGTGCCAACTTCATGGCAAGTAACTCTTTTTCACCCACTGGGTAGTTCACCTCTGGGTTACTTAGTGATTTAGAGAAGAAGGCAACTGGATGAAGTGGTGAAGTATTCGTAGGTCGTTGGGAAAGAACTGCTCCTACAGCCATATTTGACGCATCTACCTCCAGGATGTATTGGAGGGATGGGTCTGGATGGCGTAGTATGGGAGCGGTAATGAAGCTTGATTTCAACAAGCTGAACGCTTTATTTGCTTCTTCAGACCATTTAAATGTTTGCTTAACACTTGTAAGTTGTGTGAGTGGTCTCACAATAGACGAGAAGTTCTTGATGAACTTCCTATAGAAGTTTGAGAATCCAAGAAATCGTTGTAAGGCCTTACGAGTTGTTGGTACAGGCCAATCCAGAATACAGGATATCTTGCTCATATCCATCTTGATGCTGTTCTTGGATATGATGTATCCTAAGAATAACACCTCTTCCTTATGGAATAGGCATTTCTTCAGTTTTACGTACAAGTTGTGTGCGAGCAATCTGGACAACACAAGTCTTACATGTCTTTTATGTTCAGACAAGGATTGAGAGTAAATGAGTATATCGTCCAGATATACTACAACACAGACATCGAGTAGATCTCGGAAGATGTCGTTTATGAACTGCTGAAATGCTGCGGGAGTATTACACAACCCAAACGGCATCACTAGATATTCGAATAGTCCGTATCTAGTTCTGAATGCCGTCTTCCACTCATCCCCACTACGGATGCGGATGAGATTGTAAGCCCCTTTAGGTCTAACTTTGAGAAGTAAGTGGCTCCACGCACTTGTTCAATCAGTTCCGGGATGAGAGGTAAGGGATAGCGATCCTTTATCGTAATAATATTTAATTGCCTATAGTCAATAATAGGCCGAAGGCTTAAATCCTTATTGCGGACAAAGAAAAGTCCTGCAGCTGTAGAGGAAGTAGAGGGTCTAATGAACCCTTTCGCTAAGTTCTCATCCAAGTATTCCTTGAGATGAGAAAGTTCATCCTGAGAAAGAGGATAAACATGACCGAAAGGTAGCTTACTATTAGGGAGTAGGTCAATAGAACAATCGTAGTCCCTATGGGGAGGCAACACTTGAGCATTTTTCTCAAGGAAGACTTCTGATAAATCCTGATAGCATGGTGGTGGTGTAATTTCCTCTGACACCATGGACAGGATTTTCTTTTGAGATTGGAGGTTACACGTGGTCTCGCAATAGTGAGAAGGGAAGGTTAGGGACCGTGTCTTCCAATCAATAGTTGGTTGATGTATATGTAACCAGGGAAGTCCCAAAATAATGGGAAAATGTGGTGAGGGTAACACATCAAACGTGGTGGTCTCAACATGAGACTCGTTAGCAGTAGCAAGGAGTGCTTGTGTCTGAGTGGTAATTGGACCAGAAGATAACGGAATACCGTTAATCAAACTAACAGAGACAGGTTTGGGTTTTGAAATAATAGGTATTTTATTTAAAGCAACAAAACTAGTGTCAATGTAGTTCCCACAAGATCCTGTGTCGATCATGGTCTTGGTGGTGATCCTAATTTGGTCCCACTGTAGGATCAAACGAATAAAGAGATAGGGATTAGTAAAAGAAGTCGTTAATCCCCCCAGCAAGATCTGTGAACACTCACCCTTTTTCTTGTGGACAAGGGGACAAACGCTTATCAAATGTTTGGCGGAGGCGCAGTACATACAGAGATTTTCTGTTCTTCTCCTGGCCTTTTCAGTGGACGATATTGGTGGGCGGATGGTTCCTACCTCCATAGGAGTAGGATCGAAGGACGACTCCGAGAAGGGTTGGGTAATGGGATTCCCATTTTCTCAGCCTTCCTCTCTCGCAATCGTCTGTCTATTTTGATACAAAGTTGTATCAAGGCATCCAAGGTGCCAGGTAAATCCGCTCGGGCGAGCTCGTCTTTTATGGCTTCAGATAACCCAAGCCTGAACTGGGTTCGCAGAGATGCATCATTCCACCCTGAATCAAGGGTCCATCTCTTGAACTCTGCTACGAAATCTTCAACAGGTCTCCTTCCTTGTTTTAAAGCCCTCAATTGGCTGTCAGCAGTACTCTGCCTATTAGAGTCTTCATATAGGCTAGAGAGCTCTGCTAAAAACGTAGGATAGGAGTTGAGAAGAGGGTCATTTTTCTCAATAAGAGAGTCTGCCCAAGCCCGTGGATCACCTGACATATATGATATAGTGGTGCAGACTTTTAATTGGTCTGTAGTGTAAGTACGAGGTTTTAGATTAAAAAGCAATTGACATGCGTTTTTAAATTCACGGAATTTTTTCCGATCACCCGTAAACACTTGTGGAGGGTTTATTTTGGGCTCATGGGGTTGGGCAGCAGTGAGCTGTGAAACAAGGGCTATCTGCTGTCTCAAGGTCTGGTTTTCATTTTTCACTCCAGTAAGTGAAAGAATTAATGAATCTACCTTTTGTGATAGTTGTATCACATGTGTAGCTATTTCCGCTGAATCCATTTTTCAGGTTCGTGCAATCTGTAACGCTCCGGCGTTTATGTGTGTGGTGTGGATTTGCAGCTGCGGAAGTTACACTAAGTAGTCATGTAGAGATGTGTTGAACTACCATATCCAACTCTCAAGACTCATCATTGTGCATCAGCCTGTCTCAGCAAGCACATACACAAACACAGACACTCATTAAAGATGTTCCTGGAGTGATATGTTTATATGTGAAAGTATAGAGGTGATACTGAGGGGACAGGCATGGATAGTGATAGCAATGGTAAGAGGTAACAGATGGTGATAGTAAGCACTTAGGATAGCAATCATGTACAGGTAACAGGTGGTAGTGAAGAGCAGATGAAGTGTACAGGAGATGCTAGGCTAGTGCAGTGACAAGATGGTAATAGGCTCAAGAGCTTGCAATCTAAGTAGCGGTGCAGATGTTAGATGTAACAGTATAGTTCTTAGAGTAGCAATTGTCTTTAGTAAGCAGAGTAGTAGTGAAAGTAGATTAGGAAGGTATTCCCCTGTTGGGTACTTATCACTGGTAGGTTTGTAAGGAGAGGGTTTCGGCGGTGAGGTAATGATCTTGTAGCGAGATACAAGATGTTGTAGCAAGTCTTCGCTCAATCCAGGTATTAGGGAATAGCTTGAGGATTCGGCAGCGTTAGGTAATGCTGTAGCAAGCGGTTTGCACGAACACATGTGAGTGAATGCCGGCGGTTGAAATAGCCGCTCAGAGCGGCACTCACTGATGAGGTCATGGAATTTAAAGGGACAGGTACTAGATGCGTTCCACCTATCTATATGGTGGAACATAATGTACAAATAATAGGCTGGAAGGGTACCGCAGGTACCAGGATCTTACACATGGCAGCTCACCAAGAGGACATGGCAGGCTGGAATCAAAGACGCCAGCAGCCAATGGAGGCCATCGGTTTGGAGGAAACCGAGTATGTGTGCAGGGCTGAGCTGGATGCCTTGCAATGGAAAATGGAAGAAAAGGAACACGCCCTGGAGTTGCTTAGGATGGAGCATAGAAACGTGCAGGCTCAGGTGTTCCAGTGGGAAGAATCCACTGCGCTTCTTTTTTCCGAGTTGCACAAACGCAGAGAGACTATAGTTGGAGAAAGATACCATCCTCATGGAAAAGGAAAGTGAAATTCAGACTTTGCATAAGCAAAGTATGTGTGAAATGTTGGAGTTGCGTAATCAGCTGGAAAAAAGTCTTCAGTGTTTGGAAGCTACAAAAATAGACCTGCAGGGGGCGCAGGAACAGAATGTTGCTCTGAAAACGACATTGTCTCTCAGCGACAACGAGAAAAGTGAAAGAGAGGCTAAATTACTGATTACTGTGTATGAGCTCACCACTTTGAGCAATGTGGTAGATAAATTACGTGCAGACTGTGAAAGTTGGAAAGGGGAAGCCCAACGTGTCCAGCAGCAGTTAAAGGAGAAAGAAGCCTGTGTGGCAGAATTACAGTCTCATTCCCAGAAACTAGCCAATGAGGTGAAGGCTCTTATGCAGGGAAAAGGAGATTGTGAACACAAGAGAAAAAAAGTAGAGGCACAGCTGCAGGAATCGCAAGTCAAAGTGTCAGAAGGTGACCGATTGTGTGTTAAGCTGTCATAGAAGGCAAACCGACTGCAGGTTGAGTTGGACAATGTTACAAATCAGCTTTCTCAAGCAGACAGAAAATTTAGAAAAATTGCCAAGGATTTTTCTATCTTGGAATCGCAGCTGCAAGACACGCAGGAACTCTTACAGGAAGAGAGGTGTCAAAGGCTGAGTTTTAGCACAAAGCTCGAACAAATGGAAGATGAGAAAAATGGCTTCCTGGAACAATTTACAGAGGAGGAGGAAGCAAAGAAAAACCTATCAGAGCAAGTCGCAACATTGAAAGCTCAGATAGCGGTTATGAAAAACGCATGGAAGAAAGCATTTGTTCATTAGAGAGTGTTGAAGTTGTGAAAAAGAAACTGCAGAAAGACCTGGAAGTTGCTAATCAACGCTATGAGAAAAAAACAGCTGCTTATGACAAGCTTGAGAAGACCAAGACAAGACTTCAGCAGGAATTGGATGAACTGAGTGTGAATCTGGATCACCAGAATCAGATTGTGTCCAACCTGGAGAAGAAGCAAAATAAGTTTGATCAGATGCTTGGTGAGGAGAAGACTGTGTCTGCAAAATATGCAGAAAAACGCGACCGTGCAAAAACGGAGGCGCGTGATAACGAGAGCAAAGCCCTGTTCTTGGCTCGCTCCTTGGAGGAAGCTCTAGAGTGTAAGGTTGAACTAGAGAGAGTTAACCAACAGCTGTGTACAGAAATGGAAGATTTGGTCAGCTCCAAAGATGATGTTGTGAAAAGCGTTCAGGAGCTAGAAAAGTCTAAGCGAGCCTTAGAACAGCAAGTAGAAGAGATGAAGATTCCGTTGCAGGAACTGGAAGAGGAATTACAGGCAACAGAGGATCTGTCCCAAAGAGGGGATAGTGTGCCTGATGCAGTTTTTAAAAGGATCAGAGTTTTGGGGTCTGTCCTGAGTGAGCCTCAGAAATGTGATGACATGTGGCTTGAATCACCCCTTTGGAATAAACCGTTCCTTCAAAAACTTCAAGCATTGGAAATAGTATCATTAGAACTTCAGCAAACGGAGGAGCTGTGTAAGAAATGTGATGATTTCTCAGTTCAAGCTGAAAAGCTAGTGGAGAAAACTAAAGCGGAGAAAACTAAAGCAAGTGATATAAAGCTGGGAGAAAAAAGCAAACACCACCTAGTGGAGAAAACTAAGGCTATTGGTGAAAACGTGAAGCAAATGAATAAGTGCCTTTCAGGGAATATTTCCAAAATGGAACTGGTGAAAGATAAGTGGCAGAAGTTTGATCCTGATCTTGAGATACATTCCATGTGGAGTTCAGATAAAGAAAAGGAACCAGGTGACCTTGAGTGGTCAAATAGTTCAGCAGAAAGTGCATTGAAGAAACCTGTAATAGACTGTGTTGTTGCCTTTGACCCCTATGTTGGTGGAAGGAAAGTTGATGATGGTCTGGTTGGCTACTTCTGTGAAGAGTTTGGCAAGAAATATAAACTGGATATCAAATCAAATAGTAGGCCTTTACTGCGACTCGCTCAGGAGGGCGAAAAGTTTAAGAAGTGGATGAGTGCAAATGCTTCAGATCTGCCTCTGAATATGAAATGTTTGGTGAATGATATTGATGTCTCTGGAAAAAGGAACAGGGGTCACTTTGAAGAAATGTGTGACAGCCTGTTGTCGCAAATGGAAAATCCTCTGCACAGCATCTTAGAGCAAGCTAAGCTCAAGACACAAAGAGTCAATGATTGTGTACAGCTGTATGGAGAGGCAACTCCAGTCACAGAGGGACGTCAAGAGTCCCTACTTGGAACAAAGCTTAGTGAAGCAGAGGTTCTCAAAGTTTTGTGGAAAACCTTTATGGATTGCAGAGAGAGGCGGCTCAAGAATGTTGAAGACATTAAGACTAGCACAATTGAGTTGCCTATGGATCACGGTCCCCCATGGCGGTTAGGACAAACTTGTATGCAGGACAAACTTGAGAAGGAGCTAAATGATGCCAAAAAGGCAGTTGAGGAATATGTATATGAGAAATCTGTCAATGAAGATGACAGAAACAGTTTCATCCTGAAGCTTGAAAATACAGAGAATTGGCTATATGAAGATGGAGAGGATCAGCCAAAACAAGTGTATGTGGACAAGCTGACGGACTTGGAGAGAGAGCCACCCCTGCAGGCCTTTCAACAGAGGTTGGCAGTTGTAAATTCATGTCGGCATGGAGGACAATGGCTGATGGAGAGAGCCGAGCAGATTGCTCAGAAGGATGTATCTCTGGCAGCTGAAGCAGACAAAGAATTGAATGGTCTGAACATTACTTGGGAAGATACTGAGAGGCTTATCAGTGAGAGTCAAGAGCAATGCCAGACACATGCGTGTTTGGAAAACTGTGTCCCAACCCCAGGCTTGAGACAAGGGGGGGGATATGTAACAGGAAGTCAGGTAAATCTGTGAGTGTTGTCACAGATCAGAGATACAATTCACCAATTACTATAGGGTGTCGGCTGCAGAAGCCAGAAGAAATGTCTAAAGACGCTGAACAGGCTTCAGCTGTTCAGAATGAGGGAGTTAAGGCTTCTATAATTTTCCAAAGGAAGTCTGAGGATTGCTGCCTCCGGAAGCTGTCTCCTGAAGCCATGTGGGCTGGGAGAAGGAGGACAGTCAGATGTGTGCCTCCCGACAAGCTGGTGAGCATGGGAGAAGACCCCCTGAAGTGATGTGCGCTAAGGAGGGTAACCAAGTGTGAAGACATCTCAAAGGTGAGAAAACAAACTATTTCTATGTGAAAGAAATAAAGGAATGTTTGCCATGTGAAGAGGCAAGCCAAGAGACATTCTCATTGTGATGAGTTAAGGACATGTTCAATGGACATTTTTGCTGTGTGAAGAGATTATAAATGGACTATTGAGTGTCCGCTGTAGGACAAGAAAGTCTGCCCAACAGTAGGTTGGAGACAGACTCTTAGGTAGGTTCCAGAGTGAGTAGGTAGCCGCCCACAGAGGCAAGGATTTATTTCGTCTTTTATTTTATTTTGCTGTTTTTGATGCTTGCAGTCTGGTGAAGAAAAAGAATTACTAAACCAAACTGTTGTTTGCAAGCACTTATCGGCTATCTTCTTGTGAAAACGCACCCCCCAAGGGGTCATCCACACCCGCCACCGAGCTAATCCCTTACAATGTTTATATGGATATGATGATTTTCTGTCAACACCCACATTTATTCTAAATAAATTTCACTTTTTACTATATATAACTCTTCTCTTGAGAGATTTCTACTGTAACCTATAAAGTCCCACCAAACCAAGGGGGTTTCCTTTTTCAATTTATGACGGGATTACGGTAACTCATTACCTTGCAGTTATCTACAATATCTTACACTAAAGGCACTAATAACTAAGTTTGTTTGGAAAAATAAAAAATCAAGGATAAAATACACAACATTAAGCAGAAATAAAAACGAGGGGGGACTTGCACTACCAGACATTAAAAAATATTACCAAGCTTCAATTCTTACACGGGTGATGGAATGGGGAAAAATAGAAAGTAGGAAAAATTGGGTTAAAATTGAAAACACAATAAGTGGTACGAAGTTAGGTAAAATCATTTGGATACCACCAAAATATAGAGAGTTGAAGAAAGATACACACATTATTACTCGACAGGCACTAAAAATGTGGGATGTAATTTACACTAGAGGGAAAGGGGAGTACAATTCACCATTAATCCCTCTACAGGACACAAAATTTTTCACTCCGGGGAAGAGAAAGCACATGGGAATTGGTTAGGAGAAGGAGATATTAGATTAAAAGACATAATGGAGAAGGGGAAAATATGTACGTTTTCTGAACTTAAAAATAAGAAAATCATTTGGAGCTTAGATGAGTGGAGACACCGCCAACTTAGACACTTTGTGGCCTCTCTAACCCAGCCAATCAGAGGAATAAATGAGCTTAACCCATATGAACAAATATGCACATCCGAAAAAAACAAGAATAACATCTCAAACATATATAAAATATTGAATGAGGATGAGCAGATAGCTCAGTTAATGGTGGAGAAATGGGAGAGTGAATAGGGTAATCGAAGAAAGGGAACTCAGTGGGATAAATGTTTAAAGCTAGCTCACAATTCAGCGATAGATATAAGTACAGCAGAAATGAACTATAAATTGATATCCAGGTGGTATAAAACCCCAGACAGAGTAGGGAGATATCATCCGGAGTCCTCAAAACTCTGCTGGAGAGGTTGCGAGGTAGTGGGCACTATGACACACCTGTGGTGGGAATGTCCAAAAATCAAGAAATACTGGAAGGAGGTATTATTATCAATTAAAAAAATTACCAACATAGAGGTTAAAGAGGACCCATGGATATGCCTTTTCCACGGGACGAATATGTCAGTATTAAAAAACTTTAATCCCCCACCTATTAAACTCAGCAAAAAGTTTAATACCATTAAAATGGAAGAAAACAGAAGCTCCTACATTCAAAGAATGGGTGGTACGAGTGGAGAGAACAAGAAAACTAGAGCCATTAAAGCCATGGGGTGAACAGGAACAGGAGTACGAAAACAGAGTAGAGATGTGGGAGGTATGGCAAGAATATATAAGGGTTAATTGATGGACTTCTGAATGGGGAGGGGGGGGTTGGAGGGAGGAAATTAAGAATGTTTTTTTCGTATTTTGCACATAGTTTTGCCCCCCCCCCCCCCCACATATGGGAGGGATGGAAAAAATCTATTTTGTATGTTGAAAATCTTTAATAAAAAAAAATTTTTTGTAATTTTTTGTAAATTTTGTAATGCTAAATGTTCGGTGTCAGATAGATTGGAGGGTATGAGGCATTTTTTAGAAGTCTTTTTGACTGTCTTCTCCAATTTCGCTATGTCTCTAACAACCTGCTGTACGAAGATGGCAATGTTGGGGTTCATATTTAATGGAGGAAATTTGGTGGAAGGTTTCTTGAAAGAGTGGGGTTTAAACGAAGACTCTGCCTCAACATTGTCAAGGAGTTCCTCTAGATCAATTCGATCGATGAGGTCGAGTGTATTGTTCTCCTCATATAGCAGGGTTAAATCCCGTAGGGCCTTAAATTCGCGCATGCTGTTTTTTGACCAATCTGTACTGTCAGCATTGGTGTTGGATCTGTCATACATACATTTGAGGAGTAGCCAACGGGCAAAAAGATGTAAGTCAGTAATGACTTCAAACGAGTCAAAGTTCTGTTCGGGACAGAAACTTAGACCTCTGGATAACACCTGTGTCTCTGTGGGGGTCAGGGCATGCGAGGACAGATTCACCACATTGAGTGTGTTATCTAAGTCATTTTGACAAAAAAAAATTCAGACCGTTGGTGACCAAATGCAGTTAGTTTGACTAAAAAAGGCTTTTTAGACACTTAGAGACCAAAATAGAGTCATTTTGACCCAAAAATTTTTTTCAGGCCATTGGTTTACCAAATGCAGATATCTTGTCTAAAAGCGGCTTTTTAAGACTCTAAAAGACGAAAATACAGTCATTTTGACTAAAAAATGTTTTCAGACCTTTGGTGACCAAATGCAGTTATTTTGACTAAAAAAAGGCTTTTTGGACACTTGGAGACCAAAATAGAGTCATTTTGACCAAAAACATTTTTTCAGGCCATTGGAGACCAAATGCAGTTATCTTGTCTAAAACCGGCGTTTTAAGACTCTAAAAGACGAAAATACAGTCATTTTGACTAAAATAGTTTTTCAGGCCATTGGTTTACCAAATGTAGTTATCTTGTCTAAAACTGGCGTTTTAAGATTCTAAAAGACGAAAATACAGTCATATTGACTAAAAACATTTTTCAGACCTTTGGTGACCAAATGCAGTTAATTTGACTGAAAAAGGCTTTTTAGACACTTGGAGACCACAATTGAGTCAATTTGACCCAAAAAAATGTTTCAGGCCATTGGTTACTAAATGCAATTATCTTGTCTAAAACCGGCTTTTTAAGACTCTAAAAGACGAAAATACAGTAATTTTGACTATAAAACAATTTTCAGACCTTTGGTGACCAAATGCAGTTATCTTGACTAACAAAGGCTTTTTAGACACTTGGAAACCAAAATAGAGTCATTTTGACCAAAAAACTTTTTTTCAGGCCATTGGTGACCAAATACAGTTATCTTGTCTAAAAACGAGCGTTTTAAGACTCTAAAAGACAAAAATACAGTCATTTTGACTAAATTTTTTTTCAGACCATTGGTGATCAAATGCAGTTATTTTGACTAAAAAAGGCTTTTTAGACACTTGAAAACCAAAATAGAGTCATTTTGACCAAAAAAAATTTCAGGCTATTGGTTACCACATGCAGTTATCTTGTCTAAAAGCGGCTTTTTAACCCTCCTCTTATGTTAGAATTCCATTACTATCCATGATGTTTAGGGTCGGTTTTGACCCGTGTTTTAAATCAGCCATAAAATACCCTCTGAATAATTATTTATCATCAAATTTGTTTCTTACCTCTTGGTTACCTTGTTAGGCTTCTTTATCCTTGAAAAGATTAGTTTTAATATTTTTGGTGTGACCCCTTAGGACCATTCTTTTGATAGCATACCTCTCATTTTCAAATTTAAAAAATGGTAAAATAAAGTCAGCAACTCTGAAATGTATTTGTCCTATGTTTCTTCACTTTATTTAGAGAAGCAGACAAGCAGGAAAAGAGATAGGCCCCTCCCTAAATACAGCTCACAGGGTTGAGAGGTGATTGGCTGTCAGTGTTACTAATCAGAGAGAGTGTTTATGATTTCAGTTTTGGCACTTATTAGTGTCCTAAAATCCTATATTATAACTGGGTCAGAATTGACCCTAACACCATGAACGTCTTAATTTTCACCACAGTATTTTATAATTTAGTGAAAAGGATTATTTTTCTATTACATTGTTTAAATAGAGGTTCCTGACAAAGTAAAAAAATCTTGATGCAATAAACAAATTTATGTGATACTTATAGACATTCAAAACCTGAAAACGGGTCGGTTCTGTAACGTTCATGCGTTTTTGTTAGTGGATGGATTTACAGCTGCAGAATTATTACACTCAGTAGCCTTGTAGAGAATCTGTTGAACCAACATATCCAACTCTCAGGACTTCATCACCGTGTACAGCCTGTTATACCATATATATTAATAGATGTTTAATGGAGGGATAGAATATATGAGGATATATAGATGAGAGACAGGCTATTATATGGTGAGCACTAGAAGTAGTAATAGGAGAGTTGCAGGTGATGGTGAAGCAGATAGGTTCTGATGTCAAGTATAGTGCAGATGGTAAGAGGACACAGATGGAGTATACTTAGACAGAGTAACCTAGTGCAAGGATAGTTGAAGGTAGTCCCAAGAGCTAACAGTCTATGCAGATGATAGTGAATAGATAGATACAGATAGTCTTGGTAATTGCAGTAGATGACAGTAGGAGATTGGTTAGTAAGAATCCCCTGCGGGGTACTTATCACTTAGAAAGGTTTAGTAGTAACAGTGTCCATTGGAGAAGGGTGATCCCGTAGCGAGATACGGATCACCAGCGAGGTTTCCGGCTTCAGGTTCAGCGAGGGAGAATGTCAGCAGCTCCGACTTCACAGGAAGAGGTGCGGTGAACATGTGGTTTGAACGAGCGATGAGTGAAAGCAAACCGGCGATTGAAATAGCCGCTCATAGCGGCGCTCGGCAATGATGTCATCCGGTCTTAAAGGTATATGCGTCTCTTGTTATACAAGATGGGACGCAATTAGCAGAGGAGAAATATGGAGACAAGGGTACCAGAGGTACCAGAACATTACAGGTTCTGACCCTAACATAAGAGGAGGGTTAAGACTCTAAAAGATGAAAATAAGGTCATTTTGACAAAAAAATTTCAGACCTTTGGTGACCAAATGCAGTTATTTTGACTACAAAAGGCTTTTTAGACACTGAGACACCAAAATAGAGTCATTTTGAACAAAAATATTTTTTCAGGCCATTGGTTCACCAAATGCAGTTATCTTATCTAAAACCGGCGTTTTAAGACTCTAAAAGACGAAAATACAGTCATTTTGACTAAAAACGTTTTTCAGACCTTTGGTGACCAAATGCAGTTATCTTGACTAAAAAAGGCTTTTTAGACACTTGGAGACAAAAACTGAGTCATTCTGACCCAAAAAAATGTTTCAGGCCATTGGTTACCAAATGTTTCAGGCCATTGGTTACCAAATATCTTGTCCAAAGCCCGCCTTTTAAACTCTAAAAGACGAAAATACAGTCATTTTGACAAAAAAAATTTCAGACCTTTGGTGACCAAATGCAGTTATTTTGACTTAAAAAAGCTTTAAGAAAAAAATTTTCAGGCCATTGGTTACGAAATGCAATTATCTTGTCTAAAACCGCATTTTTAAGACTACCCTGAATGCACCCGATCTCGTCTGATCTCGGAAGCTAAACAGGGTCGGGCCTGGTTAGTACCTGGATGGGAGAATGCCTGGGAATACCAGGTGCTGTAGGCTTTTGGCTTTTCCTTTATTCGTTGGCTTTCTTTTTGTTTCTCCTGATGTGCCATCTTGCCATGGCCAAGTTCAAAGGGGTCGAGGGTGGCACTGGTGATCGCCTACGGCCACATCACCCTGAACGTGCCCAATCTTGTCTGATCTTGGAAGCTAAGCAGGGTCGGGCCTGGTTAGTACCTGGATGATACACCGCCTGGGAATAACAGGTGATGTTGGCTTTTGGCATTTCCTTTATTTGTTGGCTTTCTTTTTGTTTCTCCTGATGTGCCATCTTGCCATGACCTAGTTCAAAGGGGTCGAGGGTGGCAATTGTGATCGCCTACAGCAACATCACCCCGAACGTGCCTGATCTCATCAGAAGCTAAGCAAGGTTGGGCCTGGTTAGTACCTGGATGGGAGACCGCCTGAGAATACCAGGTGCTGTAGGCTTTTGGCTTTTTCTTTATTCGTTGGCTTTCTTTTTGTTTCTCCTGAGGTGCCATCTTGGCATGGCCATCTTGGCATGGCCAAGTTCAAAGGGGTCGAGGGTGGCAGTTGTGATCGCCTACGGCCACATCACCCCGAACACGCCCGATCTCGTCTGATCTTGGAAACTAAGCAGGGTCGGCCTGGTTAGTACCTGGATGGGAGATCGCCTGGGAATACCAGCTGCTGTTGGCTTTTGGCATTTCCTTTATTCGTTGGCTTTCTTTTTGTTTCTCCTGAGGTGCCATCTTGCAATGGCCAAGTTCAAAGGGGTTGAGGGTGGTAGTGGTGATCGCCTACAGCCACATAACCCTGAACATTCCCGATCTAGTCTGATCTCGGAAGCTAAGCAGCGTCGTGCTTGGTTAGTACCTGGATGGGAGACCGCCCTAGAATACCAGGTGCTGTAGGCTTTTGGCTTTTCCTTTATTCGTTGGCTTTCTTTTTGTTTCTCTTGAGCTGCCATCTTGCCATGGCCAAGTTCAAAGGGGTCGAGGGTAGCAGTGGTGATCGCCTATGTCCACAATACCCTGAAACTGTCCTATCTCTCTTGTCTTCGTAAGATAAGCAGGGTCGGGCCTGATTAGTACCTGGATGGTAGACCGCCTGGGAATATGAGGTGCCGTAGGCTTTTGGCTTTTCCTTTATTCGTTGGATTTCTTTTTGTTTCTCTTGAGGTGCCATCTTGCCATGGCCAAGTTCAAAGGGGTCGAGGGTGGCAGTGATGATCGCCAACAGCCACATCACTAGGAACGCGCCCGATCTCGTCTGCTCTCGGAAGCTAAGCAGAGTGGGGCCTGGTTAGTACATGGATGGGAGAGCGCCTGGCAATACGAGGTGCCGTAGGCTTTTGGCTTTTCCTTTATTCGTTGGCTTTCTTTTTGTTTCTCTTGAGGTGCCATCTTGCCATGGCCAAGTTCAAAGGGGTCAAGGGTGGCAGTGATGATTGCCAACAGCTACATCACCCTGAACGTGACCGATCTCATCTGATTTTGGAAGCTAAACAGGGTCGGGCCTGGTTAGTACCTGGATGGGAGAGCATCTGGGAATACCAGGTGCTGTAGGATTTTGGCTTTTCCTTTATTCGTTTGCTTTCTTTTTGTTTCCCCTGAGGTGCCATCTTGCCATTGCCAAGTTCAAAGGGGTCGAGGGTGGCAGTGGTGATCGCCTATGTCCATATCACCCTGCACATGCCCGATCTTGTCTGATCTCAGAAGCTAAGCAGGGTCAGGCCTGGTTTGTACATGGATGGGAGACCGCCGGGGAATACCAGGTGCTGTAGGCTTTTGGCTTTTCCTTTATTCGTTGGCTTTCTTTTTGCTTCTCCTGAGGTGCCATCTTGCCATGGCCAAGTTCAAAGAGGTCGAGGGTGTCAGTGGTGATCGCCTATGGCCACATCACCCTGAATGCGCCCAATCTCATGTGATTTTGGAAGCTAAGCAGGGTCGGGCCTGGTTAGTACCTGAAAGGGAGACCGCCTGGGAATACCAGGTGCTGTAGGCTTTTGTTTTTTCCTTTATTCGTTGGCTTTCTTTGTGTTTCTCCTTAGGTGCCATCTTGCCATGGCCAAGTTCAAAGGGGTCGAGGGTGGCGTTGGTGATCGCCTATGTCCATATCACCCTGCACTTGCCCGATCTCGTCTGATCTCAGATGCTAAGTAGGGTCGGGTCTGGTTAGTATCTGGATGGGAGACCGCCTGGGAATATCAGGTGCTGTAGGATTTTGGCTTTTCCTTTATTTGTTTGCTTTCCTTTTGTTTCTCCTGAGGTGCCATCTTGCCATGGGCAAGTACAAAGGGGTCGAGGGTGGCAGTGATAATCCCCTACGGCCACATCACCCTGGACACGCCTGATCTCTTCTGATCTCAGGAGCTAAGCAGGGTCAGGCCTGGTTAGTACATGGATGGGAGACCGCCTGGGAATACCAGGTGCTGTAGGCTTTTGGCTTTTTCTTTATTCATTGGCTTTCTTTTTGTTTCTCCTGAGGTGCCATCTTGCCATGGCCTAGTTCAAAGGGGTCGAGGGTGGCAGTGGTGACTGCCTATGGCCACATCATCCTGAACGTGCCTGATCTTGTCTGATTTTGGAAGCTAAGCAGGGTCAGGCCTGAATAGTACCTGGATGGGAGACCGCCTGGGAATACCAGGTGCTGTAGGCTTTTGGCTTTTGCTTTCTTTTTGTTTCTCTTGAGGTGCCATCTTGCCATAGGCAAGTTCAAAGGGGTCGAGGGTGGCAATGATAATCGCTTATGGCCACATCACCCTGAACGCGCCTGATCTCGTCCCATCTTGGAAGCTAAGCAGAGTCAGGCCTGGTTAGTACCTGGATGGGAGACCAGCTGGGAATACCGGGTGCTGTAGGCTTTTGGCTTTTCCTTTATTCGTTTGCTTTCTTTTTGTTTCTCCTGAGGTGCCATCTTGCCATAGCCAAGTTCAAAGGGGTCGAGAGTGGCAGTAGTGATTGCTTACAGCCACATCAACCCGGAACGCGTCTGATCTCGGAAGCTAAGCAGGGTCGGGCCTGGTTAGTACCTGGATGGAAGACCGCCTGGGAATACCAGGTGCTGTAGGCTTTTGGCTTTTCCTTTATTCGTTGGCTTTCTTTTTGTTTCTCCTGAGGTGCCATCTTGCCATGGCCAAGTTCAACTTGTCTAAAACTGGCGTTTTAAGACTCTAAAAGACAAAAATACAGTAATTTTGGCTAAAAAACGTTTTTCAGACCTTTGGTGACCAAATGCAAGTTATCTTGTCTAAAACAACCGTTTTAAGACTCTAAAAGACAAAAATACAGTCATTTTGACTAAATTTTTTTTCAGATCTTTGGTTATCAAATGCCGTTATTTTGACTAAAAAAAGGCTTTTTAGACACTTGGAAACCAAAATAGAGTCATTTTGACCAAAACAAATTTTCAGTCTATTGGTTACCACATGCAGTTATCTTGTTTAACCACTTGCCTACAGTGCACTTTCACCCCCTTCCTGCCCAGACCGATTTTCAGCTTTCAGCGCTCTCACACTTTGACTGAGAATTACTCAGTCATGCAACACTGTACCCATACAAAAAATGTGTCCTTTTTTTCACACAAATAGAGCTTTCTTTTGATGGTATTTGATCAATACTGGGTTTTTTATTTTTTGTGCTATAAATAAAAAAAGACTAAAAATATCGTGAAAAAACGCATTTTTCTTTTTTTCTGTCATAAAATTTTGCAAATTAGTCATTTTTCTTCACAAATTTTGGCCAAAATTTATACTGCTACTTATCTTTGGTAAAAATAACCTAAGTAAGTGTATATTATTTGGTCTTTGTGAAAGTTATAGAGTCCACAAGCTATGGTGCGAATCATTGAAAATTGATCACACTTGATCACACCTGATGTACTGAAGGCCTATCTCATTTCTTGAGACACTAAAAAGTCAGGAAAGTACAAATACCCCCCAAATGACCCCTTTTTGGAAAGAAGACATTCCAAGGTATTTAATAAGGGGCATGGTGAGTTTTTTGAAGTTGTCATTTTTTCCCACAACTCTTTGCAAAATGAAGATTTTTTTTTTATTTTTTTTTTTTTTTACAAATTGCCATATTAACAGGTTATTTCTCTCACACAGCACATGTATACTTGCAACTACACCCCAAAACACATTCTACTATTCCTCCTGAGTATGGCGATACCACATGTGTGAGACTTTTTCACAGCCTGGCCACATACAGAGGCCTAACATTCAAGTAGCCCCGTCCGGCATTCTAGGAGCACAAATTACACATATAATTTCCTGACAACCTATCGCACTTTTGAAGGCCCTGGAGCACCAGGACAATGGAAACCCCCATAAAATTACCCCATTTTGGAAAGCAAACAGCCCAACGTATAATTTTTGAGGCATAATGAGTCTTTTGAATATGTCATTTTTTTCCACAAGTTTTTGGAAAATGTGGAAAGAAAATGAAAACACATTTTTTTTTACACAAAGCTGTCCATTTATGCAATATTTCTAACACATAGCATGTACATAGCAAAAATTGCACCCCAAAATACATTCTGCTATTCCTCCTGAGTATGGCGATACCACATGTGTAACACTTTTTCACAGCCTGGCCACACACATAGGCCTAACATCCAAGTAGCGCTTTACACAAAGTTGTCCATTTATCCACTTTAAGACTGGGCCTATTTTTGACACTTGGTGTTTACAAGCTAAAATCATTTTTTTTGCTAGAAAATTACTTGGAACCCCCAAACATTATATATTTTTTTTTAGCAGAGACCCTAGAGAATAAAATGGAGATCGTTGCAATATTTTTTATCACACCATATTTGCGCAGCAGTCTTCCAGATGCGATTTTTTTGAAAAAAATTCACTTTTTTGAACTAAAAAATAAGAAAACAGTAAATTTAGCACAATTTTTTTCCATAATGTGAAAGATAATGTTACGCCGAGTAATTAGATACCCAACATGTCATGCTTCAAAATTGCGCATGCTCACAGAATGGCGCCAAACATTGGTAATTAAAAATCCCCATAGGCAACATTTTAAAAATTTCTGCAGGTTACTAGCTTAGAGTTACAGAGGAGGTCTAGGGCTCAAATTATTGCTCTCGCTCTAACGATCGCGGCGATACCTTACATGTATGGTTTGAACACCGTTTACATATGTGGGCGGGACTTGCGTATGCGTTTGCTTCTGCGCGCGAGCTAACGGGGACAGGGCGCTTTAATTTTTTTTTTTTTTTTTTCCTATTTATTTTATTTATTATTTTTTTATTTTTACACAGTTTAAAAAAAAAAAATGTTTTGATCATTTTTATTCCTATTACAAGGAATGTAAACATCCCTTGTAATAGAAATAGGCATGACAGGTCCTCTTTATTGTGAGATCTGGGGTCAAAAAGACCTCACACCTCACAACTACACTAAAAAAGAAAAGAAAAAAAAAAATTGTTGAAAGAGGAAAAAAAAAAAAGAAAAAAAAAAAGCGGCCCTTTAAACCGGTTGCTAGGCAACGTCTTTTGACGTAGCTCCGGTCCTCCAAGACCATAGAGTTGAGTGAGGGCCATCTTGCCCTCACTCGACTTCCTGTCTCTGAGGATCCGGGACCGGATAGTTTTCCCCGCTGCCGGCGGGTCCGGTAAGCTGGGAAAACGTCTGGGACGCGGCAGGAGGGGGGGGGGCACCTCTTCCCCTGCACCGTAAGGGTAATTCCGCGGCGAATCCGCCACTGGGACCACCCTTATCTGAAAGCCGACCGCCCGCCGTTTCAAAAAATATAGGGGTTATGGGGGCTATCTGCTGCCATAACCCCAGTATTTATCTTTTAATGGCCGACGCATATAGTCGTTAGGCGGTCAGTAAGTGATTGCATGCATATGGCAAACATGTGACGATGACTGATGGGGTGACAGGTGACGATGACTGATGGGGTGACAGGTGACAATGACTGATGGGGTGACAGGTGACAATGACTGATGGGGTGACAGGTGACGATGACTGATGGGGTGACAGGTGACGATGACTGATGGGGTGACAGGTGATGATGACTGATGAGGTGACAGGTGACGATGATTGATGAGGTGACAAGTGACGATGATTGATGGGGTGACAGATGACAATCACTGACGGGGTGACAGGTGACGATGATTGATGGGGTGACAAGTGACGATCACTGATGGGGTGTCAAGTGACGATGATTGATAGGGTGACAGATGACAATGACTGATGGGGTGACAGGTGACAATGACTGATGGGGTGACAGGTGACGGTGATTGATGGGGTGACAGGTGACAGGCGATGGTCACTGATGGGTGACAGGTGACGGGCGATGGTGCACGGCGGTACTGATGGCAGTCTCTGGTGACCGGTGAACTTTAGGCTACGTTCACATGTGAGCGTAGCGATCATGGGCAGAATCACTGTGATTCTGCCCGTGATCCAGAAATCATTGCAAATTGCGGGACGCCTGTGCGTTGCCCGTGATTTGCAATAGCACCCCAAACGCTGTGCGATGTTGCTGCGATTTCCGCCTGCCGAATCGCGGTAACATTGCGCAAACAACGCATGACGCCCCAAAGAAGCTCTTGTACCTTTTTTGGGCGTCATGCGTTGTTTGCACGATGTTACCGCGATTCGGCAGGCGGAAATGGCGGCAACATTGCACAGCGTTTGGGGTGCTATTGCAAATCACGGGCAACGCACAGGCGTCCCGCAATTTGCAATGATTTCTGGATTGCGGGCAGAATCGCGGTGATTCTGCCCGCGATCGCTGCGCTCACATGTGAACGTTATGGGTATCAATTTCTGGGCACTGATGAGGTGACTGTTGGGTGACAGGTGACATTGGGGGGGGCTGAGGACTGTGTGGGGACATTTATTTGTGTGATTTTACTTTTGCAGGTACACAGAGCAGTAACTCACTGTTTCTAGTTCTTCTCCCCTCATACTGGAAACTGTATGAGGAGAGAAGAGCTAGTAACACTGAGTTACTGCTCTTTGTTTACATTTTCTGATCGGCTGTGAATGGATTCACAGCCGATCACATAGTAAACAGTCACTATCAGGAACACAGTGCCACCGACATGACCCTACGGAACACAGTGCCACCGACATGACCGCGCTGCGCGCTCCCGATCGCGCATGCGCGGTCATCTCCCGGCCGCCTCCATTGTGATCGGCTGTGTCATTGGAACACAGCCGATCACGTGGGAAACAGCCACGCCCAGTGGCTGTTTCCCCCCTGCCGGTGACGGGGGGTGTCCCGGGGACACCCCGACACCGGCAGTGCACGGCGGCGCGCCCGCGATCGCGCGCCTGCCCTGCATTTCCTGGGTCACGTCATATGACGTCCGCCCAGGATAATAGCCGCACCGTCCCGCCGTCATATGACGGCGGGCGGGCGGTAAGTGGTTAAAAGCGGCTTTTTAAGACTCTAAAAGACGAAAATACAGTCATTTTGTCTAAAAAAAATGTTCAGACCTTTGGTGACCACATGCAATTATCTTGACTAAAAAAGGCTTTTTAGACATTTGGAGACCAACATAGAGTCATTTTGACCAAAAAAACTTTTCTCAGGCCATTGGTTCACCAAATGCAGTTATCTTGTCTAAAACCGGCGTTTTAAGACTCTAAAAGACAATAATACAGTCATATTGACTAAAAATTGTTTTCAGACCTTTGGTGACCAAATGCAGTTATTGTGACTAAAAAAGGCTTGTTAGACACTTGGAGACCAAAATAGAGTCATTTTGACCCCCAAAAATGTTTCAGTCCATTGGTCATGAAATGCAATTATCTTGTCCAAAACCGGCTTTTTAAGACTCTAAAAGACGAAAATACAGGCATTTTGACTAAAAAAACTCAGACCTTTGGTGACCAAATGCAGTTATTTTGACTAAAAAAGGCTTTTTAGACACTTGGAGACCAAAATAGTGTAATTTTGACCAAAAAAACATTTTCCAGGCCATTGGTTTACCAAATGCAGTTATCTTGTCTAAAACTGGCATTTTAAGACTCTAAAAAACAAAAATACAGGCATTTTGGCTAAAAACATTTTTCAGACCTTTGGTGACCAAATGCAGTTATTTTGACTAAAAAAGGCTTTTTAGACACTTGGAGACCAAAATAGAGTAATTTTGACCAAAAACATTTTTTCAGGCCATTGGAGCCAAATGGCCGGTTTTAGAATATCTGCGCTGATTTTTACTCTTTATTTTATCTTGTTGTATGTGGGGACACTACAAAATTAGCTGCAGATTTCTGGTGCTCCATTGTTCTATATCGGTACCTCCTCTTTTTCCGTTCCCTTCTCTTCATTTGGTAGCGCATAGATTTATCTTCATATACACTCTGTGGACCTGACAGTCACTGGCAGACCAGGCAACTGCAATTATAAAATATATATATATTTTTAATTTGCAAGCTGCTGTGCCACCGTATATATGAGTTATGGGCACTGCAGTGGGCACAGTACACTCTGTGGACCTGACAGTCACTGGCAGGCCAGGCAACTGCAATTATAAAAAAAATATATATTTTTAATTTGCAAGCTGCTGTGCCACCGTATATATCAGTGGTGGGCACTGCAGTGGGTACAGTACACTCTGTGGACCTGACAGTCACTGGCAGGCCAGGGAACTGCAATTATAAAAAATATTTTTTTTTTCAATTTGCAACAGGCTGCTGTGCCACCGTATATATATCAGTGGTGGGCACTGCAGTGGGCACAGTACACTCTGTGGACCTGACACTCACTGCAATTATGACAGAGGAAAAAAAAATATTTTTTAAACTGCAAGGTACTGTGCCTGTGCCACCCAAAATGAGTGTGGTGTGCACACAGTACAGTGTGTGGTGGGTCTGTGGCCTCTCACACACGGCGGGCAGGCAACTGCACACAATATGATATATATAGTTGATATATATATATATATATATATATATATATATATATATAAAATTACTCAAATACCAGCCCTAAAAAGGGCTTTTTGGGGTGCTGTCAGGATGCTGTCCTTACACAGCAGGAGTGGACTGAGAACACTGACTAACAAGACCGAGAACACTGACTAACAACTGTCCCTATTAACAGCAGCAGCAGCAACACTCTCCCTGCTCTCACTAACACACTGCTTCAGAATGATCTAAGATGGATGCTGCCCTTGCTTTTTTATAGGAGGTGGGAGGGTGTGGGAGGGAAGGTATGCTGATTGGCTGGAATGTGTCTGCTGACTGTGAGGTACAGGGTCAAAGTTTGCCTCAATGATGAAGTATAGGGGGCGGACCAAACATTGCATATGTTCGCCCGCAGATGCGGATGCGAACAAGCGATGTTCGCAGGGAACTGTCCGCCGGCAAACAGTTTGGGACATCTCTACTGTATTTGTGTCTTTTAGAGCCTTAAAAAGCCGGGTTTAGACAAGATTTGTCTAAAACTGGCCATTTGGGCTCCAATGGCATAAAAAACATTTTTGGTTAAACTGACTCTATTTTTGCCTCCAAGTGTCTAAAAAGCCTTTTTTAATCAAAATAACTACATTTGGTCACCAAAGGTCTGAAATAACTGCTTTTGATCACCAAAGGTCTGAAAAAATGTTTTAGTCAAAATGACTGTATTTTTGTCTTTTAGAGTCTTAAAAAGCCGGTTTTAGACAAGATAACTGCATTTGGTAAACCAATGGCCTGAAAAAATGTTTATGGTCAAAATGACTCTATTTTGGTCTCCAGGTGTCTAAAAAGCCTTTGTTACTCAAAATAACTGCATTTGGTCACCAAAGGTCTGAAATTTTTTTAGTCAAAATGTATTTTCGTCTTTTAGAGTCTTAAAAAGCCGGTTTTAGACAAGATAATTGCATTTCGTAACCAATGGCCTGAAAAAAATTTTTGGTCAAAATGGCTATTTTGGTCTCCAAGTGTCTAAAAAGCCTTTTGTAGTCAAAATAACTGCATTTGGTCACCAAAGGTCTGAAATTTTTTTAGTCAAAATGACTATTTTTTGTCTTATAGAGTCTTAAAACGCTTGTTTTATACAAGATAATTGCATTTTGTAACCAATTGCCTGAAACATTTTTTTTGGTCAAAATTACTCTATTTTGGTCTCCAAGTGTTTAAAACACTTTTTTAGTCAAAATAACTGCATTTGGTCACCAATGGTCTGAAACATTTTTTTAGTCAAAATTACTGTATTTTTGTCTTTTAGAGTCTTAAAACGCTTGTTTTAGACAAGATAATTGCATTTCGTAACCAATGGCCTGAAAAAATTATTTTGGTCAAAATTACTCTGTTTTGGTCTCCAATTGTCAAAAAGCCTTTTTTAGTCGAAATAACTGCATTTGGTCACCAAAGGTCTGAACATTTTTTTTAGCCAAAATGACTGTATTTTTGTTTTTAAGAGTTTTAAAACGCAGGTTTTAGACAAGATAACTGCATTTGGTAAACCAATTGCCTGAAAAAAAAATTTGGCCAACATTACACTATTTTGGTCTCCAAGTGTCTAAAAAGCCTTTTTTAAGTCAAAATAACTGCATTTGGTCCCCAAGGTCTGAAATATATTTTTGTCAAAATGACTGTATTTTCGTCTTTTAGAGTCTTAAAAAGCCGCTTTTAGACAAGATAAATGCATGTGGTAACCAATAGCCTGAAATTTTTTTTGGTCAAAATTACTCTATTTTGGTTTTCAAGTGTCTAAAAAGCCTCTTTTTTAGTCAAAATGACTCTATTTTGGTCTCCAAGTGTATAAAAGCCTTTTTTAGTCAAAATAACTGCATTTGGTCACCAATGGTCTAAAAAAAATTTAGTCAAAATGACTGAATTTTTGTCTTTTAGTGCCTTAAAAAGCTGGTTTTAGACAAGATTTTAGACCTGTAGGCTCCAATGGCCTGAAAACATTTTTTTGGTCAAAATGACTCTATTTTGCTCTCCACGTGTATAAAAAGCCTTTTTTAGTCAAAATAACTGCATTTGGTCACCAAAGGTCTGAAATTTTTTTTGTCAAAATGACTGAATTTTTGTCTTTTAGTGCCTTAAAAAGCCGGTTTTAGACAAGATTTTAGACATGTAGGCTCCAATGGCCTGAAAACATTTTTTTGGTCAAAATGACTGTTTTGGTCTCCAAGTGTCTAAAAAGCCTTTTTTAGTCAAAATAACTGCATTTGGTCACCAAAGGCCTGACTAATTTGTTTAGTCAAAATGACTGTATTTTTGTCTTTTAGAGTCTTTTGTCAAAATTAATGTATTTAGTATTCTGTGGCTGAAGGTACATTATGTCTTCACAGGATACAGAAGTAAGTGTCGGCCATAAAAGTCCCCAAAAATTAGCCTGACAGCTAAGAACGTAGTATTTGGTGGCTGAAGGTACATTAGGCATTCACAGGGTACAGAAGTAAGTGTTGGCCTGTATAGGCCCCAAAAATTAGCCCACATGGGTTTAACTGACAGCTAAGAACGTTTAGGCCCCAAAAATTAGCTCACATGGGTTTAACTGACTTCTGTATACTGTGTGAATGCCTAATGTACCTTCAGCCACAGAATACTACGTTCTTAGCTGTCAGTAAAACCCATGTGGGCTAATTTTTGGGGACTATACAGGCCGACACTTTCTTCTGTATCCTGTGAATGCCTAATGTACCTTCAGCCACCAAATACTACATTCTTAACTGTCAGGTAAACCCATGTGAGCTAATTTTTGGGGCCTATACATGCCGACACTTACTTCTGTATACTGTGTGAATGCCTAATGTACCTCTAGCCATCAAATACTACGTTCTTTGCTGTCAGTTAAACCCATGTGAGCTAATTTTTGGGGCCTATACAGGCCCACACTTACTTTTGTATACTGTGTGAATGCCTAAAGTACCTCCAGCCATCAAATACACTACGTTCTTTGCTTTCAGTTAAACCCATGTGAGCTAATTTTTGGGGCCTATACAGGCTGACACTTACTTCTGTATCATGTGAATGCCTAATGTACCTCCAGCCATTAAATACTACGTTCTTTGCTGTCAGTTAAACCCATTTGAGCTAATTTTTGGGGCCTATACAGGCCGACACTTACTTCTTTATCCTGTGAATGCCTAATGTACCTTCAGCCACAGAATACTACGTTCTTAGCTGTCAGGTAAACGCATGTGGGCTAATTTTTGGGGCCTTTTACGGCCGACACTTACTTCTGTATTCTGTGAATGCCTAATGTACCTTCAGCCACATAATACTACGTTCTTAGCTGTCAATTAAACCCATGTGGGCTAATTTTTGGGGCCTATACAGGCCGACACTTACTTCTGTACCCCGTGAATGCCTAATATACATTCAGCTACCAAATACTACGTTCTTACCTGTCAGGTAAACCCATGTGGGCTAATTTTTGGTTCCATTTATGGCTGACACTTACTTCATTACCCTGTGAATGCCTAATGTACCTTCAGCCACAGAATACTACGTTCTTAGCTGTCAATTAAACCCATGTGGGCTAATTTTTGGGGCCTATACAGGCCGACACTTTCTTCTGTACCCTGTGAATGCCTAATATCACATCAGCCACCAAATACTACGTTCTTAGCTGTCAGGTAAACCATGTGGGCTAATTTTGGGGCCTTTTATGGCCGACACTTACTTCTGTATCCTGTGAATGAAAAGAATTTTAGTCAAAATGACTGTATTTTTGTATTTTAGAGTCTTAAAAAGCTTGTTTTAGACAAGATAATTGCATTTCGTAACCAATGGCCTGAAAAATTATTTTGGTCAAAATTACTCTGTTTTGGTCTCCAATTGTCAAAAAGCCTTTTTTAGTCAAAATAACTGCATTTGGTCACCAAAGGCCTGACTAATTTGTTTAGTCAAAATGACTGTATTTTTGTCTTTTAGAGTCTTTTGTCAAAATTAATGTATTTAGTATTCTGTGGCTGAAGGTACATTATGTCTTCACAGGATACAGAAGTAAGTGTCGGCCATAAAAGTCCCCAAAAATTAGCCTGACAGCTAAGAACGTAGTATTTGGTGGCTGAAGGTACATTAGGCATTCACAGGGTACAGAAGTAAGTGTTGGCCTGTATAGGCCCCAAAAATTAGCCCACATGGGTTTAACTGACAGCTAAGAACGTTTAGGCCCCAAAAATTAGCTCACATGGGTTTAACTGACTTCTGTATACTGTGTGAATGCCTAATGTACCTTCAGCCACAGAATACTACGTTCTTAGCTGTCAGTAAAACCCATGTGGGCTAATTTTTGGGGACTATACAGGCCGACACTTTCTTCTGTATCCTGTGAATGCCTAATGTACCTTCAGCCACCAAATACTACATTCTTAACTGTCAGGTAAACCCATGTGAGCTAATTTTTGGGGCCTATACATGCCGACACTTACTTCTGTATACTGTGTGAATGCCTAATGTACCTCTAGCCATCAAATACTACATTCTTTGCTGTCAGTTAAACCCATGTGAGCTAATTTTTGGGGCCTATACAGGCCCACACTTACTTTTGTATACTGTGTGAATGCCTAAAGTACCTCCAGCCATCAAATACACTACGTTCTTTGCTGTCAGTTAAACCCATGTGAGCTAATTTTTGGGGCCTATACAGGCTGACACTTACTTCTGTATCATGTGAATGCCTAATGTACCTCCAGCCATTAAATACTACGTTCTTTGCTGTCAGTTAAACCCATTTGAGCTAATTTTTGGGGCCTATACAGGCCGACACTTACTTCTTTATCCTGTGAATGCCTAATGTACCTTCAGCCACAGAATACTACGTTCTTAGCTGTCAGGTAAACGCATGTGGGCTAATTTTTGGGGCCTTTTACGGCCGACACTTACTTCTGTATTCTGTGAATGCCTAATGTACCTTCAGCCACAGAATACTACGTTCTTAGCTGTCAATTAAACCCATGTGGGCTAATTTTTGGGGCCTATACAGGCCGACACTTACTTCTGTACCCCGTGAATGCCTAATATACATTCAGCTACCAAATACTACGTTCTTACCTGTCAGGTAAACCCATGTGGGCTAATTTTTGGTTCCATTTATGGCTGACACTTACTTCATTACCCTGTGAATGCCTAATGTACCTTCAGCCACAGAATACTACGTTCTTAGCTGTCAATTAAACCCATGTGGGCTAATTTTTGGGGCCTATACAGGCCGACACTTTCTTCTGTACCCTGTGAATGCCTAATATCACATCAGCCACCAAATACTACGTTCTTAGCTGTCAGGTAAACCATGTGGGCTAATTTTGGGGCCTTTTATGGCCGACACTTACTTCTGTATCCTGTGAATGAAAAGAATTTTAGTCAAAATGACTGTATTTTTGTATTTTAGAGTCTTAAAAAGCTTGTTTTAGACAAGATAATTGCATTTCGTAACCAATGGCCTGAAAAAATTATTTTGGTCAAAATTACTCTGTTTTGGTCTTCAATTGTCAAAAAGCCTTTTTTAGTCAAAATAACTGCATTTGGTCACCAAAGGTCTGAACATTTTTTTTAGCCAAAATGACTGTATTTTTGTTTTTAAGAGTCTTAAAACGCCGGTTTTAGACAAGATAACTGCATTTGGTAAACCAATTGCCTGAAAAAATTTTTTTAGCCAACATTACACTATTTTAATCTCCAAGTGTCTAAAAAGCCTTTTTTAAGTCAAAATAACTGCATTTGGTCACCAAAGGTCTGAAATATATTTTTGTCAAAATGACTGTATTTTCGTCTTTTAAAATCTTTAAAAGCCGCTTTTAGACAAGATAACTGCATGTGGTAACCAATAGCCTGAAATTTTTTTTGGTCAAAATTACTCTATTTTGGTTTTCAAGTGTCTAAAAGGCCTCTTTTTTAGTCAAAATGACTCTATTTTGGTCTCCAAGTGTATAAAAGCCTTTTTAAGTCAAAATAACTGCATTTGGTGACCAAAGGTCTGAAAAAAAAATTAGTCAAAATGACTGAATTTTTCTCTTTTAGTGCCTTAAAAAGCCGGTTTTAGACAAGATTTTAGACATGTAGGCTCCAATGGCCTGAAAACATTTTTTTTGGTCAAAATGACTCTATTTTGGTCTCCAAGTGTATAAAAAGCCTTTTTTAGTCAAAATAACTGCATTTGGTCACCAAAGGTCTGAAAATTTTTTTTGTCAAAATGACTGAATTTTTGTCTTTTAGTGCCTTAAAAAGCCGGTTTTAGACAAGATTTTAGACATGTAGGCTCCAATGGCCTGAAAAAAAAATTTTTGGTCAAAATGACTGTTTTGGTCTCCAAGTGTCTAAAAAGCCTTTTTTTAGTCAAAATAACTGCATTTGGTCACCAAAGGCCTGACTAATTTGTTTAGTCAAAATGACTGTATTTTTGTCTTTTAGAGTCTTTTGTCAAAATTAATGTATTTAGTATTCTGTGGCTGAAGGTACATTATGCCTTCACAGGATACAGAAGTAAGTGTCAGCCATAAAAGTCCCCAAAAATTAGCCTGACAGCTAAGAACGTAGTATTTGGTGGCTGAAGGTACATTAGGCATTCACAGGGTACAGAAGTAAGTGTCGGCCTGTATAGGCCCCAAAAATTAGCCCACATGGGTTTAACTGACAGCTAAGAACGTTTAGGCCCCAAAAATTAGCTCACATGTGTTTAACTGACTTCTGTATACTGTGTGAATGCCTAATGTACCTTCAGCCACAGAATACTACGTTCTTAGCTGTCAGTAAAACCCATGTGGGCTAATTTTTGGGGACTATACAGGCCGACACTTTCTTCTGTATCCTGTGAATGCCTAATGTACCTTCAGCCACCAAACACTACATTCTTAACTGTCAGGTAAACCCATGTGAGCTAATTTTTGGGGCCTATACATGCTGACACTTACTTCTGTATACTGTGTGAATGCCTAATGTACCTCTAGCCATCAAATACTACGTTCTTTGCTGTCAGTTAAACCCATGTGAGCTAATTTTTGGGGCCTATACAGGCCGACACTTACTTTTGTATACTGTGTGAATGCCTAATGTACCTCCAGCCATCAAATACACTACGTTCTTTGCTGTCAGTTAAACCCATGTGAGCTAATTTTTGGGGCCTATACAGGCTGACACTTACTTCTGTATCATGTGAATGCCTAATGTACCTCCAGCCATTAAATACTACGTTCTTTGCTGTCAGTTAAACCCATTTGAGCTAATTTTTGGGGCCTATACAGGCTGACACTTACTTCTTTATCCTGTGAATGCCTAATGTACCTTCAGCCACAGAATACAACGTTTTTTAGCTGTCAGGTAAACGCATGTGGGCTAATTTTTGGGGCCTTTTACGGCCGACACTTACTTCTGTATTCTGTGAATGCCTAATGTACCTTCAGCCACAGAATACTACATTCTTAGCTGTCAATTAAACCCATGTGGGCTAATTTTTGGGGCCTATACAGGCCGACACTTACTTCTGTACCCCGTGAATGCCTAATATACATTCAGCCACCAAATACTACGTTCTTACCTGTCAGGTAAACCCATGTGGGCTAATTTTTGGTTCCATTTATGGCTGACACTTACTTCTGTACCCTGTGAATGCCTAATATACCATTAGCCACCAAATACTACGTTCTTAGCTGTCAGGTAAACCATGTGGGCTAATTTTGGGGCCTTTTATGGCCGACACTTACTTCTGTATCCTGTGAATGAAAAAAATTTTAGTCAAAATGACTGTATTTTTGTATTTTAGAGTCTTAAAAAGCTTGTTTTAGACAAGATAATTGCATTTCGTAACCAATGGCCTGAAAAAATTATTTTGGTCAAAATTACTCTGTTTTGGTCTCCAATTGTCAAAAAGCCTTTTTTAGTCAAAATAACTGCATTTGGTCACCAAAGGTCTGAACATTTTTTTAGCCAAAATGACTGTATTTTTGTTTTTAAGAGTCTTAAAACGCCGGTTTTAGACAAGATAACTGCATTTGGTAAACCAATTGCCTGAAAAAAACTTTTTGGCCAACATTACACTATTTTGGTCTCCAAGTGTCTAAAAAGCCTTTTTTAAGTCAAAATAACTGCATTTGGTCTGAAATATATTTTTGTCAAAATGACTGTATTTTCGTCTTTTAGAGTCTTAAAAAGCCGCTTTTAGACAAGATAACTGCATGTGGTAACCAATAGCCTGAAATTTTTTTTGGTCAAAATTACTCTATTTTGGTTTTCAAGTGTCTAAAAAGCCTATTTTTTAGTCAAAATGACTCTATTTTGGTCTCCAAGTGTATAAAAGCCTTTTTTAGTCAAAATAACTGCATTTGGTCACCAAAGGTCTGAAAAAAATTTAGTCAAAATGAGTGACTTTTTGTCTTTTAGTGCCTTAAAAAGCCGGTTTTAGACAAGATTTTAGACATGTAGGCTCCAATGGCCTGAAAACATTTTTTTGGTCAAAATGACTCTATTTTGGTCTCCAAGTGTATAAAAAGCCTTTTTTAGTCGAAATAACTGCATTTGGTCACCAAAGGTCTGAAAAAAATTTTTGTCAAAATGACTGAATTTTTGTCTTTTAGTGCCTTAAAAAGCCGGTTTTAGACAAGATTTTAGACATGTAGGCTCCAATGGCCTGAAAACATTTTTTTGGTCAAAATGACTGTTTTGGTCTCCAAGTGTCTAAAAAGCCTTTTTTAGTCAAAATAACTGCATTTGTTCACCAAAGGCCTGACTAATTTGTTTAGTCAAAATGACTGTATTTTTGTCTTTTAGAGTCTTTTGTCAAAATTAATGTATTTAGTATTCTGTGGCTGAAGGTACATTATGCCTTCACAGGATACAGAAGTAAGTGTCGGCCATAAAAGTCCCCAAAAATTAGCCTGACAGCTAAGAACGTAGTATTTGGTGGCTGAAGGTACATTAGGCATTCACAGGGTACAGAAGTAAGTGTCGGCCTGTATAGGCCCCAAAAATTAGCCCACATGGGTTTAACTGACAGCTAAGAACGTTTAGGCCCCAAAAATTAGCTCACATGGGTTTAACTGACTTCTGTATACTGTGTGAATGCCTAATGTACCTTCAGCCACAGAATACTACGTTCTTAGCTGTCAATAAAACCCATGTGGGCTAATTTTTGGGGACTATACAGGCCGACACTTTCTTCTGTATCCTGTGAATGCCTAATGTACCTTCAGCCACCAAATACTACATTCTTAACTGTCAGGTAAACCCATGTGAGCTAATTTTTGGGGCCTATACATGCCGACACTTACTTTTGTATACTGTGTGAATGCCTAATGTACCTCTAGCCATCAAATACTACGTTCTTTGCTGTCAGTTAAACCCATGTGAGCTAATTTTTGGGGCCTATACAGGCCGACACTTACTTTTGTATACTGTGTGAATGCCTAATGTACCTCCAGCCATCAAATACACTACATTCTTTGCTGTCAGTTAAACCCATGTGAGCTAATTTTTGGGGCCTATACAGGCTGACACTTACTTCTGTATCATGTGAATGCCTAATGTACCTCCAGCCATTAAATACTACGTTCTTTGCTGTCAGTTAAACCCATTTGAGCTAATTTTTGGGGCCTATACAGGCTGACACTTACTTCTTTATCCTGTGAATGCCTAATGTACCTTCAGCCACAGAATACTACGTTCTTAGCTGTCAATTAAACCCATGTGGGCTAATTTTTGGGGCCTATACAGGCCGACACTTACTTCTGTACCCCGTGAATGCCTAATATACATTCAGCCACCAAATACTACGTTCTTACCTGTCAGGTAAACCCATGTGGGCTAATTTTTGTTTCCATTTATGGCTGACACTTACTTCTGTACCCTGTGAATGCCTAATGTACCTTCAGCCACAGAATACTACGTTCTTAGCTGTCAATTAAACCCATGTGGGCTAATTTTTGGGGCCTATACAGGCCGACACTTTCTTCTGTACCCTGTGAATGCCTAATATACCATCAGCCACCAAATACTACGTTCTTAGCTGTCAGGTAAACCATGTGGGCTAATTTTGGGGCCTTTTATGGCCGACACTTACTTCTGTATCCTGTGAATGAAAAAAATTTTAGTCAAAATGACTGTATTTTTGTATTTTAGAGTCTTAAAAAGCTTGTTTTAGACAAGATAATTGCATTTCGTAACCAATGGCCTAAAAAATTATTTTGGTCAAAATTACTCTGTTTTGTTCTCCAAATGTCAAAAAGCCTTTTTTAGTCAAAATAACTGCATTTGGTCACCAAAGGTCTGAACATTTTTTTTAGCCAAAATGACTGTATTTTTGTTTTTAAGAGTCTTAAAACGCCGGTTTTAGACAAGATAACTGCATTTGGTAAACCAATTGCCTGAAAAAAATTTTTTGGCCAACATTACACTATTTTGGTCTCCAAGTGTCTAAAAAGCCTTTTTTAAGTCAAAATAACTGCATTTGGTCACCAAAGGTCTGAAATATATTTTTGTCAAAATGACTGTATTTTCGTCTTTTAGAGTCTTAAAAAGCCGCTTTTAGACAAGATAACTGCATGTGGTAACCAATAGCCTGAAATTTTTTTGGTCAAAATTACTCTATTTTGGTTTTCAAGTGTCTAAAAAGCCTCTTTTTTAGTCAAAATGACTCTATTTTGGTCTCCAAGTGTATAAAAGCCTTTTTTAGTCAAAATAACTGCATTTGGTCACCAAAGGTCTGAAAAAAAATTTAGTCAAAATGACTGAATTTTTGTCTTTTAGTGCCTTAAACAGCCGGTTTTAGACAAGATTTTAGACATGTAGGCTCCAATGGCCTGAAATCATTTTTTTGGTCAAAATGACTCTATTTTGCTCTCCAAGAGTATAAAAAGCCTTTTTTAGTCAAAATAACTGCATTTGGTCACCAAAGGTCTGAAATTTTTATGTCAAAATGACTGAATTTTTGTCTTTTAGTGCCTTAAAAAGCCGGTTTTAGACAAGATTTTAGACATGTAGGCTCCAATGGCCTGAAAACATTTTTTTGGTCAAAATGACTGTTTTGGTCTCCAAGTGTCTAAAAAGCCTTTTTTAGTCAAAATAACTGTATTTGGTCACCAAAGGCCTGACTAATTTGTTTAGTCAAAATGACTGTATTTTTGTCTTTTAGAGTCTTTTGTCAAAATTAATGTATTTAGTATTCTGTGGCTGAAGGTACATTATGCCTTCACAGGATACAGAAGTAAGTGTCGGCCATAAAAGTCCCCAAAAATTAGCCTGACAGCTAAGAACGTAGTATTTGGTGGCTGAAGGTACATTAGGCATTCACAGGGTACAGAAGTAAGTGTCGGCCTGTATAGGCCCCAAAAATTAGCCCACATGGGTTTAACTGACAGCTAAGAACGTTTAGGCCCCAATAATTAGCTCACATGGGTTTAACTGACTTCTGTATACTGTGTGAATGCCTAATGTACCTTCAGCCACAGAATACTACGTTCTTAGCTGTCAATAAAACCCATGTGGGCTAATTTTTGGGGACTATACAGGCCGACACTTTCTTCTGTATCCTGTGAATGCCTAATGTACCTTCAGCCACCAAATACTACATTCTTAACTGTCAGGTAAACCCATGTGAGCTAATTTTTGGGGCCTATACATGCCGACACTTACTTTTGTATACTGTGTGAATGCCTAATGTACCTCTAGCCATCAAATACTACGTTCTTTGCTGTCAGTTAAACCCATGTGAGCTCATTTTTGGGGCCTATACAGGCCGACACTTACTTTTGTATACTGTGTGAATGCCTAATGTACCTCCAGCCATCAAATACACTACGTTCTTTGCTGTCAGTTAAACCCATGTGAGCTAATTTTTGGGGCCTATACAGGCTGACACTTACTTCTGTATCATGTGAATGCCTAATGTACCTCCAGCCATTAAATACTACGTTCTTTGCTGTCAGTTAAACCCATTTGAGCTAATTTTTGGGGCCTATACAGGCCGACACTTACTTCTTTATCCTGTGAATGCCTAATGTACCTTCAGCCACAGAATACTACGTTCTTAGCTGTCAGGTAAACGCATGTGGGCTAATTTTTGGGGCCTTTTACGGCCGACACTTACTTCTGTATTCTGTGAATGCCTAATGTACCTTCAGCCACAGAATACTACGTTCTTAGCTGTCAATTAAACCCATGTGGGCTAATTTTTGGGGCCTATACAGGCCGACACTTACTTCTGTACCCCGTGAATGCCTAATATACATTCAGCTACCAAATACTACGTTCTTACCTGTCAGGTAAACCCATGTGGGCTAATTTTTGGTTCCATTTATGGCTGACACTTACTTCATTACCCTGTGAATGCCTAATGTACCTTCAGCCACAGAATACTACGTTCTTAGCTGTCAATTAAACCCATGTGGGCTAATTTTTGGGGCCTATACAGGCCGACACTTTCTTCTGTACCCTGTGAATGCCTAATATCACATCAGCCACCAAATACTACGTTCTTAGCTGTCAGGTAAACCATGTGGGCTAATTTTGGGGCCTTTTATGGCCGACACTTACTTCTGTATCCTGTGAATGAAAAGAATTTTAGTCAAAATGACTGTATTTTTGTATTTTAGAGTCTTAAAAAGCTTGTTTTAGACAAGATAATTGCATTTCGTAACCAATGGCCTGAAAAAATTATTTTGGTCAAAATTACTCTGTTTTGGTCTTCAATTGTCAAAAAGCCTTTTTTAGTCAAAATAACTGCATTTGGTCACCAAAGGTCTGAACATTTTTTTTAGCCAAAATGACTGTATTTTTGTTTTTAAGAGTCTTAAAACGCCGGTTTTAGACAAGATAACTGCATTTGGTAAACCAATTGCCTGAAAAAAAATTTTTAGCCAACATTACACTATTTTAATCTCCAAGTGTCTAAAAAGCCTTTTTTAAGTCAAAATAACTGCATTTGGTCACCAAAGGTCTGAAATATATTTTTGTCAAAATGACTGTATTTTCGTCTTTTAGAGTCTTTAAAAGCCGCTTTTAGACAAGATAACTGCATGTGGTAACCAATAGCCTGAAATTTTTTTGGGTCAAAATTACTCTATTTTGGTTTTCAAGTGTCTAAAAGGCCTCTTTTTTAGTCAAAATGACTCTATTTTGGTCTCCAAGTGTATAAAAGCCTTTTTAAGTCAAAATAACTGCATTTGGTGACCAAAGGTCTGAAAAAAAAATTAGTCAAAATGACTGAATTTTTCTCTTTTAGTGCCTTAAAAAGCCGGTTTTAGACAAGATTTTAGACATGTAGGCTCCAATGGCCTGAAAACATTTTTTTTGGTCAAAATGACTCTATTTTGGTCTCCAAGTGTATAAAAAGCCTTTTTTAGTCAAAATAACTGCATTTGGTCACCAAAGGTCTGAAAATTTTTTTTGTCAAAATGACTGAATTTTTGTCTTTTAGTGCCTTAAAAAGCCGGTTTTAGACAAGATTTTAGACATGTAGGCTCCAATGGCCTGAAAAAAAAATTTTTGGTCAAAATGACTGTTTTGGTCTCCAAGTGTCTAAAAAGCCTTTTTTAGTCAAAATAACTGCATTTGGTCACCAAAGGCCTGACTAATTTGTTTAGTCAAAATGACTGTATTTTTGTCTTTTAGAGTCTTTTGTCAAAATTAATGTATTTAGTATTCTGTGGCTGAAGGTACATTATGCCTTCACAGGATACAGAAGTAAGTGTCAGCCATAAAAGTCCCCAAAAATTAGCCTGACAGCTAAGAACGTAGTATTTGGTGGCTGAAGGTACATTAGGCATTCACAGGGTACAGAAGTAAGTGTCGGCCTGTATAGGCCCCAAAAATTAGCCCACATGGGTTTAACTGACAGCTAAGAACGTTTAGGCCCCAAAAATTAGCTCACATGTGTTTAACTGACTTCTGTATACTGTGTGAATGCCTAATGTACCTTCAGCCACAGAATACTACGTTCTTAGCTGTCAGTAAAACCCATGTGGGCTAATTTTTGGGGACTATACAGGCCGACACTTTCTTCTGTATCCTGTGAATGCCTAATGTACCTTCAGCCACCAAACACTACATTCTTAACTGTCAGGTAAACCCATGTGAGCTAATTTTTGGGGCCTATACATGCTGACACTTACTTCTGTATACTGTGTGAATGCCTAATGTACCTCTAGCCATCAAATACTACGTTCTTTGCTGTCAGTTAAACCCATGTGAGCTAATTTTTGGGGCCTATACAGGCCGACACTTACTTTTGTATACTGTGTGAATGCCTAATGTACCTCCAGCCATCAAATACACTACGTTCTTTGCTGTCAGTTAAACCCATGTGAGCTAATTTTTGGGGCCTATACAGGCTGACACTTACTTCTGTATCATGTGAATGCCTAATGTACCTCCAGCCATTAAATACTACGTTCTTTGCTGTCAGTTAAACCCATTTGAGCTAATTTTTGGGGCCTATACAGGCTGACACTTACTTCTTTATCCTGTGAATGCCTAATGTACCTTCAGCCACAGAATACAACGTTTTTTAGCTGTCAGGTAAACGCATGTGGGCTAATTTTTGGGGCCTTTTACGGCCGACACTTACTTCTGTATTCTGTGAATGCCTAATGTACCTTCAGCCACAGAATACTACATTCTTAGCTGTCAATTAAACCCATGTGGGCTAATTTTTGGGGCCTATACAGGCCGACACTTACTTCTGTACCCCGTGAATGCCTAATATACATTCAGCCACCAAATACTACGTTCTTACCTGTCAGGTAAACCCATGTGGGCTAATTTTTGGTTCCATTTATGGCTGACACTTACTTCTGTACCCTGTGAATGCCTAATATACCATTAGCCACCAAATACTACGTTCTTAGCTGTCAGGTAAACCATGTGGGCTAATTTTGGGGCCTTTTATGGCCGACACTTACTTCTGTATCCTGTGAATGAAAAAAATTTTAGTCAAAATGACTGTATTTTTGTATTTTAGAGTCTTAAAAAGCTTGTTTTAGACAAGATAATTGCATTTCATAACCAATGGCCTGAAAAAATTATTTTGGTCAAAATTACTCTGTTTTGGTCTCCAATTGTCAAAAAGCCTTTTTTAGTCAAAATAACTGCATTTGGTCACCAAAGGTCTGAACATTTTTTTAGCCAAAATGACTGTATTTTTGTTTTTAAGAGTCTTAAAACGCCGGTTTTAGACAAGATAACTGCATTTGGTAAACCAATTGCCTGAAAAAAAACTTTTTGGCCAACATTACACTATTTTGGTCTCCAAGTGTCTAAAAAGCCTTTTTTAAGTCAAAATAACTGCATTTGGTCTGAAATATATTTTTGTCAAAATGACTGTATTTTCGTCTTTTAGAGTCTTAAAAAGCCGCCTTTAGACAAGATAACTGCATGTGGTAACCAATAGCCTGAAATTTTTTTTGGTCAAAATTACTCTATTTTGGTTTTCAAGTGTCTAAAAAGCCTATTTTTTAGTCAAAATGACTCTATTTTGGTCTCCAAGTGTATAAAAGCCTTTTTTAGTCAAAATAACTGCATTTGGTCACCAAAGGTCTGAAAAAAATTTAGTCAAAATGAGTGACTTTTTGTCTTTTAGTGCCTTAAAAAGCCGGTTTTAGACAAGATTTTAGACATGTAGGCTCCAATGGCCTGAAAACATTTTTTTGGTCAAAATGACTCTATTTTGGTCTCCAAGTGTATAAAAAGCCTTTTTTAGTCGAAATAACTGCATTTGGTCACCAAAGGTCTGAAAAAAATTTTTGTCAAAATGACTGAATTTTTGTCTTTTAGTGCCTTAAAAAGCCGGTTTTAGACAAGATTTTAGACATGTAGGCTCCAATGGCCTGAAAACATTTTTTTGGTCAAAATGACTGTTTTGGTCTCCAAGTGTCTAAAAAGCCTTTTTTAGTCAAAATAACTGCATTTGTTCACCAAAGGCCTGACTAATTTGTTTAGTCAAAATGACTGTATTTTTGTCTTTTAGAGTCTTTTGTCAAAATTAATGTATTTAGTATTCTGTGGCTGAAGGTACATTATGCCTTCACAGGATACAGAAGTAAGTGTCGGCCATAAAAGTCCCCAAAAATTAGCCTGACAGCTAAGAACGTAGTATTTGGTGGCTGAAGGTACATTAGGCATTCACAGGGTACAGAAGTAAGTGTCGGCCTGTATAGGCCCCAAAAATTAGCCCACATGGGTTTAACTGACAGCTAAGAACGTTTAGGCCCCAAAAATTAGCTCACATGGGTTTAACTGACTTCTGTATACTGTGTGAATGCCTAATGTACCTTCAGCCACAGAATACTACGTTCTTAGCTGTCAATAAAACCCATGTGGGCTAATTTTTGGGGACTATACAGGCCGACACTTTCTTCTGTATCCTGTGAATGCCTAATGTACCTTCAGCCACCAAATACTACATTCTTAACTGTCAGGTAAACCCATGTGAGCTAATTTTTGGGGCCTATACATGCCGACACTTACTTTTGTATACTGTGTGAATGCCTAATGTACCTCTAGCCATCAAATACTACGTTCTTTGCTGTCAGTTAAACCCATGTGAGCTAATTTTTGGGGCCTATACAGGCCGACACTTACTTTTGTATACTGTGTGAATGCCTAATGTACCTCCAGCCATCAAATACACTACATTCTTTGCTGTCAGTTAAACCCATGTGAGCTAATTTTTGGGGCCTATACAGGCTGACACTTACTTCTGTATCATGTGAATGCCTAATGTACCTCCAGCCATTAAATACTACGTTCTTTGCTGTCAGTTAAACCCATTTGAGCTAATTTTTGGGGCCTATACAGGCTGACACTTACTTCTTTATCCTGTGAATGCCTAATGTACCTTCAGCCACAGAATACTACGTTCTTAGCTGTCAATTAAACCCATGTGGGCTAATTTTTGGGGCCTATACAGGCCGACACTTACTTCTGTACCCCGTGAATGCCTAATATACATTCAGCCACCAAATACTACGTTCTTACCTGTCAGGTAAACCCATGTGGGCTAATTTTTGTTTCCATTTATGGCTGACACTTACTTCTGTACCCTGTGAATGCCTAATGTACCTTCAGCCACAGAATACTACGTTCTTAGCTGTCAATTAAACCCATGTGGGCTAATTTTTGGGGCCTATACAGGCCGACACTTTCTTCTGTACCCTGTGAATGCCTAGTATACCATCAGCCACCAAATACTACGTTCTTAGCTGTCAGGTAAACCATGTGGGCTAATTTTGGGGCCTTTTATGGCCGACACTTACTTCTGTATCCTGTGAATGAAAAAAATTTTAGTCAAAATGACTGTATTTTTGTATTTTAGAGTCTTAAAAAGCTTGTTTTAGACAAGATAATTGCATTTCGTAACCAATGGCCTAAAAAATTATTTTGGTCAAAATTACTCTGTTTTGTTCTCCAAATGTCAAAAAGCCTTTTTTAGTCAAAATAACTGCATTTGGTCACCAAAGGTCTGAACATTTTTTTTAGCCAAAATGACTGTATTTTTGTTTTTAAGAGTCTTAAAACGCCGGTTTTAGACAAGATAACTGCATTTGGTAAACCAATTGCCTGAAAAAAATTTTTTGGCCAACATTACACTATTTTGGTCTCCAAGTGTCTAAAAAGCCTTTTTTAAGTCAAAATAACTGCATTTGGTCACCAAAGGTCTGAAATATATTTTTGTCAAAATGACTGTATTTTCGTCTTTTAGAGTCTTAAAAAGCCGCTTTTAGACAAGATAACTGCATGTGGTAACCAATAGCCTGAAATTTTTTTGGTCAAAATTACTCTATTTTGGTTTTCAAGTGTCTAAAAAGCCTCTTTTTTAGTCAAAATGACTCTATTTTGGTCTCCAAGTGTATAAAAGCCTTTTTTAGTCAAAATAACTGCATTTGGTCACCAAAGGTCTGAAAAAAAATTTAGTCAAAATGACTGAATTTTTGTCTTTTAGTGCCTTAAACAGCCGGTTTTAGACAAGATTTTAGACATGTAGGCTCCAATGGCCTGAAAACATTTTTTTGGTCAAAATGACTCTATTTTGCTCTCCAAGAGTATAAAAAGCCTTTTTTAGTCAAAATAACTGCATTTGGTCACCAAAGGTCTGAAATTTTTATGTCAAAATGACTGAATTTTTGTCTTTTAGTGCCTTAAAAAGCCGGTTTTAGACAAGATTTTAGACATGTAGGCTCCAATGGCCTGAAAACATTTTTTTGGTCAAAATGACTGTTTTGGTCTCCAAGTGTCTAAAAAGCCTTTTTTAGTCAAAATAACTGTATTTGGTCACCAAAGGCCTGACTAATTTGTTTAGTCAAAATGACTGTATTTTTGTCTTTTAGAGTCTTTTGTCAAAATTAATGTATTTAGTATTCTGTGGCTGAAGGTACATTATGCCTTCACAGGATACAGAAGTAAGTGTCGGCCATAAAAGTCCCCAAAAATTAGCCTGACAGCTAAGAACGTAGTATTTGGTGGCTGAAGGTACATTAGGCATTCACAGGGTACAGAAGTAAGTGTCGGCCTGTATAGGCCCCAAAAATTAGCCCACATGGGTTTAACTGACAGCTAAGAACGTTTAGGCCCCAAAAATTAGCTCACATGGGTTTAACTGACTTCTGTATACTGTGTGAATGCCTAATGTACCTTCAGCCACAGAATACTACGTTCTTAGCTGTCAATAAAACCCATGTGGGCTAATTTTTGGGGACTATACAGGCCGACACTTTCTTCTGTATCCTGTGAATGCCTAATGTACCTTCAGCCACCAAATACTACATTCTTAACTGTCAGGTAAACCCATGTGAGCTAATTTTTGGGGCCTATACATGCCGACACTTACTTTTGTATACTGTGTGAATGCCTAATGTACCTCTAGCCATCAAATACTACGTTCTTTGCTGTCAGTTAAACCCATGTGAGCTCATTTTTGGGGCCTATACAGGCCGACACTTACTTTTGTATACTGTGTGAATGCCTAATGTACCTCCAGCCATCAAATACACTACGTTCTTTGCTGTCAGTTAAACCCATGTGAGCTAATTTTTGGGGCCTATACAGGCTGACACTTACTTCTGTATCATGTGAATGCCTAATGTACCTCCAGCCATTAAATACTACGTTCTTTGCTGTCAGTTAAACCCATTTGAGCTAATTTTTGGGGCCTATACAGGCTGACACTTACTTCTTTATCCTGTGAATGCCTAATGTACCTTCAGCCACAGAATACTATGTTCTTAGCTGTCAGGTAAACGCATGTGGGCTAATTTTTGGGGACTTTTACGGCCGACACTTACTTCTGTATTCTGTGAATGCCTAATGTACCTTCAGCCACAGAATACTACATTCTTAGCTGTCAATTAAACCCATGTGGGCTAATTTTTGGGGCCTATACAGGCCGACACTTACTTCTGTACCCCGTGAATGCCTAATATACATTCACTCACTAAATACTACGTTCTTACCTGTCAGGTAAACCCATGTGGGCTAATTTTTGGTTCCATTTATGGCTGACACTTACTTCTGTACCCTGTGAATGCCTAATGTACCTTCAGCCACAGAATACTACGTTCTTAGCTGTCAATTAAACCCATGTGGGCTAATTTTTGGGGCCTATACAGGCCGACACTTTCTTCTGTACCCTGTGAATGCCTAATATACCATCAGCCACCAAATACTACGTTCTTAGCTGTCAGGTAAACCATGTGGGCTAATTTTGGGGCCTTTTATGGCCGACACTTACTTCTGTATCCTGTGAATGAAAAAATTTTTAGTCAAAATGACTGTATTTTTGTATTTTAGAGTCTTAAAAAGCTTGTTTTAGACAAGATAATTGCATTTCGTAACCAATGGCCTGAAAAAATTATTTTGGTCAAAATTACTCTATTTTGGTCTCCAATTGTCAAAAAGCCTTTTTTAGTCAAAATAACTGCATTTGGTCACCAAAGGTCTGAACATTTTTTTAGCCAAAATGACTGTATTTTTGTTTTTAAGAGTCTTAAAACGCCGGTTTTAGACAAGATAACTGCATTTGGTAAACCAATTGCCTGAAAAATATTTTTAGCCAACATTACACTATTTTGGTCTCCTACTGTCTAAAAAGCCTTTTATAAGTCAAAATAACTGCATTTGGTCACCAAAGGTCTGAAATATATTTTTGTCAAAATGACTGTATTTTCGTCTTTTAGAGTCTTAAAAAGCCGCTTTTAGACAAGATAACTGCATGTGGTAACCAATAGCCTGAAATTTTTTTTGGTCAAAATTACTCTATTTTGGTTTTCAAGTGTCTAAAAAGCCTCTTTTTTAGTCAAAATGACTCTTTTTTGGTCTCCAAGTGTATAAAAGCCTTTTTAGTCAAAATTAACTGCATTTGGTCAACAAAGGTCTGAAAAAAATTTAGTCAAAATGACTGAATTTTTGTCTTTTAGTGCCTTAAAAAGCCGGTTTTAGACAAGATTTTAGACATGTAGGCTCCAATGGCCTGAAAACATTTTTTTGGTCAAAATGACTCTATTTTGGTCTCCAAGTGTATAAAAAGCCTTTTTTAGTCAAAATAACTGCATTTGGTCACCAAAGGTCTGAAATTTTTTTTGTCAAAATGACTGAATTTTTTTCTTTTAGTGCCTTAAAAAGCCGTTTTTAGACAAGATTTTAGACATGTAGGCTCCAATGGCCTGAAAACATTTCTTTGGTCAAAATGACTGTTTTGGTCTCCAAGTGTCTAAAAAGCCTTTTTTAGTCAAAATAACTGCATTTGGTCACCAAAGGCCTGACTAATTTGTTTAGTCAAAATGACTGTATTTTTGTCTTTTAGAGTCTTTTGTCAAAATTAATGTATTTAATTTTGTGGCTGAAGGTACATTATGCCTTCACAGGATACAGAAGTAAGTGTCGGCCATAAAAGTCCCCAAAAATTAGCCTGACAGCTAAGAACGTAGTATTTGGTGGCTGAAGGTACATTAGGCATTCACAGGGTACAGAAGTAAGTGTCGGCCTGTATAGGCCCCAAAAATTAGCCCACATGGGTTTAACTGACAGCTAAGAACGTTTAGGCCCCAAAAATTAGCTCACATGGGTTTAACTGACTTCTGTATACTGTGTGAATGCCTAATGTACCTTCAGCTACAGAATACTACGTTCTTAGCTGTCAGTAAAACCCATGTGGGCTAATTTTTGGGGACTATACAGGCCGACACTTTCTTCTGTATCCTGTGAATGCCTAATGTACCTTCAGCCACCAAATACTACATTCTTAACTGTCAGGTAAACCCATGTGAGCTAATTTTTGGGGGCTATACATGCCGACACTTACTTCTGTATACTGTGTGAATGCCTAATGTACCTCTAGCCATCAAATACTATGTTCTTTGCTGTCAGTTAAACCCATGTGAGCTAATTTTTGGGGCCTATACAGGCCGACACTTACTTTTGTATACTGTGTGAATGCCTAATGTACCTCCAGCCATCAAATACACTACGTTCTTTGCTGTCAGTTAAACCCATGTGAGCTAATTTTTGGGGCCTATACAGGCTGACACTTACTTCTGTATCATGTGAATGCCTAATGTACCTCCAGCCATTAAATACTACGTTCTTTGCTGTGAGTTAAACCCATTTGAGCTAATTTTTGGGGCCTATACAGGCCGACACTTACTTCTTTATCCTGTGAATGCCTAATGTACCTTCAGCCACAGAATACTACGTTCTTAGCTGTCAGGTAAACGCATGTGGGCTAATTTTTGGGGCCTTTTACGGCCGACACTTACTTCTGTATTCTGTAAGTAATGTACCTTCAGCCACAGAATACTACGTTCTTAGCTGTCAATTAAACCCATGTGGGCTAATTTTTGGGGCCTATACAGGCCGACACTTACTTCTGTACCCCGTGAATGCCTAATATACATTCAGTCACCAAATACTACGTTCTTACCTGTCAGCTAAACCCATGTGGGCTAATTTTTGGTTCCATTTATGGCTGACACTTACTTCTGTACCCTGTGAATGCCTAATGTACCTTCAGCCACAGAATACTACGTTCTTAGCTGTCAATTAAACCCATGTGGGCTAATTTTTGGGGCCTATACAGGCGGACACTTTCTTCTGTACCCTGTGAATGCCTAATATCACATCAGCCACCAAATACTACGTTCTTAGCTGTCAGGTAAACCATGTGGGCTAATTTTGGGGCCTTTTATGGCTGACACTTACTTCTGTATCCTGTGAATGAAAAATTTCTTAGTCAAAATGACTGTATATTTGTATTTTAGAGTCTTAAAAAGCTTGTTTTAGACAAGATAATGGCATTTCGTAACCAATGGCCTGAAAAAATTTTTTTGGTCAAAATTACTCTGTTTTGGTCTCCAATTGTCAAAAAGCCTTTTTTAGTCAAAATAACTGCATTTGGTCACCAAAGGTCTGAACATTTTTTTAGCCAAAATGACTGTATTTTTGTTTTTAAGAGTCTTAAAATGCCGGTTTTAGACAAGATAACTGCATTTGGTAAACCAATTGCCTGAAAAATATTTTTAGCCAACATTACACTATTTTGGTCTCCAAGTGTCTAAAAAGCCTTTTATAAGTCAAAATAACTGCATTTGGTCACCAAAGGTCTGAAATATATTTTTGTCAAAATGACTGTATTTTCGTCTTTTAGAGTCTTAAAAAGCCGCTTTTAGACAAGATAACTGCATGTGGTAAGCAATAGCCTGAAATTTTTTTTGGTCAAAATTACTCTATTTTGGTTTTCAAGTGTCTAAAAAGCCTCTTTTTTAGTCAAAATGACTCTATTTTGGTCTCCAAGTGTATAAAAGCCTTTTTTAGTCAAAATAACTGCATTTGGTCAACAAAGGTCTGAAAAAAAATGTAGTCAAAATGACTGAATTTTTGTCTTTTAGTGCCTTAAAAAGCCGGTTTTAGACAAGATTTTAGACATGTAGGCTCCAATGGCCTGAAAACATTTTTTTGGTCAAAATGACTCTATTTTGGTCTCCAATTGTATAAAAAGCCTTTTTTAGTCAAAATAACTGCATTTGGTCACCAAAGGTCTGAAAATTTTTTGTCAAAATGACTGAATTTTTGTCTTTTAGTGCCTTAAAAAGCCGGTTTTAGACAAGATTTTAGACATGTAGGCTCCAATGGCCTGAAAACATTTCTTTGGTCAAAATGACTGTTTTGGTCTCCAAGTGTCTAAAAAGCCTTTTTTAGTCAAAATAACTGCATTTAGTCACCAAAGGCCTGACTAATTTGTTTAGTCAAAATTACTGTATTTTTGTCTTTTAGAGTCTTTTGTCAAAATTAATGTATTTAGTATTCTGTGGCTGAAGGTACATTATGCCTTCACAGGATACAGAAGTAAGTGTCGGCCATAAAAGTCCCCAAAAATTAGCCTGACAGCTAAGAACGTAGTATTTGGTGGCTGAAGGTACATTAGGCATTCACAGGGTACAGAAGTAAGTGTCGGCCTGTATAGGCCCCAAAAATTAGCCCACATGGGTTTAACTGACAGCTAAGAACGTTTAGGCCCCAAAAATTAGCTCACATGGGTTTAACTGACTTCTATATACTGTGTGAATGCCTAATGTACCTTCAGCTACTGAATACTACGTTCCTAGCTGTCAGTAAAACCCATGTGGGCTAATTTTTGGGGACTATACAGGCCGACACTTTCTTCTGTATCCTGTGAATGCCTAATGTACCTTCAGCCACCAAAGACTACATTCTTAACTGTCAGGTAAACCCATGTGAGCTAATTTTTGGGGCCTATACATGCCGACACTTACTTCTGTATACTGTGTGAATGCCTAATGTACCTCTAGCCATCAAATACTACGTTCTTTGCTGTCAGTTAAATCCATGTGAGCTAATTTTTGGGGCCTATACAGGCCGACACTTACTTTTGTATACTGTGTGAATGCCTAATGTACCTCCAGCCATCAAATACACTACGTTCTTTGCTGTCAGTTAAACCCATGTGAGCTAATTTTTGGGGCCTATACAGGCTGACACTTACTTCTTTATCCTGTGAATGCCTAATGTACCTTCAGCCACAGAATACTACGTTCTTAGCTGTCAGGTAAACGCATGTGGGCTAATTTTTGGGGCCTTTTACGGCCGACACTTACTTCTGTATTCTGTGAATGCCTAATGTACCTTCAGCCACAGAATACTACGTTCTTAGCTGTCAATTAAACCCATGTGGGCTAATTTTTGGGGCCTATACAGGCCGACACTTACTTCTGTACCCCGTGAATGCCTAATATACATTCAGCCACCAAATACTACGTTCTTACCTGTCAGGTAAACCCATGTGGGCTATTTTTTGGTTCCATTTATGGCTGACACTTACTTCTGTACCCTGTGAATGCCTAATGTACCTTCAGCCACAGAATACTACGTTCTTAGCTGTCAATTAAACCCATGTGGGCTAATTTTTGGGGCCTATACAGGCCGACACTTTCTTCTGTACCCTGTGAATGCCTAATATACCATCAGCCACCAAATACTACGTACTTAGCTGTCATGTAAACCATGTGGGCTAATTTTGGGGTTCTTTTATGGCCGACACTTACTTCTGTATCCTGTGAATGAAAAAAATTTTAGTCAAAATGACTGTATTTTTGTATTTTAGAGTCTTAAAAAGCCGGTTTTAGTCAAGATAGCTGAATTTTGCTCTCCAATTGCCTGAAATTTTTTTGTGTCAAAATCACTCTATTTTGGTCTCCAAATGTCTTAAAATCCTTTTTTAGTCAAAATAACTGCATTTGGTCACCAAAGGTCTGAAAAAAAATGTAGTCAAAATGACTATATTTTTGTCTTTTAGAGCCTTAAAAAGCCGGTTTTAGAGAAGATAACTGCATTTGGGCTCCAATGACCTGAAATTTTTTTGGTCAAAATGACTCTATTTTGGTCTCCAAGTGTCTAAAAATTACAAAGTTAAAGGGGAATTTTTTTTTCCCTTCATAGCCTGCTGCTGAGCTGACTGTGACATAAAACATAAGACACTGCATTGCTCACATGTGCTATTGAAAAATCACCAATTTTATATCATATTCCGCTATTCAATCTACACCCTTTGGGCTGAAAATAATTAAATTGCGGCATAGTCCGTATCGGTACATGTGAGATACACCTTCCAATTTTTTGGAGCGCATTTTCCACCGCCGAGAATTGCAGGGTGCTTCAGTTTGCCTCCTGTTCTGAACTCCTCCTACTCCTCATCCTGCCTTTAGGGTACAAAAAATTGTAATCGGGGCCTAGTCTGGGTCTGTACGTGTGAGATACACTTTTTTATATCATATTTTCTATTCCGCTATTCAATCTACACCTTTTGTGGTAAAAAGAATTAAATTGCGGCATAGTCTGTATCGGTTCGTGTGAGATACACCTTCCAAATTTTTGGGGCGCTTCTTCCACCGCAGAGGATTGCAGGATGCTTCAGTTTGCCTCCTGTTTCGAACTACTCCTACTCCTCATCCTGCCTTTAGGGTACAAAAAATTGTAATCGGGGCCTAGTCTGGGTTTGTACGTGTGAGATACACTTTTTTATATCATATTTTCTATTCCGCTATTCAATATACACCCTTTTGGAGTGTAAAAAATTAAATTACGGCATAGTCTGTATCGGTACGTGTGAGATACACCTTTTAAATTTGTTTGGCGCGTCTCCTTCCACCACCGAGGATTGCAGGGCGCTTCAGTTTGCCTCCTGTTCCGAACTCCTCCTACTCCTCTTCCTCTTCCTCATTCTCATCCTCCCTTTAGGGTACAAAAAATTGTAATCGGGGCCTAGTCTGTGTTTGTACGTGTGAGATACACCGTTTTATAATTTTTTTTCTATTCCGTTATTCAATATACACCCTTTTGGAGTGTAAAAAATTAAATTACGGCATAGTCTGTATAGGTACGTGTGAGATACACCTTTTAAATTTGTTTGGCGCATCTCCTTCCACCGCCGAGGATTGCAGGGTGCTTCAGTTTGCCTCCTGTTCCGAACTCCTCCTACTCCTCTTCCTCATCCTCATCCTTCCTTTAGGGTACAAAAAATTGTAATCGGGGCCTAGTCTGTGTTTGTACATTGTTAGATACACCATTTTATAAAAAATATTCTATTCCGCTATTCAATATACACCCTTTTGGGGTGAAAAAAAATTAAATTACGGCATAGTCTGTATCGGTACGTGTGAGATACACCTTTTAAATTTGTTTGGCGTATCTCCTTCCACCGCCAAGGATTGCAGGGCGCTTCAGTTTGCCTCTTGTTCCGAACTCCTCCTGCCCCTCTTCCTCATCCTCCCTTTAGGGTACAAAAAATTGTAATCGGGGCCTAGTCTGTGTTTATACGTGTGAGATACACCGTTTTATATCCTTTTTCTATTCTGCTATTCAATATACACCCTTTTGGGTGAAAAAAATTTAATTGCGGCATACTTTGCATATTTGACTGTGAGATGCACCCGTGCAATACTGTTGTTGTTTTGTTCCGCTATTCAATAAACACCTTTCTAGGGCAAGATCATAAATTACAGAAATATGAGGAGACCGTCAAATAGGGGCCGTGGCCTGGGTTGTCGTGCTGCTGGTAGAGCTCCTGTTGCAAGGAGAGGACGTGGTCGATCTGTGCCAGCTACATGCACAAGTGAAACACCTTCCTCAAGTGTGAGTAGGCGACAGAACCTGCAGCAGTATTTGGTAGGGCATCATGCGCCTCTACAAGTGTTGAGGCCAGAACAAGTAGAGGCGATAGTAGATTGGTTTGCTGCTGACAGTGCCTCCAGTTCCTTCACATTGTCTCCCACCCAGTCTACTGCAGAAAGGTCAGAGTTGGCACCTGCAGCCGATGTCCAACCGTCTTTCACCTCACCCCCTTGCAAATCAGGCAAGCAGTCTGAGCCCCAAGTCATGCAGCAGTCTCTTCTTCTTTTTGATGACTCTGTCAGCAGGGTTTCCCAGGGCCATCCACCTAGCCCTGCCCCAGAAGTGGAAGAGATTGAGTGCAGCGATGCCCAACCACTTATTTCTCAAGATGAGTACATGGAAAGACCATCGCAGCACATCTCCGATGATGACGAAACGCAGGTGCCAACTGCTGCGGCACTCAGAATTGTGGAGAACGACAAGGAGGGCAGGAGTGAAGACTGGGTGGAAGATGATGTGGAGGACGATGAGGTCCTCGACCCCACATTGAATGAAGGTCATGCAGGTGACCTGAGTAGTTTGGAGGAAGAGGCGGTGGTTGCACAGAGCCACCAGCACAGCAGAAGAGGGAGCAGGGTGCAGAAGCGGAGCGGCCGTGCCCTAGACACTACGCCTGCTACTGCCCAATGCAGCAAGGGACCGAGCGCACCAAAGCCAGCTCAAAGGAGTTCTCTAGCGTGGAAGTTCTTCAGAAAATGTGCTGATGACAGGACACGAGTGGTTTGCACCCTGTGCAATCAGAGCCTGAAGCGAGGCATAAACCTTCTCAACCTGACCACAACCTGCATGATCAGGCATCTAAGTGCAAAGCACGAGCTGCAGTGGAGTAGACACCTTCAAAACCAAGAAAGGTCTCTGGCTCCTCCTGCTTCCTCTTCTGCTGCAGTCTCGGCCTCTTCATCCATCTCTGTAGTGATACCGACACCTGCCACCCCGCAAACAGACGATCTGTCAACAACACCACCACCTGGGTCACCAACCATCTCCACAATGTCCCGTGGAAGTGTTCAGCTTTCCATCTCCCAAACACTTCAGAGGAAGAGGAAGTACCCCCCTACCCACCCGCGATCCCTGGCCCTGAATGCCAGCATTTCAAAATTCTTGGCCTTTGAAATGCTGTCATTCCGTCTGGTGGAGACGCACAGTTTTAAAAGCCTTATGTTGGTGGCTGTCCCACAGTACGTAGTGTCCAGCCGCCACTATTTTTCCAGGCAAGCCATCCCTTCCCTGCACAACCAAGTGGGGGAAAAAATCAGGTGTGCACTGCGCAACGCCATCTGTGGCAAGGTCCACCTAACTACCAATACGTGGACCAGTAAGCACGGTCAGGGGCGTTATATCTCCCTGACACTGTCCCAACGGCACACTGGGTAAATGCAGTGGCGGATGGGCCTGAGGCGGATAGCAATTTGGCGCATGTCCTTCCACCACCGAGGATTGCAGGGCGCTTCAGTTTGCCTCCTGTTCCTAACTCTTCCTACTCCGCTTCCTCATCCTCTACCGCCTCCTCATCCGTTCAGCGTAACCCCTTCACCACAAACTTCAGCACAGCCAGGGGTAAACGACAGCAGAATAAACAAATGGTAAGAAATATCAGCGCTCAACCCTATCAGATAGCAGCTGAACACTAAAACAGGCACAGAAACAAAACCTGGGTAGAAAAAATATAAACAGTAGAACAGTGCAGCGCTCTAAAAATAATAAAACACAATAAAATAAAATCGCAGCTAAAATCGCAGACAAAACACAAAAGCAAAGTCCATCTATAAGAGCCAGATCAAAGGTTGGGTAAGAAAAATCAAAAAAGGGTAGTAGGTGTAATAGTCCTTATAAGGTGCAAAGATTCCTAATGAATTCCCGAGGAGCCAGGTGCAGATAGCAGAAGATACACATACTCCCTCCACCTTCCAGAGTGGCCTCTCACCTTATTATGGTATTACACGGGCATTGTAAACATAGACACATCACCAACTCCAACCTCTTGACAATCCTTCCAGTTATCAATGAAGAAAAACAATCTGTAGTAAGCATGAACCTACACAGCTTCGTACTGCACACTCCTGGATGTCTCTCCGATGACAGGGTATTAAAAGGAAAAAAAATGCCAGGATAGTGTAATACTGACTTTTAATATGATTAAAACATCACAAAGTGGCCTCTTACTTGTTATAGATGGACATCAGGCATATAACAATAGAAGGACCGGGACAGCGGGACTCGCTCGGTGTCACTCGGTCTCCTCCGTGCCAGCGGGTGACGTCAGACGCTCGACTCCTCCTCCCTCCGCACGCGTATCGCCTCCGTGGGTGGAGGCTTCGTCAGCGATGAAGAGGATTGGTCCAACGTCACCTTATAAATAATCCTCCCCTTAATATGATTGGCCAGTCCTTCTACAACGTTCCTATGGATACCCTAATGCCGGAACTAGAGGGAAATCCCGGCTCAGACTTCAGACAATCCCGAGTATGGCTATAAACAAGATGAGAGGAAACTTAACCCCTTCTCCACCTTCGGGCAGCTTAATACACTCCCCAAAGCCAATTATTAACAGGATCAGGATGGATAGCACTCAATTAATGTGCTTAATTAAAAGTTTAAAAAATAATACAACAGCGTATGACGCCGTATACCCGTTGGCACGGAAGATACATAAAAAATATATACATCATAAAGATACATGTTAAGAACGATAAAAACTTAAAACATGATAATACAACTACTTAGAACACTGCACATATAGCTATATAAATAGAAATAGAAATGAACATAAAGGAATAATTTATCGATCAGAAAAATTGAAAGTATTTTTAACAAACATTGGCCCATTTTGATGCAAGACCGAGTACTACGCGACCATCTCCCAGCCAGACCACGTTTTGTTTATAAACGGGCACCTACTTTGAGGAATATTTTAGCCCCAGGAGTAGTAGATCCTCCAGTGGAGGCACATAATAAATTGTTTGCTTTCCTGAAAGGTTTTTATGCATGTGGCAAATGCATTGTGTGCCGTTCTGCGAAAAAGAATGTGAAACGCAGGAAGGATTTCGTGGCTCAGGCGACAGGTAGAGAGTATAAGATCAATGACCTTATTACCTGTGCGACTACTGGGGTTGTGTATGTGATCGAATGTAGTTGTGGACTACAGTACATTGGTAGGACCTCAAGAGCCCTCCAAGTAAGACTTGCTGAACATGTTAGGTGCATTAGAAAGGGAAAATCCCCCCATTTTCTGTACCAGCATTTCAAAAATTTCCATAACAAAGACCCCAAGGATATGAAATTCTGGGGCATTGAAAAAGTTAAAAAGCACTGGAGGGGCGGCAACTACATTCGCCAATTAAGTAAAAGGGAATCCTTTTGGATTTATGAAATGAAGGTTGCCGTACCCCGGGGTCTGAACACGGATTTTGATTTGAATTGTTTTATTTCTGATCGATAAATTATTCCTTTATGTTCATTTCTATTTCTATTTATATAGCTATATGTGCAGTGTCCTAAGTAGTTGTATTATCATGTTTTAAGTTTTTATCGTTCTTAACATGTATCTTTATGATGTATATATTTTTTATGTATCTTCCGTGCCAACGGGTATACGGCGTCATACGCTGTTGTATTATTTTTTAAACTTTTAATTAAGCACATTAATTGAGTGCTATCCATCCTGATCCTGTTAATAATTGGCTTTGGGGAGTGTATTAAGCTGCCCGAAGGTGGAGAAGGGGTTAAGTTTCCTCTCATCTTGTTTATAGCCATACTCGGGATTGTCTGAAGTCTGAGCCGGGATTTCCCTCTAGTTCCGGCATTAGGGTATCCATAGGAACGTTGTAGAAGGACTGGCCAATCAGATTAAGGGGAGGATTATTTATAAGGTGACGTTGGACCAATCCTCTTCATCGCTGACGAAGCCTCCACCCACGGAGGCGATACGCGTGCGGAGGGAGGAGGAGTCGAGCGTCTGACGTCACCCGCTGGCACGGAGGAGACCGAGTGACACCGAGCGAGTCCCGCTGTCCCGGTCCTTCTATTGTTATATGCCTGATGTCCATCTATAACAAGTAAGAGGCCACTTTGTGATGTTTTAATCATATTAAAAGTCAGTATTACACTATCCTGGCGTTTTTTTTCCATTTAATACCCTGTCATCGGAGAGACATCCAGGAGTGTGCAGTACGAAGCTGTGTAGGTTCATGCTTACTACAGATTGTTTTTCTTCATTGATAACTGGAAGGATTGTCAAGAGGTTGGAGTTGGTGATGTGTCTATGTTTACAATGCCCGTGTAATACCATAATAAGGTGAGAGGCCACTCTGGAAGGTGGAGGGAGTATGTGTATCTTCTGCTATCTGCACCTGGCTCCTCGGGAATTCATTAGGAATCTTTGCACCTTATAAGGACTATTACACCTACTACCCTTTTTTGATTTTTCTTACCCGACCTTTGATCTGGCTCTTATAGATGGACTTTGCTTTTGTGTTTTATCTGCGATTTTAGCTGCGATTTTATTTTATTGTGTTTTATTATTTTTAGAGCGCTGCACTGTTCTACTGTTTATATTTTTTCTACCCAGGTTTTGTTTCTGTGCCTGTTTTAGTGTTCAGCTGCTATCTGATAGGGTTGAGCGCTGATATTTCTTACCATTTGTTTATTCTGCTTATACAGTTACTCATATTAGCTGCTCTTCATGGATATTTTCAGCTATCTGGATAAAAGGGAAATTGATCTTGGTGATATCTTCTCTAGTGCTCCAGCCCCTAGTTCAGAAGGAGATGTTTCATCCCTATTTAAGAGACTTGGTTATGCACTAGAGAAGAAGGTGAAAATATGGTGGGATATTACCACCTTTGAATATTACATCAAGAACAAATTAATCCCAAGACGTCTGAGGTGGGATGTCCCACCCAATGACGGGTTGTTAGATGAAGAATCCCTCAGTGAGTGGAGGGAATTCTTCTTAAAAAAGGGAGAACAACTGTTAGAATTTTTATTGATGAGGAAACGTCGTAAACTCAAAATTATTGACGCCCAAATTAAGGAGATTCAATCAGCATTGGAACCCTTTAAAGATAAAGAAGAGTTTATTAAAGGTTCTGGGACCCTTCAGAATAGGCTTATTAAATGGGATAATGATACCCAGAATAAGAAAAAGAAGAAATTCCTAAGGGATTGGGAGGATTTCCAAAAAAACGATATTTTTAAGTGGCAAAAAAGTCCCCTTGTGAGTGTCCCTATGGAAGAGGAAGAGAGTGGCCAACAGGATGACCCCCCCCCCTGCGACCCCTGTTCCTCCAATCAGGAATACACAAGCTGGATATTGGAGAGCACCTTCCACCCCTGTGTATCAATATGATAATAGGAGTGGACCAGGTAATAGGGGAGGAAAAAGAGGTGGCAAAAGGGGTAAGGGGAAGAATAATAACACCCCTAGGAGAGGACAGGATAGTTATTATTATAACGACTATCCTCAAAATAATTTTTCCCCTAGACCCCCTGCACAATACCCCCAAAACTCAGGGTGGCAAGTCCCTGCTCGAGGAAGGGGGAAAGGATGGAAACCTAATGCCCAGAGAGGCGGTTACCCTAATAGAGCTAATTACCAACAGCCCTCACAGGTAACCACTCAGAATAGGTATGAACCCCTGAGCGAACCACAAGGTAATGGGAATGGGGCTTTTTTAGGGAATCGGGGGGGACAGGCAGTTGCCTACCCCCCCCCCTCCCCCTCCACCCCTGAACCAAATGGACAACTGGTGGAGAGGCCCGATACAGGAAACACCAGGGAACAAACCAGCCAAAAGAAACAGAGAGGAAAAAGAGGAGGCTGGAGGGTCCAAAGAAAAAAGATCCCGTTAGGGGCAGGGATATACAATTTAAGTGGAGTGACTCTGGGAGTTGAAGAGCTCAAAACCCTAGATAAGGGACTTAAGTTTGCTCCAGCACGTAACCTGAACAAATTTCAAACATATGTTAATATTCAGAAATTTGTTAGGACAATTAACGTGAAAAAATATTGCTTATCCAACCCTATCCTTAAGAACACAACTAATACAGATTCCTCTGCACTAACTAGTTCATCGAGCACAGTTATGCCCAGTTCCAATTTGCGGAATAAATCAGTATTCAATCCTCTTAATAAAAACAATAAATTTATTGATGTCTTCAAAAATATGGTCTGTAAGGACCTGGAGAGTTTGAAGGTTAAAAGGATATCGGACCCACAATATATTAAAGCAGGTATAAAATCTCTTGAAGATAACAAAGGAATTGTGATCAGACCTGCCGATAAAGGTGGAGGTCTGGTAGTACTGAGTCTGGAATACTATAAAGAGGAGATGAACCGCTTATTGGCAGATAGCGATACATATGAACTATTAAGGAGTGACCCCTCTTTGAAATTCAAAGGGGAACTGAGCAAATTAATAGAGTCAGGCAAACATAAGGGAGTCCTCAACAAGAAAGAGTCACTTTATTTGGATCCACTTTTCTGTAGAACTCCGATTATCTATTGTCTACCGAAGGTGCACAAAGACAGGGAACGCCCACCGGGAAGACCGATTGTCAACGGTATTGATTCCGTGACATCCCGGTTGGGCCAATTTGTCGATGTGCACCTTCAACCATTAGTAGTGTCTACAGAAGCCTACTTAAAAGACACTAAGCACATTATCCAGCTTCTGCAAGATGTGCCCTGCGCTTCTAATTCTATTTTAGTTACAGCGGACGTAGGTTCGCTGTACACTATCATAGACCATGAAGAAGCAGAGGCAGCAGTCAAGTGGGCGTTTGCAACATCTAGCCTTCCGAGGAAACTTAGGAGTTTTCTCCTAAGTAGTTTATTCTTTTGCCTCTCAAGAAATTATTTCTGGTATGGCAATAACTATTATCTCCAGAAAAGAGGTGTGGCCATGGGCGCCCGTTTCGCTCCCAGTGTGGCCAACCTATTTATGGCCCACTGGGAGGAGGAGGTGGTGTTTCATGACCGTCCCCCCGAACTGGTGTGCTATAAAAGGTACATCGATGACGTGTTCTTTGTGTGGAACGGTGAAATGGACCACCTTGAGACATTTATGAGTAAATTAAATAATAATAACAAAAACATAGTACTCACATGGACCACTAGTACTACCAGTGTAGTTTTTCTGGATCTGGTCATCTCAAAGGGAACCAGAGGGTTCATGACTAGTAACCACTTCAAACCAACAGACAGAAATGCATACATCCCTCTCGACAGCTGCCATCATGCCTCTTGGCTCTGTAACATTCCGAAAGGGCAGTTTGTCAGGCTAAGACGCAATTGTTCCTCAGAAGTTGACTATATGGAACAGGCCAATGTCTTATCTGAAAGGTTTTTACAGAAGGGTTACAATAAAGAGAGACTATCTAAGGACCTCTCAAGTGTCAAAGAGATTGACCGTAATACGCTGTTAACTAGTGGCCCCAAACGAGAAGCACCAAAGGGTGATGTAAGGATTGTTTTAGATTACAATATTCAATACAAAAAAATTGAAAGTATTTTTAACAAACATTGGCCCATTTTGATGCAAGACCGAGTACTACGCGACCATCTCCCAGCCAGACCACGTTTTGTTTATAAACGGGCACCTACTTTGAGGAATATTTTAGCCCCAGGAGTAGTAGATCCTCCAGTGGAGGCACATAATAAATTGTTTGCTTTCCTGAAAGGTTTTTATGCATGTGGCAAATGCATTGTGTGCCGTTCTGCGAAAAAGAATGTGAAACGCAGGAAGGATTTCGTGGCTCAGGCGACAGGTAGAGAGTATAAGATCAATGACCTTATTACCTGTGCGACTACTGGGGTTGTGTATGTGATCGAATGTAGTTGTGGACTACAGTACGTTGGTAGGACCTCAAGAGCCCTCCAAGTAAGACTTGCTGAACATGTTAGGTGCATTAGAAAGGGAAAATCCCCCCATTTTCTGTACCAGCATTTCAAAAATTTCCATAACAAAGACCCCAAGGATATGAAATTCTGGGGCATTGAAAAAGTTAAAAAGCACTGGAGGGGCGGCAACTACATTCGCCAATTAAGTAAAAGGGAATCCTTTTGGATTTATGAAATGAAGGTTGCCGTACCCCGGGGTCTGAACACGGATTTTGATTTGAATTGTTTTATTTCTGATCGATAAATTATTCCTTTATGTTCATTTCTATTTCTATTTATATAGCTATATGTGCAGTGTCCTAAGTAGTTGTATTATCATGTTTTAAGTTTTTATCGTTCTTAACATGTATCTTTATGATGTATATATTTTTTATGTATCTTCCGTGCCAACGGGTATACGGCGTCATACGCTGTTGTATTATTTTTTAAACTTTTAATTAAGCACATTAATTGAGTGCTATCCATCTTGATCCTGTTAATAATTGGCTTTGGGGAGTGTATTAAGCTGCCCGAAGGTGGAGAAGGGGTTAAGTTTCCTCTCATCTTGTTTATAGCCATACTCGGGATTGTCTGAAGTCTGAGCCGGGATTTCCCTCTAGTTCCGGCATTAGGGTATCCATAGGAACGTTGTAGAAGGACTGGCCAATCAGATTAAGGGGAGGATTATTTATAAGGTGACGTTGGACCAATCCTCTTCATCGCTGACGAAGCCTCCACCCACGGAGGCGATACGCGTGCGGAGGGAGGAGGAGTCGAGCATCTGACGTCACCCGCTGGCACGGAGGAGACCGAGTGACACCGAGCGAGTCCCGCTGTCCCGGTCCTTCTATTGTTATATGCCTGATGTCCATCTATAACAAGTAAGAGGCCACTTTGTGATGTTTTAATCATATTAAAAGTCAGTATTACACTATCCTGGCGTTTTTTTTCCTTTTAATACCCTGTCATCGGAGAGACATCCAGGAGTGTGCAGTACGAAGCTGTGTAGGTTCATGCTTACTACAGATTGTTTTTCTTCATTGATAACTGGAAGGATTGTCAAGAGGTTGGAGTTGGTGATGTGTCTATGTTTACAATGCCCGTGTAATACCATAATAAGGTGAGAGGCCACTCTGGAAGGTGGAGGGAGTATGTGTATCTTCTGCTATCTGCACCTGGCTCCTCGGGAATTCATTAGGAATCTTTGCACCTTATAAGGACTATTACACCTACTACCCTTTTTTGATTTTTCTTACCCGACCTTTGATCTGGCTCTTATAGATGGACTTTGCTTTTGTGTTTTATCTGCGATTTTAGCTGCGATTTTATTTTATTGTGTTTTATTATTTTTAGAGCGCTGCACTGTTCTACTGTTTGTAAACGACAGCAGGCAGTTTTTTTTTTTTTTTTTTAGTTTCAATAGATTTTTATTGAAGTGAAAAAAAGCATGTATAAACATATAACCGTAGATCCATATACATAGGATAAGAACTTACACAAAATAACAGTAACAGTAGGTCGTTTTCGGCATACAGAACACCATCAATTATGCAAAGCTATCAATCAATAGCTTTAACAGCCTGAGATGGGTACATTGCTACTGCATATAGACATCTAAAATAGCTATACAATAAATGACTCAACTGTAACCATGCATTTAGATGATAGTATAACATATAACTCAAAAACCATATATAGGAACTACCGCTCTTACCTACTTCCTCAGAGCGGGTCTAGCTGAGTGCAATTAAATGTCCAAAGCCCTCACCCCTAACGGGTGCAAACTGTGAGGGATTAGACCAGACCTACAACACAATGTTGTACAGGTGTCGCCACTACCTATACAAGAGACCCAGGGCCAAGGAGTTATGAAGTGAAGTTTAGGTAGGGGTTGGAGTAGGGGAGGGTATGGAGGAAGTAGTGGAAGGGAGGGGGGGGGCACTGCCAATACACTTAGGTAAAATTCACATTTACGTGCATATTATCACATTTATCAGAGTAGCTATAGTATGTTAGAGGAATGATTTAACCAGACCTGCCATTGTTTCAGAAAGGTGGCCGCTCTGCAGTTCCTAAACGCCAACAATTTTTCCATCTCGCATTGAGTGGACACCCTGTTTTTAATTGCTGTCAAGTGAGGAGAGGTAGTAGATCGCCATTTAGCAGCAATTGCAATTCTCGTTGCAAATAAAATATGAGCCAGAACTTTTCTGAAGCTAGGAGGATAGCCCTTTAGACCCAGGCTGAAAAGTGCGAGGGCCGGGGAAGGAGGGAGGTTAGCTCCCATCAATAGAGATGCCCAATTGAAGACCTCTTTCCATAATGGTTGAACCACTGGGCAACTCCAGAAGATATGTAGCAGGTTTCCTCTTTCCTGGCATTCACGCCAGCAAAGGGGAGAGCACTTTGAGTCGATGGCATTTAGTCTTGTAGGTGTCATATAGTACCTATGTAGAAGTTTCTGCGAGTTGTCCCAGTGATCCACACATGTCGAGGATGCATAATTGGTTTTAAAAGCCCTCAGCCACTGTGCGACCGAGAAGGATTGTTGTAAGGCTTCCTCCCATTTCAGAATAGTAGGGGATTTACGGAAAGGTTGGTGGTAGTTGCAAAAGCGATAGCAGATCGAGATCCCCCTCGCCTTGGAACTGCCTTTATTTAAGAGATAGTGCCATATTTTTTTCGGGAACAGGAAATTCAGGGATTTGCGGGAGCGGTCAAAAGCAGCTATCTGATATTTGGTCAATAGGTCACTAGCAGATTTGGGGTGGATAGGGCTGCCATGAAATTGGAAGCCACGCTTTCTCCAATTGAGGGTCGATACTCCTGGAATCAGGAGATCATAGGCTGCTAGAGGGAATAGGTGGGAATATTCACACAATCTTCTTCAGTAAAATCAGTTTTTATAAGTCCTGTCCCTGCCAATATGGTGGCCTGAACAGTAGGGGAGGCAGGAATTTTCACATTGTTGCGCACGGTGGCCGCACACAGTAAGGCGTATAGATCATGACCTGGGGTAAATTTACGCTCTATATGGTTCCATAAATTATCCTCTTGTGCCGTTAGCCAGTATCGTGTCTGTGAGATTAATGTTGCATTGTAATAGGCTAGGGCGTTTGGGAGACCTACTCCACCAAGTTGTCGAGGTTTGTATAGTGTAGACATGGCTATTCTAGGTGGTTTGCCGTTCCAAATGAACTTTCGCAGTGACGAGGATAGTTTATTTAAAAAGATTTGTGGCACAGGAATCGGAAGGGTTCTGAAATAGTACAAAAGCTTTGGGAGAACCTGCATTCTATATGCAGCGATCCTCCCTAACCATGAGAGGTGTACTTTTCTAATGTGGGAGAACTCTTCTATTTTTAGACAAGAGAGGTAGCAAATTGCACTCATATAGCCTAGATACCGGAGATGTAAGTTGGATACCCAAATATGTGATAGAAGGTGCTTCCCAATTACACGGAAAAACAGATTTAAGCTTACACACCTCGGAAGCCGGGATCGAGATCGGAATAGCAAAACATTTGCTTGTGTTGACCTTATAATAAGATACACTTCCAAACCATTGAATAAGGGATTGAAGCTCTTTTAGAGATGCAAGGGGAGATGTCATAGTGATAATTATGTCATCTGCAAATAATCCTAGTTTATGCTCAGTTGGACCTACTTTTATGCCTTGGAGGTGAGGGTTACTCCTAATTGCTTCTGTCAGTGGTTCAATTACAAGGGAGAAAATTATCGGGGATAACGGGCAGCCTTGGCGAGTGCCGTTTGAGAGGTCAAAAGAATCAGATAGAATTCCATCTGTTAATACTTTCGCTGAGGGATTAGAATATAGTGCCATGATTGCAGAGTGGATGAAGCCTCTGAATCCAAAAGTAGTCAGGGTCTTGTCAAGAAATCCCCAATGGACCCTGTCAAAGGCTTTCTCAGCATCCAAAGCTAAAAAAACCGTTGGAGCTCCTGTCCCTTCAGCAGCCGTCAACAGATTTATCATACGCCGAGTTCCGTCAGGGGCCTGCCGGCCCTTCACAAACCCGACTTGATCCAGACCCAGAAGATATGATGTGCAGTATAGGAACCTATTTGCCAATATTTTTGCATAAATTTTTAAATCTACATTCAGTAGAGAGATAGGCCTAAAATTTAGGGGAGAGTCCGTCGCTTTCCCACGTTTGGGTATAGTGACTACTGTCGCCTGTAGCATTTCTTTTGGGAATTTGCCTAGTTTGGGAGCGTCATTGAATAGTCGAACTAAGTGTGGGGTGAGGCTGGGGGCCAGTAACTGGTAGTATTCTGAGGAGAATCCATCAGTGCCTGGGGATTTATGTAGAGGAAGAGATCTTATTACCCCTAGAACTTCCTCTGAGGAAATGGGGGCGTTCAGCTTTTGTAAAGAGTCTTCGTCGATGGAGGGGAGTTTCATGGCTTGTAGAAAGGAGTCAATATCAGTAGGTGTCGGATTGTAGGTGTCAGGGTCGTCACTCAGATTATATAAGGAGCTGTAGTAATCTTTAAAGAAGTTGGCCACCTCTTTCGGATTACAAAAGGTTGCGTCCGTCTTGTGATGCTTAATGAGTGGGATGTGCGATTTGAGACGTTGCTTTTTAAGTTGAGATGCTAAGAGTTTGCCTGCTCTATTGCTTTGTGAGTACCAAGACATTTTCAGTCTTTTAAAATAGGTGTCGTAGTCACGTAGAAGGGTATTTTTTAGGTAATTTCTAAGGTCTGTGAGTCGTTTTAGGATATCTGTTTGTGGAGATGTATCTTTTTTGTGCTGCTGTTCCAGCTGCGCTATTTGGGATTGTAGGTGGGTTATGTGAGCAGTTTTCCTCTTCCGATCTTTAGCCTTCTGTTGGATCAATAAACCCCTTGCCACCGCTTTGTGAGCGCACCATGTGATTTCAGGGGACGTAGACCCATTAGCATTAAAATTGAAATACTCTGCAACTTTCACTTTGAGTTCCTCACTATATTCCGGATGGGCCAGGACAAAGGTGTCATTACGCCATACCGGAGCACAGCTTCTAACCGGACCATCCACCACATCTATTGTGACCGGAGCATGATCCGACCACGTGATGGAGTGGATGTCCGCTCTGGGAATTTTTTGCAAGAGAAATTTGTCAGTCAGAAACAATCCTGGAATAGCTATTATGCACTGCAGAATAAAAGGAGTAGTCCCTTTCAGAGGTGCAGAGAGAGCGCCAGGGATCATATAGCCTCTCCTCAACACAGAAGGGGCCCATGTTAGGTCTATGTCTCCGCCCCGCTGAAGAGCAGTCCATATCTACATTCATGACAGCGTTGAAGTCCCCACAAAACATCAAATTTCCTTTAGCCAGTTTCCTTGCCCATGCAATGGTTTTCCGCACGAATTTCATGGGATGTTTGTTTGGAGCATAGATATTTACTATAGTGTAAAGTTTACCTTTCACCTCAGCGATCAATAGTAGCGTTCTACCCATAGAGTCTTCTGCTGAGTCGAGTAGCTTAAAAGAAACAGTATCTCTAATTGCTATCAAAACCCCGTTCCTTTTAGCAGTATGATTCACAGAAAATACATGTGGGAATTTCCGATGGGAGCAGTTCGGAGCTTTGCCCTTCGCAAAGTGGGTTTCCTGAACACAAATGATGTCACATTTGTGTTCCAAGGCCGTTTTCCAGAGAGATTTCCTCTTGAAGGGGCTGTTGAGTCCTCTAACATTTAGAGACATCAGTCTAATGGACATGGCGGTGGAAGAAGATGCTGGCGTATATAGTATTGGCAGTGCAGGGGAAGGTGAGGGAAGGGAAAATAATCAAGGGGGTAAGGAGACCAAAACCAGGTCCATTGTCATAATGAGTATTTAAGGAAGCTGTTCTGGTCCTGGGAGGTTCAATGTAGAAAGACTGCAAGAGCCCAAAAGGGGGCCAAACAAAAAGAAAAATAAAAGGGAACAAAAAAGGAAAAGTTCCAACAAGTATGCGGGTCATCCCGCACCGTTTCCAAGGGAGGGAACAAAACCAGTGAACCGCACAACGGGCGTGCAGTGATGCTGCCAGAACATAAGTGTGGTCCAGTGGGTGAATCCGGAAGCGAGATGTAAGAGCCAGTGGAAGTCACCGGAGGTTAAAGATGAGTAGTTATGTACCCCATATAAGGGGTTGTCATTTAGCTGCAGTACGGGAAGTGGTTGGTCTGCTTGAAGGACTACGCTGAGGTAAAGGTTGTGGATCATCTTCACGGGGAAGGTAACCCCATTGTCGGAGGAGTTCCAACCCCTTAGGGAGGGAGGAGATGGTGTGAGATACATTATCGACAGTCACTGTGATCTTGGCTGGGAAGCCCCATTTATAAAGGACTTTATGGTTTCTGAGAATTTTTGTGATAGGCACCAAGGTGTGTCTGGCCACCAGGGTAGCTTGAGACAGATCCGTGAATAGGGAGATGCCCGCGAACGGGTCTGGGAGAGCTGGGTGTTGTCATGAAAAGCGCATAAGCTGGTCTTTCACGTGGAAAAAGTGGATGCGAGCTATCACATCTCTAGGGACCGCTTCTGGTATGTAGGACGGTTTGGGCAGTCTGTGCGCTCTGTCAATGATGAGATCTGATGGAGTCAGGGAGGGAAGTGCAGTTTGCATAAGTTGTTGCAGGTATGCAGATAGCTCCACAGGCTTAACAGATTCTGGGATCCCCCTGAATTTCACGTTGTTCCTGCGGGACCTGTCCTCTATGTCCGCTACTTTCAATTTCAGTTGTTTAAGTTCCTCCTCTAGCTCAAAGTGTGCGTCCACCAGATCGTTATGCGCCCCTGTAAATTCTCCCATTTTACGCTCTGTGTAATCTACTCTGTCCCCCAGCTTATCAAGCTGTCTGTTAGTGCTTTTCATGAAGGCATTCATATCCTGCTGAAGTGCCCCCCTGAGAGTTCTCATCATCTCCTTCATGGCCGTGTTGTCACGGAACCATGAACCAGACGTACAACAACAGATAAGTGAAAATAAGAAGGCTTTATTGAAAATCAAGCTGTAAAGCAAAAGTCCAAACGGAAGGCGAAACCGAGGCAGAGTCCTTGCGAAGCCAGAGGTCAGGAACCAGGAGGGTAGTCAGACGAAGCCGGGATCAGGAACCAGCAGGGTAGTCAGACGAAGCCAGGATCAGGAACCAGCAGGGTAGTCAGACGAAGCCAGGATCAGGAACCAGCAGGGTAGTCAGACGAAGCCAGGATCAGGAACCAGCAGGGTAGTCAGACGAAGCCAGGATCAGGAACCAGAAGCAGCAGCAGTCTTAGAAGCATGTGAACACAGGAGGACCAAGCAAGGAACTGAAGCCACAGACCTCCTATATATATGAGCTAGGCATCCAGCTCCTCCCAGTGGGAAGGAGGAGCCGCAGGGTGGGAGGGTACAAGAAACCCAGAAACCAAGATGGCCGCCAGCACATGTCAAACGAAGGAGAACAGCAAGAAGGTAAGACCATGACAGTACCTCCCCCTCAAGGGCCCCTCCTCCGCGGAGTAAAGAACGGTTTCTGAGGGAAGCGTGCGTGGAAGGCTCGGAGCAAGGCAGGAGCATGGACATCTGCGGAGGGAACCCAGGAACGCTCCTCTGGACCATAACCACGCCAATGAACCAAAAACTGCACCCGACCGCGGACCAGGCGTGAGTCCAGGATATTGCTCACCTCATACTCCTCACGATTGCCCACTCGGACCGGACGAGGCCGAGGAACCGAGGAAGTGAAACGATTACACACCAGAGGCTTCAACAGGGAGACATGAAACACGTTGGAGATCCGCATGCCAGGAGGAAGCGCAAGGGCATAGGCTACCGGGTTTACCCTGCGAAGCACTCGGAAGGGACCAACAAAGCGAGGCGCCAGCTAGGGAGTGGGCACTCGAAGGTTGAGGTTGCGGGTGGACAACCATACACGGTCTCCAGCCTGGTAGGAAGGAGCAGGCGCTCGTCTGCGATCAGCCTGGAGTCTCTGGCGCTGCGCAGAAACCTCAAGGGACTTCTGGATCTGTACCCAAGAAGCACGTAGGACGGAAAGGTGATCCTCCACAGCCGGAATATCCTGGGGAGAGAATACCTCCGGTAACACGGCAGGTTGGAACCCATAATTGGCCATGAAGGGAGACGTCCCAGAGGAAGAGTTCACCGCCGTGTTCCTGGCAAACTCAGCCCAAGGCAGGAGGTCAACCCAATTGTCTTGGTGATCGGAGACATAGCAACGAAGGAATTGTTCCAAGGCCTGATTGGATCGTTCTGCGGCCCCATTGGACTGAGGGTGGTAGGCCGAGGAGAAGGAGAGATGAATCCCCAACTGGGAGCAAAAGGCGCGCCAGAACCTGGACACAAACTGACTCCCCCGATCCGACACAATCTCCTTGGGCAAACCGTGCAACCGGAAGACCTCCCTGGCAAAAATCGTGGCCAACTCCTGTGCAGAGGGTAACTTCTTGAGAGGAACACAGTGGCACATTTTGGAAAATCGATCCACAATCATGAGAATGACCGTATGGCCTCGGGATGCAGGGAGGTCCACAATGAAATCCATCCCCAGGTGTGACCATGGGCGCTCCCCGGTGGCTATGGGTTGCAGAAGGCCCAACGGAAGGTGCCGAGGGGACTTACTCTGGGCACAAACGGAGCATGCCGCTACATATGCGGCGATGTCGGAACGTAGGGAAGGCCACCAGAACAGACGTGAAACAGCCCAGGACAGCTGATTCTTTCCAGGATGCCCCGCGGTCTTGGAGTTATGGTAGGTTCGCAACAACCGAGTGCGCAACTCCTCAGGCACAAAACATCTGCCGTTGGGTCTCTCAGAGGGAGCACCAGATTGAGCCGCCAGAATCTGCTCACCCAGGGGAGAGGTCAGGCTGGTGCGAATGGCGGCCAGGATCTGATTCGGAGGTATGACCGAAGTCAGAATCGACTCCTCCCTGGACAGGTCGGAGTACTGCCGTGATAAGGCATCCGCCCTGATGTTCTTGGAACCGGGTAGGTAGGAGACCATGTAATTAAAACGTGACAAGAACAGAGCCCATCTGGCCTGACGTGGTGTCAATCTCTTGGCCTCAGAAAGGTAGGTCAGATTCTTGTGGTCCGTCAGGATGAGGACCGGAACCACCGAACCCTCGAGCAAGTGCCTCCATTCTTTAAGGGCCTGCACGATGGCCAATAACTCCCTGTCACCAATCTGATAGTTGCACTCCGCGGAAGACAGTTTCCGGGAGTAAAACCCACAAGGAAGCAGAGGACCCTCTGGTGTTCTACGCTGAGACAGAAGGGCGCCTACTCCCGTCTCAGACGCGTCCACCTCGAGGACAAAGGGCAACCCAGGGTTGGGATGCGACAGAATCGGAGCCGACACAAAGGTGGACTTTAGTGCCTCAAAAGCTCGGATGGCCTCGAGCGGCCAGACCTGGGAATTACTGCCCTTCCTGGTCAGATCCGTGAGAGGCTTGGCTAGCATGGAAAAGTCCCTGATGAACTTCCGATAATAATTGGCGAAGCCCAAAAAGCGCTGCAGGGAGCGAAGACCACTGGGCTGGGGCCACTGTAAGACAGCAGAAACCTTCTCAGGATCCATGGAGAACCCCTCAGCGGAAATGATGTAACCTAAGAAGGTTACCTGGGATCTGTGAAATTCGCATTTCTCAAGCTTACCGAACAGCTTGTTCTCTCGTAACCGTTGCAACACTCGTCTGACATCCAGAATGTGGGTCTCCATGGATTCAGAATATACCAAGATGTCATCCAAATAGACCACCACACACTGCTGCAACAGGTCACGGAAAACATTGTTAATAAATTCCTGAAAGACTGCGGGCGCATTGCACAACCCAAAGGGCATAACCAAGGATTCATAATGACCGGTCCTGGTGTTAAACGCGGTCTTCCACTCATCGCCCGCCTTGATCCTTATGAGGTTATATGCCGCCCTCAGGTCGAGTTTGGTAAAGACCGTGGCCCCTTTAAGGCGATCGAACAGCTCGGAAATCAAGGGTATCGGGTAAGCGTTCTTGATCGTGATGCGATTGAGACCCCTGTAATCGATGCAAGGCCTCAACTCACCGCCCTTCTTTTTCACAAAGAAAAATCCAGCCCCTGCCGGGGACGAGGATTTGCGAATGTGTCCGCGTGAAAGCGCCTCCTTCACGTACTCCTCCATGGCCTCATTCTCCGCTACCGACAGTGGATAGACCTTGCCACGAGGAGGAATGGCACCAGGTTGTAACTCGATGGCACAATCGTATGGGCGGTGCGGAGGTAGGGCAACCGCGTGCACCTTATCGAATACATCCCGGTACTCCTCGTATTCAGGAGGCAACAGAGAGTCCGAGGAAGTACACAGCAACTTGACAGGCCCATGGATGCAACTAGCCCCACACTGCGGTGACCACGAGAGGATCTCGGCCGATCTCCAATCGAAAGTCGGATTATGCTTCTGGAGCCAGGGGTACCCCAAGACCACCGAGTAGTGTGGAGACGAAATAACCTGGAAGCAGACCGACTCTCTGTGAACGGCACCAATGGCTATCCCCACTGGAAGGGTCTCATGAGTCACGTGTGGCGGCAGGAGGGGTCTGCCGTCTATCGCCTCAAGAGCCAGTGGAGAACCTCGGGCCTGCAGAGGAATGGAATTGGCGGCAGCGAACACACTATCAATGAACAAACCACCAGCACCAGAGTCCACCAACGCCTGGGTCGTCACTGAGCCCCCGACCCAGGAGAGGACAACAGTGATCAGTGGTTTGTCAACACGGGAAACCGGGGACGAGGAGACTCCACCCAAGATCTGCCCCCGACAGGATCTCAGGTGCGAGCGTTTCCCGGACGGTTCGGACATGCCAACCGAAAATGCCCACCGAGACCACAGTACATGCATCGACCCTCGCGTCTTCGGAGTACCTTCTCCCCCTCGGACAGGCGAGCAAAGCCCAGCTGCATGGGTTCACCCCCAGCCAAGTCATCCCCAGGAGGCGTGGGAGGAGAGGGAGGCACGGGTGGGACAGCAAAGGTAGGCGCCAATCCGTTAGGAGGTCTCCGCAAACTCTCCTTAAAGGAAGGTCTCTCCCTGAGTCTGGTGTCAATCAAAATCAAGAAAGAAATAAGAGACTCGAGCTCCACTGGTAGGTCCTTAGCTGCAACCTCATCCTTCAAGGCATCCGAGAGACCATGAGAGAAAGCAGCGACCAGAGCCTCATTATTTCAGCCCACCTCTGCTGCCAGGGTACGAAACTCAATGGCGTATTCAGCTACGGATCGTGAACCCTGTCTGATGGACATAAGGAGCTTCGCAGCAGAGGCAGCACGAGCCGACACATCGAATACCCTCCGAAGAGAAGCAACAAAACCGGAAAACTCGGCAACCACCGGATTGTTGTTCTCCCATAAAGGGCTGGCCCAGGCCAAGGCCTTGTCCGAGAGCAGCGAAATTAAGAAGCCCACCTTTGATCTCTCAGTAGGAAAGGCATGTGGCAGCAACTCAAAATAAATGCCCACCTGGTTAAGGAAACCTCGGCACTGAGTTGGCTCTCCCCCAAAGCGCTGTGGAAGGGGGGCAGAACCGGTCATACCCCGAAACACCGCAGGCGCAACAACAGGTGTCGGGGTAGACTCTGGCGCAACAACCGGAGCGGCAGTGGGAGCGGGCCCAGGAGCGACAACCGACCCATCGGCAACGGGAGCAAAATGAGCCGTGCGTTCCAGCAGGGTTTGCAACGCCACGGCGAACCGACCCAATAGGTGATCCTGCTGATCAAGTCTGGCAACCAGCGTGGGTAGCGAGGATGGCCCTGTACCGTCAGAATTCATGGCTTGGTCCTAATGTCACGGAACCATGAACCAGACGTACAACAACAGATAAGTGAAAATAAGAAGGCTTTATTGAAAATCAAGCTGTAAAGCAAAAGTCCAAACGGAAGGCGAAACCGAGGCAGAGTCCTTGCGAAGCCAGAGGTCAGGAACCAGGAGGGTAGTCAGACGAAGCCGGGATCAGGAACCAGCAGGGTAGTCAGACGAAGCCAGGATCAGGAACCAGCAGGGTAGTCAGACGAAGCCAGGATCAGGAACCAGCAGGGTAGTCAGACGAAGCCAGGATCAGGAACCAGAAGCAGCAGCAGTCTTAGAAGCATGTGAACACAGGAGGACCAAGCAAGGAACTGAAGCCACAGACCTCCTATATATATGAGCTAGGCATCCAGCTCCTCCCAGTGGGAAGGAGGAGCCGCAGGGTGGGAGGCTACAAGAAACCCAGAAACCAAGATGGCCGCCAGCACATGTCAAACGAAGGAGAACAGCAAGAAGGTAAGACCATGACACGTGTCAGTGATAGCTTGGCCAGTTGTGGGGTATGAGTCTAGCTGCTGCCCATAGGAGATAGTCTGCTCCATAGCCTCCCCCTCCTCATGGAAGGAATCCTCCTGATCCTGCTCTTCCCCATCCCCTGTCAGCTTTCTACGCTGCTTCACAGGGCTTGTGAAAGGGGATGGCTGAGCCTGCTGTGTAAGGATGTGTTTTTTTCCTACCTCCTCCGATGTCAGTGAAGTCCGATCGGCAGCTGTACTCGCCGATGCGGTAGCGCGGGACCAGGCGCCGGCGCCATCTTTGGAGTTACGGCCTGCGGCTGGGGAGAAGAATTCGGTCAATTTCTTCGGCCGATCCCTTTGCTTCCTCTTGCCCGCTTGAGACATCTTGTGCACCGGAGTCTCGGGAAGGATTCTGGCAGGGTGAAGTAGCTGAAAGATCACTGTGGATCGCTTAGGATAGCCCGCTGACAGAGAGCGATGGAATCACATGGCCATCCGCTCTGGCTGCTGGCTCCGCCCCGACAGCAGGCAGTTTTAACACTTGCCCGTTTGGGGGAACCAAAAAAAACCACACACTGCGCAGGAGTTGTGGAGGAGCATGGAACAGCAGACTGATGAGTGGTTGCTGCCAGCGAGCCTCAAGCCCGACCTGGTGGTGTGCGATAACGGGCGAAATCTCATAGCAGCTCTGGGCCTAGCCGGTTTGACGCACATCCCTTGCCTGGCGCATGTGCTGAATTTGGTGGTGCAGAGGTTCCTTAAAAATTACCCCGATATGTCAGAGCTGCTGCAGAAAGTGTGGGCCATCTGTGCGCACTTTCGGTGTTCTCACACTGCTGCTGCTCGCCTCTCAGTGCTGCAGAGTAACTTCGGCATTCCCGCTCACCGCCTCATATGTGACGTGCCCACAAGGTGGAACTCCACCTTGCACATGCTGGAAAGACTGTGCGAGCAGCAGCAGGCCATAGTGGAGTTTCAGCTGCAGCACGCACGCGTGAGTCGCTCTGCGGAACAGCACCACTTCACCACCAATAACTGGGCCTCCATGCAAGACCTGTGTGCCTTGTTGCACTGTTTTGAGTACTCCACCAACATGGCCAGTGCAGATGACGCCGTTGTCAGCTTAACTATCCCACTTCTATGCCTCCTTGAAAAAACGATTTGGGTGATGATGGAAGAGGATGTGGCACAGGAGGAGGAGGAGCAGGAGGAGGGAGAGGGATAATTTCCAAGGCTTTCAGGGCAGTCATTCACAAGTGGCTCCGAGGGTGGGTTCCTGCACCCACAAACGCCAGGTACACAATTGTCCAGCAGGGGCACAGTTCTGGAGGATGAGGAGGATGAGGAGGATGAGGAGGAGGAGATGGAGGAGGAGATGGAACCATGTTCACAGCAGGGTGGCACCCAGGCCAGCTCATGGCCATCACTGGTGCGTGGCTGGGGGGATACAAAGGACACAGACGATACACCTCACACAGAGGACAGCCTTTCGTTGCCTCTGGGAAGCCTGGCACACATGAGCGATTGCATGCTAAAGTGTCTCCACAACGACTGCCGAGTTGCCCACATTCTAACTTGTGCTGATTACTGGGTGGCCACGCTGCTGGATCCCCATTACAAGGACAACGTACCATCCTCAATTCACTCACTGGAGCGCGATCGCAAGATGCGCGAGTACAAGCGCATGCTGGTAGACGTGATGCTGTTGGCATTCCCACCTGACAGCGGGGCCACAGTGGAAGCACAAGGCCAAGGCAGAGGAGGAGGAGGAGGAGGAAGAGGTCGCCAACGCAACCAGGGCACTGCCAGCACCTCAGAAGGCAGGGTTAGCATGGCCGAAATGTGGATAAGCTTTGTCAGCACGCCACAACAAACAGCAACACCAGCAGCTCATATGGAACATCTTAGCAGGAGGCAGCATTTCACCAACATGGTGGAGCAGTATGTGTGCACACGCCTACATGTAGTTAATGACGGGTCTGCCCTCTTCAACTTCTGGGTCTCCAAATTGGGCACATGGCCTGAGCTTGCCCTTTACACTTTGGAGGTGCTGGCGTGCCCTGCAGCCAGTGTATTATCTGAACGTGTATTTAGCACGGCTGGGGGCGGTATCACAGACAAGCGCAGCCGCCTGTCCAGAGACAATGTGGACAAGCTCACGTTCATTAAAATGAACCAGGCTCCCACAGGATTTTTCCGTACCTTGTGCAGAATAGAGATGGATACCGACCTTACCCAGCCATTGTTATATTTTTGATCTTTCTCACTCTTTTGGGGTAAACCCTAATTTAAAATGACTGAAAAAAAGCAGTGTTGGCTACCTCGTCCCCCTCCACCGCCGCTTCCACATGCACCGCCACATCCACCGCCACCTCAACCTCCCTCCTACTCCATATGGGCCTCGTCCTTCACAGATGAAGAAAATCGTTTTATTTTTCTGTTTTTTTTTTGTTGTTTTAAGTTATTTCCCTATCCACATTTGTTTGCAGAGCACTTGCCATGGTCTTAACTACATTTTGCTGCCGTTTGCAGCACTCTAGCCCTTTCCATTGGTGTTTTAGAGCCCTTTTAGTGCCTGAAAGTTCGGGTCCCCATTGACTTCAACCAGGTGTCCGCTCAACTCTAGTCAAAATGACTGTATTTTTGTCTTTTAGAGTCTTAAAAAGCCGGTTTCAGACAATATAACTGCATTTTGCTCTCCAATGGCCTAAAAAAATGTTTTGATCAAAATGACTCTATTTTGGTCTCCAAGTGTCTAAAAAAATTTTTTTAGTCAAAATAACTGCATTTGGTCACCAAAGGTCTGAAAAAAAATGTAGTCAAAATTACTGTATTTTTGTCTTTTAGAGCCTTAAAAAGCCGGTTTTAGACAAGATAACTTTATTTGGGCTCCAATGGCCTGAAAATGTTTTTTTGGTCAAAATGACTCTATTTTGGTCTCCAAGTGTCTAAAAAGCCTTTTTTAGTCAAAATAACTGCATTTGGTCACCAAAGGTCTGACCTTTTTTTTTTTTCAAAATAACTATTTTTTTCTTTTAGAGTCTTATAAAGCCGGTTTCAGACAAGATAACTGCATTTTGCTCTCCAATGGCCTGAATTTTTTTTTGGTCAAAATGACTCTATTTTGGTCTCCAAGTGTCTAAAAATCCTTTTTAGTCAAAATAACGACATTTGGTCACCAAAGGTCTGAAAATTTTTTTTAGTCAAAATGACTATTTTTGTCTTTTAGAGTCTTAAAAAGCCGGTTTCCGACATGATAACTGCATTTTGCTCTCCAATGGCCTGAATTCTTTATTTGTCAAAATGACTATTTTGGTCTCCAAGTGTCTAAAAATCCTTTTTTAGTCAAAATAACGGCATTTGGTCACCAAAGGTCTGAAATTGTTTTTTTTAGTCAAAATGACTGTATTTTTATCATTTAGAGCCTTAAAAAGCCGGTTTTAGACAAGATTTGTCTAAAGCCGGCCATTTGGCTCCAATGGCCCGAATAATTTTTTTTGGTCAAAATGACTCTATTTTGGTCTCCAAGTGTCTAAAAATCCTTTTTAGTCAAAATAACTGCATGTGGTCACCAAAAGTCTGAAAATTGTTTTTAGTCAAAATGATTGTATTTTCGTCTTTTAGAGTCTTAAAAAGCCGGTTTTGGACAAGATAATTGCATTTGGTAACCAATTGCCCGAAACATTTTTTTGGGTCAAAATGACCCTATTTTGGTCTCTACGTGTCTAACAAGCCTTCTTTAGTCAAAATAACTGCACTTGATAACCAAAGATCTGAAAAAAAATTTAGTCAAAATTACTGTATATTTGTCTTTTAGAGTCTTAAAACGCTTGTTTTAGACAAGATAACTGCATTTGGTCTCCAATGGCCTGAAAATTTTTTTGGTTAAAATGACTCTAATTTTGGTTTTCAAGTGTCAAAATAGCCTTTTTTTAGTCAAAATAACGGCATTTGGTCACCAAAGGTCTGAAAAGTTTTTTTAGTCAAAATGACTGTATTTTCGTCTTTTAGAGTCTTAAAAAGCCGGGTTTAGACAAACATAATTGCATTTTGTAACCAATGAATTAAACATTTTTTTTTAGGTCAAAATGACTCTATTTTGGTCTCCAAGTGTCTAACAAGCATTTTTTTTAGTCACAATAACTGTATTTGATCATCAAAGGTCTGAAATTTTTTTAGGCAAAATGACTGTATTTTTGTCTTTTAGAGTCTTAAAAAGCCGGATTTAGACAAACATAATTGCATTTTGTAACCAATGAATGAAACATTTTTTTTGATCAAAATGACTCTATTTTGGTCTCTAAGTGTCTAAAAAGCCTTTTTTAGTCAAACTAACTGCATTTGGTCACCAAAGGTGTGAAATTTTTTTTAGGCAAAATGACTGTATTTTCGTCTTTTTGAGTCTTAAAACGCCTCTTTTAGACAAGGTAGTCTTAAAAAGCCGTTTTTAGACAAGATAACATAATTTGGTAAACCAATGGCCTGAAATTTTTTTTGGGTCAAAATGACTCTATTTTGGTCTCCAAGTGTCTAAAAAGCCTTTTTATAGTCAAAACAACTGCATTTGGTCACCAAAGGTCTGAATTTTTTTAGGCAAAATGACTGTATTTTTGTCTTTTAGAGTCTTAAAACGTCGGTTTTAGACAAGATAACTGCATTTGGTAAACCAATGGCCTGAAAAAAATTTTGGTCAAAATTACACTATTTTGGTCTCCAAATGTCTAAAAAGCCCTTTTTTAGTCATGACAACTGCATTTGGTCACCAAAGGTCTGAATTTTTTTAGTCAAAATGACTGTATTTTGTCTTTTCATGTTTTAAAAAGCCGGTTTTAGACAAGATAATTGCATTTCGTAACCAATGGCCTGAAAAAACTTTTTTTGGTTCAAAATGACTCTATGTTGGTCTTCAAGTGTCTTAAAAGCCTTTTTTTAGTCATGATAACTGCATTTGATCACCAAAGGTCTGAAAGTTTTTTTTAGTCAAAATGACTATTTTCGTCTTTTAGAGTCTTAAAAAGCCGGTTTTAGACAAGATAATTGCATTTAGTAACCAATGGCCTGAAAAATAGTTTTTGGTCAAAATGACTCTATGTTGGTCTCCAAGTGTCTACAAATCCTTTTTTAGTCAAGATAACTGTATTTGGTCACCAAAGGTCTGAAAGTTTTTTTTATTCAAAATGACTGTATTTTCGTCTTTTAGAGTCTTAAAAAGCCGGTTTTAGACAAGATAACTGCATTTCGTAACCGAAGGTCCGGAAAAAATTTTGTTGGTCAAAATGACTCTATATTGGTCTCCAAGTGTCTAAAAAGCCTTTTTTAGTCATGATAACTGCATTTGGTCACCAAAGGTCTGAAATTTTTTTTAGTCAAAATGACTGTATTTTGTCTTTTCATGTCTTAAAAAGCCGGGTTTAGACAAGATAATTGCATTTCGTAACCAATGGCCTGAAAACATTTTTTGGGTAAAAATTACTCTATATTGGTCTCCCAGTGTCTAAAAAAGCCTTTTTAGTCATAACTGCATTTGGTCACCAAAGGTCTGAAAATTTTTTTTAGCCAAAATGACTGTATTTTGTCTTTTAATGTCTTAAAAAGCCGGTTTTAGACAAGATAATTGCATTTAGTAACCAAAGGCCTGAAAAATTGTTTTTGGTCAAAATGACTCTATTTTGGTCTCCAAGTGTCTAAAAATCCTTTTTTGTCAAGATAACTGTATTTGGTCACCAAAGGTCTGAAAGTTTTTTTCAGTCCAAATGACTGTATTTTCGTCTTTTATAGCCTTAAAAAGCTGGTTTTAGACAAGATAACTTTATTTGGGCTCCAATGGCCTGAACATTTTTTTGGTCAAAATGACTCTATTTTGGTCTCCAAGTGTCTAAAAAGCCTTTTTTAGTCAAAATAACTGCATTTGGTCACCAAAGGTCTGATATTTTTTTGTCAAAATGACTGTATTTTTGTCTTTTAGAGTCTTAAAAAGCCGGTTTCAAACAAGATAACTGCATTTTGCTCTCCAATGGCCTGAAATTTTTTAGATCAAAATGACTATTTTGGTCTGTAAGTGTCTAAAAATCCTTTATAGTCAAAATAACGGCATTTGGTCACCAAAGGTCTGAAAAGTTTTTTTAGTCAAAATGACTGTATTTTCGTCTTTTAGAGTCTTAAAAAGCCGGGTTTAGACAAACATAATTGCATTTTGTAACCAATGAATTAAACATTTTTTTTAGGTCAAAATGACTCTATTTTGGTCTCCAAGTGTCTAACAAGCATTTTTTTTAGTCACAATAACTGTATTTGATCATCAAAGGTCTGAAATTTTTTTAGGCAAAATGACTGTATTTTTGTCTTTTAGAGTCTTAAAAAGCCGGATTTAGACAAACATAATTGCATTTTGTAACCAATGAATGAAACATTTTTTTTGATCAAAATGACTCTATTTTGGTCTCTAAGTGTCTAAAAAGCCTTTTTTAGTCAAACTAACTGCATTTGGTCACCAAAGGTGTGAAATTTTTTTTAGGCAAAATGACTGTATTTTCGTCTTTTTGAGTCTTAAAACGCCTCTTTTAGACAAGGTAGTCTTAAAAAGCCGTTTTTAGACAAGATAACATAATTTGGTAAACCAATGGTCTGAAATTTTTTTTGGGTCAAAATGACTCTATTTTGGTCTCCAAGTGTCTAAAAAGCCTTTTTATAGTCAAAACAACTGCATTTGGTCACCAAAGGTCTGAATTTTTTTAGGCAAAATGACTGTATTTTTGTCTTTTAGAGTCTTAAAACGTCGGTTTTAGACAAGATAACTGCATTTGGTAAACCAATGGCCTGAAAAAAATTTTGGTCAAAATTACAATATTTTGGTCTCCAAATGTCTAAAAAGCCCTTTTTTAGTCATGACAACTGCATTTGGTCACCAAAGGTCTGAATTTTTTTAGTCAAAATGACTGTATTTTGTCTTTTCATGTTTTAAAAAGCCGGTTTTAGACAAGATAATTGCATTTCGTAACCAATGGCCTGAAAAAACTTTTTTTGGTTCAAAATGACTCTATGTTGGTCTTCAAGTGTCTTAAAAGCCTTTTTTTAGTCATGATAACTGCATTTGATCACCAAAGGTCTGAAAGTTTTTTTTAGTCAAAATGACTATTTTCGTCTTTTAGAGTCTTAAAAAGCCGGTTTTAGACAAGATAATTGCATTTAGTAACCAATAGCCTGAAAAATAGTTTTTGGTCAAAATGACTCTATGTTGGTCTCCAAGTGTCTACAAATCCTTTTTTAGTCAAGATAACTGTATTTGGTCACCAAAGGTCTGAAAGTTTTTTTTATTCAAAATGACTGTATTTTCGTCTTTTAGAGTCTTAAAAAGCCGGTTTTAGACAAGATAACTGCATTTCGTAACCAAAGGTCCGGAAAAAATTTTGTTGGTCAAAATGACTCTATATTGGTCTCCAAGTGTCTAAAAAGCCTTTTTTAGTCATGATAACTGCATTTGGTCACCAAAGGTCTGAAATTTTTTTTAGTCAAAATGACTGTATTTTGTCTTTTCATGTCTTAAAAAGCCGGGTTTAGACAAGATAATTGCATTTCGTAACCAATGGCCTGAAAACATTTTTTGGGTAAAAATTACTCTATATTGGTCTCCCAGTGTCTAAAAAAGCCTTTTTAGTCATAACTGCATTTGGTCACCAAAGGTCTGAAAATTTTTTTTAGCCAAAATGACTATTTTGTCTTTTAATGTCTTAAAAAGCCGGTTTTAGACAAGATAATTGCATTTAGTAACCAAAGGCCTGAAAAATTGTTTTTGGTCAAAATGACTCTATTTTGGTCTCCAAGTGTCTAAAAATCCTTTTTTGTCAAGATAACTGTATTTGGTCACCAAAGGTCTGAAAGTTTTTTTCAGTCCAAATGACTGTATTTTCGTCTTTTATAGCCTTAAAAAGCCGGTTTTAGACAAGATAACTTTATTTGGGCTCCAATGGCCTGAACATTTTTTTGGTCAAAATGACTCTATTTTGGTCTCCAAGTGTCTAAAAAGCCTTTTTTAGTCAAAATAACTGCATTTGGTCACCAAAGGTCTGATATTTTTTTGTCAAAATGACTGTATTTTTGTCTTTTAGAGTCTTAAAAAGCCGGTTTCAAACAAGATAACTGCATTTTGCTCTCCAATGGCCTGAAATTTTTTTGATCAAAATGACTATTTTGGTCTGTAAGTGTCTAAAAATCCTTTATAGTCAAAATAACGGCATTTGGTCACCAAAGGTCTGAAAATAATTTTTTAGTCAAAATTACTATTTTTGTCTTTTAGAGTCTTAAAAAGCCGGTTTCCGACTAGATAACTGCATTTTGCTCTCCAATGGCCTGAATTCTTTTTTGGTCAAAATGACTATTTTGGTCTCCAAGTGTCTTAAAATCCTTTTTTAGTCAAAATAACGGCATTTGGTCACCAAAGGTCTGAAATTGTTTTTTTTAGTCAAAATGACTGTATTTTTTATCTTTTAGAGCCTTAACCACTTGCCGACCGCCGCACGACTATCTACGTCGGCGGTCAGCCCCTCACAGGCAAACTAACGTAGGGCTACGTTGCTTGCTTGTGAGGGTCTAGGGAGCGAGCGCGCGCCCCCCGGGGCGCGCTCCCGCTCCCGCGTGGTCACGGACCCCCCCGCGCGTGTGACCAGCGGACCCGATGTCCGCCGGTCACTTGGCGATCGGCGGGGGAGAGGGAGAATGTCAGGCAGCTTGTGTAAACAAACTGCCTGTCATTCTCCTCGCTGCAAAGACACTGATAAAACGGATCTGGTATGTAGATCCGTTGATCAGTGTCCTTACAGCTAGAGCCACAGCCAATCACAGTAGAAACCACGCCCCTAGGGACACACACAGCCCCTCCCTTCCAAATAAAGTTAACCCCTTCACTACCAGTGTATTTTTACAGTAACAGTGCATATGTATAGCACTGATTACTGTAGAAATGTCACTGGTAACCCCAAAAGTGTCAAAAATGTCAGTCAAGGGTCCGATCTGTCCACCGCAATGTCGCAGTACCGCAAAAAAAATCGCAGATCGCCGCCATTACGCGTTAAAAAAAAAACAACAAAAATGACAAAAATCTTTCCCTTTGTTAGTAAACGCGATAACTTTTGCGCAAACCAATCAAAATACGCTTTTTGCGATTTTTTTTACCAAACATAGGTAGCATAAAATAAATTGGCCGAAAATTTTTAAAAATTTTGATTTTTACATTTTTTTTTGGGGGAATTTCATATAAAAAAATGTGAAAAATATTGTTATTTTTGCAAAATTGACGCTCTTTTTTTGTTTATAGCGCGTGATCAAAAAATCGCACAGGTGATCAAATACCACCAAAAGAAAGCTCTGTTTGTGGGAAAAAAAGGACGTCAAATTCGTTTAGGTACAGCGTCGCACGACCGCGCAATTGTGCGTTAAATTCACGCAGTGCCGAATCGCAAAATACCCCCTGGTCGGAATGGGGGTAAAATCTTCCGGGGCTTAAGTGGTTAAAAAGCCGGTTTTGGACAAGATAATTGCATTTGGTAACCAATTGCCTGAAACATTTTTTTTGGGTCAAAATGACCCTATTTTGGTCTCTACGTGTCTAACAAGCCTTCTTTAGTCAAAATAACTGCACTTGATAACCAAAGATCTGAAAAAAAATTTAGTCAAAATTACTGTATATTTGTCTTTTAGAGTCTTAAAACGCTTGTTTTAGACAAGATAACTGCATTTGGTCTCCAATGGCCTGAAAAATTTTTTTGGTTAAAATGACTCTAATTTCGGTTTTCAAGTGTCAAAATAGCCTTTTTTAGTCAAAATAACTGAATTTGGTCACCAAAGGTCTGAAAAGTTTTTTTAGTCAAAATGACTGTATTTTCGTCTTTTAGAGTCTTAAAAAGCCGGGTTTAGACAAACATAATTGCATTTTGTAACCAATGAATTAAACATTTTTTTTAGGTCAAAATGACTCTATTTTGGTCTCCAAGTGTCTAACAAGCCTTTTTTTAGTCACAATAACTGTATTTGATCATCAAAGGTTTGAAATTTTTTTAGGCAAAATGACTGTATTTTTGTCTTTTAGAGTCTTAAAAAGCCGGATTTAGACAAACATAATTGCATTTTGTAACCAATGAATGAAACATTTTTTTTGATCAAAATGACTCCTATTTTGGTCTCTAAGTGTCTAAAAAGCCTTTTTTAGTCAAACTAACTGCATTTGGTCACCAAAGGTGTGAGATTTTTTTAAGGCAAAATGACTGTATTCTCGTCTTTTTGAGTCTTAAAACGCCTCTTTTAGACAAGGTAGTCTTAAAAAGCCGGTTTTAGACAAGATAACATAATTTGGTAAACCAATGGCCTGAAATTTTTTTGGGTCAAAATGACTCTATTTTGGTCTCCAAGTGTCTAAAAAGCCTTTTTATAGTCAAAACAACTGCATTTGGTCACCAAAGGTCTGAATTTTTTTAGGCAAAATGACTGTATTTTTGTCTTTTAGAGTCTTAAAACGTCGGTTTTAGACAAGATAACTGCATTTGGTAAACCAATGGCCTGAAAAAAATTTTGGTCAAAATTACACTATTTTTGTCTCCAAATGTCTAAAAAGCCCTTTTTTAGTCATGACAACTGCATTTGGTCACCAAAGGTCTGAATTTTTTTAGTCAAAATGACTGTATTTTGTCTTTTCATGTTTTAAAAAGCCGGTTTTAGACAAGATAATTGCATTTCGTAACCAATGGCCTGAAAAAACTTTTTTTGGTTCAAAATGACTCTATGTTGGTCTCCAAGTGTCTTAAAAGCCTTTTTTAGTCATGATAACTGCATTTGGCCACCAAAGGTCTGAAAGTTTTTTTTATTCAAAATGACTGTATTTTCGTCTTTTAGAGTCTTAAAAAGCCGGTTTTAGACAAGATAACTGCATTTCGTAACCAAAGGTCCGGAAAAAATTTTGTTGGTCAAAATGACTCTATATTGGTCTCCAAGTGTCTAAAAAGCCTTTTTTAGTCATGATAACTGCATTTGGTCACCAAAGGTCTGAAATTATTTTTTAGTCAAAATGACTGTATTTTGTCTTTTCATGTCTTAAAAAGCCGGGTTTAGACAAGATAATTGCATTTCGTAACCAATGGCCTGAAAACATTTTTTGGGTAAAAATTACTCTATATTGGTCTCCCAGTGTCTAAAAAGCCTTTTTAGTCATAACTGCATTTGGTCACCAAAGGTCTGAAAATTTTTTTTAGCCAAAATGACTGACTGTATTTTGTCTTTTAATGTCTTAAAAAGCCGGTTTTAGACAAGATAATTGCATTTAGTAACCAAAGGCCTGAAAATTTGTTTTTGGTCAAAATGACTCTATTTTGGTCTCCAAGTGTCTAAAAATCCTTTTTTAGTCAAGATAACTGTATTTGGTCACCAAAGGTCTGAAAGTTTTTTTCAGTCAAAATGACTGTATTTTCGTCTTTTATAGCTTTAAAAAGCCGGTTTTAGACAAGATAACTTTATTTGGGCTCCAATGGCCTGAACATTTTTTTGGTCAAAATGACTCTATTTTGGACAAGATAATTGCATTTCATAACCAATGGCCTGAAAATTCTTTTTGTGGTCCAAATGACTCTATGTTGGTCTCCAAGTGTCTAAAAAGCCATTTTTTAGTCAAGATAACCGGCTTTTTAAGACTGTAAAAGATAAAAATAAAGTCATATATACGTCACTAGCCTGTGAGGCTATGGGGAGCGAGCGCGCAGCCAGCAGCCCCCGCTCGGTCACAGAACCCCCCGTGCATGTGACTGGCTGTCATTCTCCCCTGTGTAGAAACAATGATCATACGGTTCTACTATGTAGGACCGTTGATCATTGTTCCTACAGCTCTAGCCACAGCCAATCACAGTTAGAATCATCCCCCTAGGGACACACACAGCCCCGCCCTCTCAAATAAAGTTAACCCCTTCACTGCCAGTGTAATTTTACAGTAACAGTGCATTTGTATAGCACTGATTACTGTAGAAATGTCACTGGTAACCCCAAAAGTGTCAAAAATGTCAGTCCAGGGTCCGATCTGTCCACCGCAATGTCGCAGTACCGCAAAAAAATCGCAGATCGCCGCCATTACGCGTTAAAAAAAAAACAAAAATGACAAAAATCTTTCCCTTTGTTAGTAAACATGAAAACTTTTGCGCAAACCAATCAAAATACGCTTTTTGCGATTTTTTTTACCAAACATATGTAGCATAACACAAATTGGCCGAAAATGTTAATACATTTTGATTTTTACATTTGTTTGGGGGGAATTTCATATAAAAAAATGTGAAAAATATTATTTTTGCAAAATTGACGCTCTTTTTTTGTTTATAGCGCAAGATCAAAAAATTGCACAGGTGATCAAATACTACTAAAAGAAAGCTCTGTTTGTGGGGAAAAAAGGACATCAAATTCGTTTAGGTACAGCGTCGCACGACTGCGCAATTGTCCGTTAAAGTCACGCAGTGCCGAATCGCAAAATACCCCCTGGTCATATATACGTCACTAGCCTGTGAGGCTCTGGGGAGCGAGCGCGCAGCCAGAAGCCCCCGCACGGTCACGGAACCCCCCCGTGCGTGTGACCGGCTGTCATTCTCCCCTGTGTAGAAACAATGATCATACGGTTCTACTATGTAGGACCGTTGATCATTGTTCCTACAGCTCTAGCCACAGCCAATCACAGTAGAAAGCACACCCCTAGGGATACACACAGCCCCTCCCTCCCAAATAAAGTTAACCCCTTCACTACCAGTGTATTTTTACAGTAACAGTGCATATGTATAGCACTGATTACTGTAGAAATGTCACTGGTAAGAAAGCTCTGTTTGTGGGAAAAAAAGGACGCCAAATTTGTTTAGGTACAGCGTCGCACGACCGTGCAATTGTCCGTTAAAGTCACGCAGTGCCGAATCGCAAAATACCCCCTGGTCGGAATGTTCCGGGGCTTAAGTGATTAAAGGGGAATTTTCTTTTTTTTTCCTTCATAGCCTGCAGCAGAGCTGACTGACATAAGACGCTGCTGTGTTCACATGTGCTATTGAAAAATCACCAATTTTATATCCTATTTTCTATTCCGCTATTCAATCTACACCCTTTGGGGTAACAAGAATTAAATTGCGGGATAGTCTGTATCGGTACGTGTGAGATACACCTTTCCAATTTTTGGGGCGCATCTTACACCGCCGAGGATTGCAGGGTGTTTCAGTTTGCCTCCTGCCTGTTCCTAACTCCTCCTATTCCTCATCCTGCCTTTGGGGTACAAAAAATAGTAATCAGGGCCTAGTCTGGGTCTGTACGTGTGAGATAGATACACCTTTTGATATCATATTTTCTATTCTGCTATTCAATCTACACAATTGGGGTAAAAAGAATTAAATTGCGGGATAGTCTGTATCGGTACGTGTGAGATACACCTTTCCAATTTTTGGTGCGCATCTTATACCGCCGAGGATTGCAGGGTGCTTCAGTTTGCCTCCTGTCTGTTTTCCGAACTCCTCCTACTCCTCACCCTGCCTTTGGGGTACAAAAAATAGTAATCAGGGCCTAGTCTGGGTCTGTATGTGTGAGATAGATACACCTTTTGATATCATATTTTCTATTCCGCTATTCAATCTACACCCTTGGGGTAAAAAGAATTAAATTGCGGGATAGTCTGTATCGGTACGTGTGAGATACACTTTTCCAATTTTTGGGGCGCATCTTATACCGCCGAGGATTGCAGGGTGCTTCAGTTTGCCTCCTGCCTGTTCCGAACTCCTCCTACTCCTCATCCTGCCTTTGGGGTACAAAAAATGGTAATCGGGGCCTAGTCTGGGTCTGTACGTGTAAGATAGATACACCTTTTGATATCATATTTTCTATTCCGCTATTCAATCTACACCCTTGGGGTAAGAAGAATTAAATTGCGGGATAGTCTGTATCGGTACCTGTGAGATACACCTTTCCAATTTTTGGGGCGCATCTTATACTGCTGAGGATTGCAGGGTGCTTCAGTTTGCCTCCTGTCTGTTCCGAACTCCTCCTACTCCTCATCCTGCCTTTAGGGTACAAAAAATAGTAATCGGGGCCTAGTCTGGGTCTGTACGTGTGAGATAGATACACCTTTTGATATCATATTTTCTATTCCGCTATTCAATCTACACCCTTGGGGTAAAAATAATGAAATTGCGGGATAGTTTGTATCGGTACGTGTGAGATACACCTTTCCAATTTTTGGGGCTCATCTTACACCGCCGAGGATTGCAGGGTGTTTCAGTTTGCCTCCTGCCTGTTCCGAACTCCTCCTACTCCTCATCCTCATCCTACCTTTAGGGTACAAAAAACTTGTAATCGGGGCCTAGTCTGTGTTTGTACGTGTGAAATACACCGTTTTATAAATTTTTTTCTATTCTGCTATTCAATCTACACCCTTTGGGGTGAAAAGAATTAAATTGCGGCATAGTCTGTATCGGTATGTGTGAGATACACCTTCCAATCTTTTGGGGCGCATCTTCCACCGCTGAGGATTGCAGGGTGTCTCCTGTTCCGAACTCCTCCTGCTCATCATCCTCATCCTGCCTTTAGGGTACAAAAAATTGTAATCGGGGCCTAGTCTGTTTGTACGTGTGAGATACACCGTTTTATAAAATTTTTCCTATTCCGCTATTCAATATATACTCTTTTGGAGTGTAAAAAATTAAATTATGGCATAATCTGTATCGGTACATGTGAGATACACCTTTTTAAATTTGTTTGGCGCATCTCCTTCCACCGCCGAGGATTGCAGGGCGCTTCAGTTTTCCTCCTGTTCCGAACTCCTCCTACTCCTTCTTCATCCTCATCCTGCCTTTAGGGTACAAAAAATTGTAATCGGGGCCTAGTCTGTGTTTGTACATGTGAGATACACCATTTTATATCCTTTTATCTATTCCGCTATTCAATATACATCCTTTTGGGGTGAAAAAAATTAAATTTGCGTCATACTTTGCAAATTTGCCTGTGAGATACACCCGTTGTATTTGTATACTGTTTTTCTATTCCGCTATTTAATAAACACCCTTTTGGGGTAAAAAAAATTAAATTGCGGCATAGTTTGCATATTTGACTGTGAGATACACCCGTGCGATACTGTTGTTGTTTTGTTCCGCTATTCAATAAACACCTTTCTAGGGCAAGATCATAAATTACAGAAATATGAGGAGACCGTCAAATAGGGGCCGTGGCCTGGGTCGTGGTGCTGCTGGTAGAGCTCCTGTTGCAAGGAGAGGACGTGGTCGATCTGTGCCAGCTACACGCACAAGTGAAACACCTTCCTCAAGTGTGAGTAGGCGAAAGAACCTGCAGCAGTATTTGGTAGGGCATCATGCGCCTCTAGAAGTGATGAGGCCAGAAGAAGTACAGGTGATAGTAGATTGGGTTGCTGACAGTGCCTCCAGTTCCTTCACATTGTCTCCCACCCAGTCTACTGCAGAAAGGTCAGAGTTGGCACCTGCAGCCGATGTCCAACCGTCTTTCACCTCAGCCCCTTGCAAATCAGGCAAGCAGTCTGAGCCCCAAGTCATGCAGCAGTCTCTTCTTCTGTTTGATGACTCTGTCAGCAGGGTTTCCCAGGCCCATCCACCTAGCCCTGCCCCAGAAGTGTAAGAGATTGAGTGCAGCATTGCCCAACCACTTATTTCTCAAGATGAGTACATGGAAGTACCATCGCAGCACGTCTCCGAAGATGATGAAACGCAGGTGCCAACTGCTGCGGCACTCAGAATTGTGGAGACCGACAAGGAGGGCAGGGGTGAAGACTGGGTGGAAGATGATGTGGAGGATGATGAGGTCCTCGACCCCACATGGAATGAAGGTCATGCAGGTGACCTGAGTAGTTTGGAAGAAGAGGCGGTGGTCGCACAGAGCCACCATCACAGCAGAAGAGGGAGCAGGGTGCAGAAGCGGAGCGGAGTGGCCGTGCCCTAGACACTACGCCTGCTACTGCCCAACGCAGCAAGGGACCAAGCGCACCAAAGCCAGCTCAAAGGTGTTCTCTAGCGTGGAAGTTCTTCAGAAAATGTGCTGATGACAGGACACGAGTGGTTTGCACCCTGTGCAATCAGAGCCTGAAGCGAGGCATAAACCTTCTCAACCTGAACACAACCTGCATGATCAGGCATCTAAGTGCAAAGCACGAGCTGCAGTGGAGTAGACACCTTCAAAACCAAGAAAGGTCTCTGGCTCCTCCTGCTTCCTCTTCTGCTGCAGTCTTGGCCTCTCCATCCACCTCTGTAGTGATACCGGCACCTGCCACCCCGCAAACAGACGATCTGTCAGCAACACCACCACCTGGGTCACCAACCATCTCCACAATGTCCCGTGGAAGTGTTCAGCTTTCCATCTCCCAAACACTTCCGAGGAAGAGGAAGTACCCCCCTACCCACCCGCGATCCCTGGCCCTGAATGCCAGCATTTCAAAATTCTTGGCCTTTGAAATGCTGTCATTCCGTCTGGTGGAGACGCACAGTTTTAAAAGCCTTATGTCGGTGGCTTTCCCACAGTACGTCGTGCCCAGCCGCCACTACTTTTTCAGGAAAGCCATCCCTTCCCTGCACAACCAAGTGGGGGAAAAAAATCAGGTGTGCACTGCGCAACGCCATCTGTGCCAAGGTCCACCTAACTACCGATATGTGGACCAGTAAGCACGGTCAGGGGCGTTATATCTCCCTAACGGCACACTGTGTAAATGCAGTGGCGGATGGGCCTGAGGCGGATAGCAATTTGGCGCATGTCCTTCCACCACCGAGGTTTGCAGGGCGCATCAGTTTGCCTCTTGTTCCTAACTCCTCCTACTCCACTTCCTCATCCTCTACCACCTCCTTAGCGTAACACCTTCACCACCAACTTCAGCACAGCCTGGGGTAAACGACAGCAGGCAGTTTTAAAACTTGCCTGTTTGGGGGAAAAAACCACACACCGCGCAGGAGTTGTGGAGGAGCATGGAACAGCAGACAAATGAGTGGTTGCTGCCAGCGAGCCTCAAGCCCGGCCTGGTGGTGTGCGATAACGGGCGAAATCTCAAAGCAGCTCTGGGCCTAGCCGGTTTGACGTACATCCCTTGCCTGCCGCATGTGCTGAATTTTGGTGGTGCAGAGGTTCCTTAAAAATTACCCCGATGTGTCAGAGCTGCTGCAGAAAGTGCGGGCCATCTGTGCGCACTTTCGGCGTTCTCACTCTGCTGCTGCTTGCCTGTCAGCGCTGCAGCGTAACTTCGGCCTTCCCGCTCACCGCCTCATATGTGACGTGCCCACAAGGTGGAACTCCACCTTGCACATGCTGGAAAGACTGTGCGAGCAGCAGCAGGCCATAGTGGAGTTTCAGCTGCAGCACGCACGCGTGAGTCGCTCTGCGGAACAGCATCACTTCACCACCAATAACTGGGCCTCCATGCGAGACCTGTGTGCCTTGTTGCGCTGTTTTGAGTACTCCACCAACATGGCCAGTGCCGATAATGCCGTTGTCAGCTTAACTATCCCACTTCTATGCCTCCTTTAAAAAACGATTCGGGCGATGATGGAATAGGATGTGGCACAGGATGAGGAGGAGGAGGAGGAGGATGAAGAGGTAACATTTCCAAGGCTTTCAGGGCAGTCATTCGCAAGTGGCTCCAAGGGTGGGTTCCTGCACCCACAAACGCCAGGGACACAATTGTCCAGCATGGGCACAGTTCTGGAGGATGAGGAGGATAAGGAAATGGAGGAGGAGATGGAAGCATGTTCACAGCAGGGTGGCACCCAGGCCAGCTCATGGTTATCACTGGTGCGTGGCTGGGGGGATACAGAGGACACAGACGATACACCTCCCACAGAGGACAGCCTTTCGTTGCCTCTGGGCAGCCTGGCACACATGAGCGATTACATGCTGCAGTGTCTCCACAATGACCGCCGAGTTGCCCACATTCTAACTTGTGCTGATTACTGGGTGGCCACGCTGCTGGATCCCCGTTACAAGGACAACGTACCATCCTTAATTCACTCACTGGAGCGTGATCGCAAGATGCGCGAGTACAAGCGTGCGCTGGTAGACGCAATGCTGCTGGCATTCCCACCTGACAGCTGGGCCACAGTGGAAATACAAGGCCAAGGCAGAGGAGGAGGAGGAAGAGGTCGCCGACACAACCAGGGCACTGCCAGCACCTCAGAAGGCAGGGTTAGCATGGCCGAAATGTGGAAAAGCTTTGTCAGCACGCCACAACAAACAGCAGCACCAGCAGCTCATATGGAACGTCTTAGCAGGAGGCAGCATTTCACCAACATGGTGGAGCAGTATGTGTGCACACGCCTACATGTAGTGAATGACGGGTGTGCCCCCTTCAACTTCTGGGTCTCCAAATTGGGCACATGGCCTGAGCTTTCCCTTTATGCCTTGGAGGTGCTGGCATGCCCTGCAGCCAGTGTATTATCTGAACGTGTATTTAGCACGGCTGGGGGCATTATCACAGAGAAGCGCATGCGCCTGTCCAGAGACAATGTGGACAAGCTCACGTTCATTAAAATGAACCAGGCATGGATCCCACAGGACGTTTCCGTACCTTGTGCAGAATAGAGATGGATACCGACCTTACCCAGCTATTGTTCTATTTTTGATTTTTCTCACTCTTTTGGGGTGTACCCTCATTTAAAATGACTGAAAAAAGCAGTGTTGGCTAACTCGTCCTCCTCCACCGTCGCTTCCACCTACACCGCCCATAGGTGTGCGCAGCCTATTGCATTAGGGTGTGCACCCCAAAGTTTAAATACACATGCATGTGTTTGCCTACATGTACATGGCCCCGGTACATTACTCTCCCTGCTGGCAAAGTGAAATAGAAGTGTGTGGCACTTCTCTTATGGCAGAGCAGGTCCGAGGGAGATCTTTCCCATCTCCTCACTGGCAACCAGAGCGACAATGCTAATGTGCCCTAGGTGATTAGGGTGTGCCCAGGCACACCCGGCACACCCTGTGTGCACGCCTATGACACCGCCACATCCACCACCACCTCAACCTCCCTCCTACTCCATATGGGCCTCGTCCTTCACAGATGAAGAACATTGTTTTATTTTTCAGTTTTTTTTTGTTGTTTTAAGTTATTTCCCTACCCACATTTGTTTGCAGAGCACTTGCCATGATCTTAACTATGTTTTGCTGCCATTTGCAGCACTCTAGCCATTTCCATTGGTGTTTTAGAGCCATTTTAGTGCCTGAAAGTTCGGGTCCCCATTGACTTCAATGGGGTTCGGTGTCCGGGTAAAGTTCGGAAAAAGTCCGGGATACGGACCCGGACTTTTTTTTCAAGTTCGGCCGCACCCGCCGAACACGGACATCCAGGTGTCCGCTCAACTCCAGTCAAAATGACTCTATTTTGGTCTCCAAGTGTCTAAAAAGCCTTTTTTTAGTCAGAATAACTGCATTTGGTCACCAAAGGTCTGGAAAAAAATTAAGTCAAAATGAAAGTATTTTTGTCTTTTAGAGATTTAAAAAGCCGGTTTTAGAAAAAGGTTTGTCTAAAACCGGCCATTTGGGCTCCAATGGCGTGAAAAATTATTTTAGTGAAAATAACTGCATTTGGTCACAAATGGTCTGAAATTTTTTTTTAGTCCAAATGACTATATTTTTGTCTTTTAGAGCTTTAAAAAGCCGGTTTTAGACAAGATTTTAGACATTTGGCTCCAATTGCCTGAAAACATTTTTTTGGTCAAAATTTCTCTATTTTGGTCTCCAAGTGTCTTAAAATCCTTTTTTAGTCAAAATAACAGCATTTGGTCACCAAAGGTCTGATAAAAATAATTAGTCAAAATGACTGTATTTTTGTCTTTTAGAGCCTTAAAAAGCCGTTTTTAAACAAGATTTGTCTAAAACCGGCCATTTGGGCTCCAATGGTGTGAAAAAAATTTTTAGTCAAAATTACTCTATTTTGGACTCCAAGTATTTAAAAAGCCTTTTTTAGTCAAAATAACTGCATTTGGTCCCCAAAGGTCTGAAAAAAAATTTAGTCAAAATGACTGTATTTTTGTCTTTTAGAGCCTGAAAAAGCCGGTTTTAGACAAGATTTGTCTAAAACCGGCCATTTGGGCTCCAATGGCCTGAAATTTTTTTTGGTTAAATTTTGGCCTGAAAAACAATATTGGTCAAAATGACTCTATTTTGGTCTCCAAGTGTCTAAAAAGCCTTTTTTAGTCAAAATAACTGATTTTGGTCACCAAAGGTCAGATAAAAAAAATTTCGTCCAAATGACTGTATTTTTGTCTTTTGGAGCCTTAAAAAGCCGGTTTTAGACAAAATTTTAGACATTTGGCTCCAATGGCCTGAAAAATTTTTATTGGTCAAACATACTGTATTTTGGTCTCCAAATGTCTAAAAAGCCTTTTTTAGTCAAAATTACTGCATTTGGTCTCCAAAGGGCTGAAAAAAATTAAGTCAAAATGAATGTATTTTTGTCTTTTAGAGTATTAAAAAGCTGGTTTTAGACAAGATTTGCCTAAAACCGGCCATTTGGGCTCCAATGGCGTGAAAAAAATTTTTAGTCAAAATAACTGCATTTGGTCACCAAAGGTCTGAAATATTTTTTTAGTCCAAATTACTATATTTTTGTCTTTTAGAGCCTTAACCACTCAAGCCCCGTAAGATTTTACCCACTTCCTGACCAGGGGGTATTTTGCGATTCGGCACTGCGTTACTTTAACGGACAATTGCGCAGTCGTGCAACACTGTATCTAAACGAATTTGGCGTCCTTTTTTTCCCACAAATAGAGCTTTCTTTTGGTGGTATTTGATGACCTGTGCGATTTTTTGATCATGCGCTATAAACAAAAAAAGAGCGTAAATTTTGCAAAAATAGCAATATTTTTCACATTTTTTTATATGAAATTCCCCCAAAAAAAATGTAAAAATCAAAATTTTTTAACATTTTCGGCCAATTTGTTTTATGCTACCTATGTTTGGTTAAAAAAAAATCGCAAAAAGCTTATTTTGATTGGTTTGCGCAAAAGTTATCGCGTTTACTAACAAAGGGAAAGATTTTTGTCATTTTTGTTGTTTTTTTTAAACGCGTAATGGCGGCAATCTGCGATTTTTTTTGCGGTACTGCGACATTGCGGCGGACAGATCGGAACCTTGACTGACAGTTTTTTACACTTTTGGGGTTACCAGTGACATTACTGCAGTAATCAGTGCTATACATATGCACTGTTACTGCAAAATGACACTGGTAGTGAAGGGGTTAACTTTATTTGAGAGGGAGGGGCTGTGTGTGTCCCTAGGGGCATGATTCTAACTGTGATTGGCTGTGGGTTGAGCTGTAGAAACAGTGATCAACGGTCCTACATAGTAGAACCTTGTGATCACAGTTTCTACACAGGGGAGAATGACAGGCGGCTTGTTTACACTAGCCGCCTGACTTTCTCCCTCTCCCCCGACAATCGCAGAGTGACCGCCGGATGTCGGGTTTGCCGGTCACACGCGTGGTGGGGTCCGTGACCACGCAAGAGCACGCCTCTGGCGGCGCGCGCTCGCTCCCTAGACCCTCACAGGCTAGCGATGTAGATCTACGTCACTTTGCCTGTGAGGGGCTGACTGCCGACGTAAATCGTCGTTAGGCAGTCGGCAAGTGGTTAAAAAGCCGGTTTTAGACAAGATAACTGCATTTGGTCACTAAAGGTCTGAATTTTTTTTTAGTCAAAATGACTGTATTTTTGTCTTTTAGAGCCTTAAAAAGCCGGTTTTAGACAAGATTTGTCTAAAACCGGCCATTTGGGCTCCAATTTCCTGAAAAAAAGTTTTAGTCAACATGACTCTATTTTGGTCTCCAAGTGTCTAAAAAGCCTTTTTAAGTCAAAATAACTGCATTTGGTCACCAAAGGTCTGAAAAGACAATTTAGTCCAAATGACTATATTTTTGTCTTTTAGAGCCTTAACCACTGGCCGACCGCCGCACGACTATCTACGTCGGCGGTCAGCCCCTCACAGGCAAACTGACGTAGGTCTACGTCGCTTGCTTGTGAGGGTCTAGGGAGCGAGCGCGCGCCCCTGGAGGCGCGCTCCTGCTCCCGTGTGGTCACGGACCCCCCTGCGCGTGTGACCGGCAGACTCGATGTCCGCCGGCCACTCTGCGATCAACGGGGGAGAGGGAGAAAGTCAGGCAGCTTGTGTAAACAAGCTGCCTGTCATTCTCCTCGGTGTAAAGACACTGATCACACGGATCTACTATGTAGATCCGTTGATCAGTGTCCTTACACCTCAAGCCACAGCCAATCACAGTAGAAAGCACGCCCCTAGGGACACACACAGCCCCTCCCTCCCAAATAAAGTTAACCCCTTCACTACCAGTGTATTTTTACAGTAACAGTGCATATGTATAGCACTCATTACTGTAGAAATGTCACTGGTAACCCCAAAAGTGTCAAAAATGTCAGTCAAGGGTCCGATGTGTCCGCCCCAATGTCACAGTACCGCAAAAAAATCGCAGATCACCGCCATTACGGGTTAAAAAAAAAACAACAAAAATGACAAAAATCTTTCCCTTTGTTAGTAAACGCGATAACTTTTGCGCAAACCAATCAAAATACGCTTTTTGCGATTTTTTTTTACCAAACATAGGTAACATAAAACAAATTGGCCGAAAATGTTAAAAAATTTTGATTTTTACATTTTTTGGGGGGGGATTTCATATAAAAAAATGTGAAAAATATTGCTATTTTTGCAAAATTGACGCTCTTTTTTTGTTTATAACGCATGATCAAAAAATCGCACAGGTGATCAAATACCACCAAAAGAAAGCTCTGTTTGTGGGAAAAAAAGGACGCCAAATTCGTTTAGGTACAGCGTCGCACGACCGCGCAATTGTCCGTTAAAGTCACGCAGTGCCGAATCACAAAATACCCCCTGGTCGTTTAGCAGCCAAATCCTCTGGGGCTTAAGTGGTTAAAAAGCTGGTTTTAGACAAGATTTTAGACATTTGGCTCCAATGGCCTGAAAATTTTTTGGGTCAAAATGACTCTATTTTGGTCTCCAAGTGTCTAAAAAAGCCTTTTTTAGTCAAAATAACTGCATTTGGTCACCAAAGGTCTGAAAAAATTAGTCAAATTGACTGTATTTTTATCTTTTAGAGCCTTAAAAAGCCGGTTTTGGACAAGATTTTAGACATTTGGGCTTAAATGGCCTGAAAAATTATATTTGGTCAAAATGACTCTATTTTGGTCTCCAGGTGTCTAAAAAGCCTTTTTTGTCAAAATGACTGCATTTGGTCACCAAAGGTCTGAAAAAAAATTAGTCAAAATGAATGTATTTTTGTCTTTTAGAGCCTTAAAAAGCCAGTTTTAGACAAAACCGGCCATTTGGGCTCCGATGGCCTGAAAAATGTTTTTGGTCAAAATGACTCTATTTTGGTCTCCAAGTGTCTAAAAAGCCTTTTTTAGTCTAAATTAGTGTTGAGCGAACACGGACTGTATTATTCGGGTTCGTACCGAATAATTGGATTTTTGTTACCCGAACACGAACCCGAAAACTTTACTGTATGTTCGGGCTTAAAATCCGTTTTCGGTCATTTTATTTCCTGTTTTGTATGTAATGGCGCGCTTTTAATGGCGGGCTTTCAACAGCCAATCAACAAGCGTTTAACTGGTGTGCCTTAAGCCATCCCAGCCATGCCTACTAATGTGATTGGCCATCTGAAGCATGTGACCATGTCTTTATAAGTTCGAGACCCAGCGCGCTGCGTCATTCTGCTGTAGTATTAGGGAGATGTCGGGGTTATTGGGGGTTGATTAAAATAATAATAGGTAAAAAGAAAAATGATTTTAAAAGCCATGTATATTTCATATTATGCATATAAGAGATTCTGAACAGGATGGCGTCCATCTTGTTTTTAAGGTGAAACAAAGTTCATATATATACTTGTTAAACAAAATGTCTCTCACAGGCTTACAAAGGGTCTATGGTTTCAACAGAGATCTTTGTATTTCTATGTAATCGTAAATAAGATTTCTTTTGACATCTCGATCAGATAAAATTTAGTCAGTCTGACGCTATGTTAAAGGGGGTGATATCTCAGTCTGTCTATAAGTATTTAACAATAGACAATGGCTCAGTGTTTCTCATCAAACATTTAAAGATGAACTATATAAGTTTTTTTAAAGGTACATAATTATATGTGAGACGATATTAGCCATAATTATATTATTATATTATGTAAGGCATATACATATATATTTAGGAATGTTATATCACATTTTGGGTTTATATTCTCATAGTAACAATCTTACTTAGAATTATTTTTCTAATAAGTGTAAGGACATGTGTATCTCGACACTAGTTACCTCATTTCAGAGAAGTCTAGTCTAAGTGCTCAAAGTGTTGTAAATCCTACAGGCCAGACATCTTAATTGACAGTGTATGGCATGGTCATATAAGTAATGGCTTCTCACTAGCCGACAGGTCAATAGGTCATCAGATAACAAATTGTTTTAATTATGTTAAATACAAAATCTAATGAACGGTACGATACTGCCCTCTGGAGGCGAAATACCAGGTGCAGTCTTGAGATAATTTCAGATTTCCATATAAAAATATTATATTGTGTTAAATAATATAATTATTGAAATGGCATTACTTGCCAAGATGAATGATGGAAATACAGGTGGACATTTATGTATGTACTGGTAGTCTGGACAAAGTTTTATGTTGTGTTATATGATTAATCTCACATATAGAGGAATCATCCTTAACTTTATTAGACCAAGTATGGGGTTAATTATCAAAAGGGGTGTGTCTCTGACCTCACTAGTTTAGGTATAGAATATCCCGACCAATTGGGATAATGTTTCATCCCTCTGGGTTTTACTTATGGTAATTTTTATAGCTCTTTGTTCTTACCATATAAAAGACCAACCCAGATGAGAGAGAGGACACAACACTTTACACTACTGACAACACACCTCACACTTACACCACACACGCCATTACATTTTTCAATAGACTCATCCAGACATACTCCCTGATCCACATCATTCATCTGAAACTTGAAGGGAATCCACCATCTTAAGAAAGGCATCCATCTTAGGACTCTAGCGGCCATCTTAAGTGTGGTAATTATGCCTTGCTGTATTATTTGATTTTATTCAACAATTGTTTATTCTTTCCTTATATGTTTTATATTGCATATTTAAGGGTAATGAGATTACAATCCCAGCCGTATAAGCCATGGTATATTTTTCTCTAAAAAGCTGATTTTTGTTTTTATACATTTTTATTAATATCAGATTCAGTGCATTATTTGCAATTTTAAGTCTTCCGTTTTGCATGGCTTATTCTCATTCCTTCTGCAGTGGAATGACTTTGGGCTATGTGATTCGCAGACCATTGTAGTCTGTTTATATAGAACATTAATTTATGGCTTATACTATACCTGGGAAGAAATGGTAATCTTGCTTTTACTTTGGTTTCACTTTCACTTTGTTTTAGTTTCACTTTGTTTTACTTTCACTTTCATTATTGAGCTAAACATCACATTGCATTGATTATTTGAAGTTAGTATTTTTATGTAGAGTTATTTTTGTGTCACTTCTTGTTTGATCATATATTGTGTTTGCATGTCTTGAGAATAAATATTTTTATATATATTCCACGCTGTAGACTGTACTCACTAAGATTGGTATATGCTTTTAAAAAGAAATTAATCAATTAAAAAGAATTCTCGACATTGATTTATGGAATAAGTGGAGACTCTCCTACAGCACAGATCTTTGCTTATTAACCATAAATAAATACACTGCTATATTCAGAGCAGTATAAATATTCTGACATAAGTACGAGCGCAAGATATTTATTATTAAATATTCTTACATATAATGGAGGCCCTAGTGAGATAATTATTGATTTCTTACATATGCCAATCATAAATATTGATCAGGTGACATAATCAATAACTTTGAAAAAAAAAAAAAAATGTTTTTTTTTGGAATTTTTTTTTATTAATTTTGAATGTGATAGAAATGCCTTAAAAATGTCTACAGCAGGTAATGTTCACGCTGCCAACTCTGGCAAGGTGTGAGTCCCTAGTGGTAATGCCACAACTCCAGTACATTAGGCACAGATCATAAATGTGTGGAAACACCTCTCTGAGTCTGAAATGGTGGAAAATGTAAATGCTGGTTAGAGTCATATATCAAAATCCTCAGAACGTCGGGCCAATAAAGGGCATCTGACATGGGTAGAGGACAACCTGTATGTATGAACTCACCAATAGCTTATCTAACACCAAAAGACGTCAGAAAGTGTGATCACATACTTTTTAGTCATGGCTAATCTTACTGTATCTTTGTGAGGAACTGCACCAGAAGGCTCAGCAAAAAGGAGTTTAGTAAAGTTTCAATCTCAACTCCAAATAAATGAGAGAATGAGATTAGGAACCTCCTTGAGCAGGTGAAAGTAACCTCTATTGGGACACATCAGTTAGAGAATGTAGCGTGAAACTGCAAAATAAAGTAGAACTGTGGCAGAAGTCTTATCAAGAAAGCTGTAATGAAAGCAATCATGTGAAAGTGAAATGTAAATGATTAATGCAATAATTAGGAAGTTTTGAGCAAGGAAAAATGTTTCTAGCAAAAAGTTGCCGAGTAACCAGCAGTGGAAAAAAAATAAATAAATAAATAAAAATGTAACAGTCAAGTCAAGAAACGGAACTCATAAGTAAATACATAGGAGAGTTCCAAAAGGTCATGGTGTCCATGTAAAAAGGGCAATGCTTTATTAGTCCTGCATTTTAAATATCATGTAATTATTCATTGACCCAGATATGATTCCCAGTCTGTTGGTTATGACCCAGACAAAGGGGGGGAGTCAGGCAAAGAGTCCATGTCCTACCCCAGCCATCTTCTAATATAGGAGGGCAGAAATTGGGCAGCCATGCATAAATAGGTATGAGTCATATCAGGTCACTGCAAAAAGACTAGCACCCCTAAAAAGACACCATGCACCTCAGGTTTTTTTTAAAAAAAGTTTTAAAAAGAGTACTGTCCTGATTTTTGTCATGAAAAAGGGTCCTTAAACATTATTGATTACCCTGAGGCCTATGAAAACAACTTTCTGTGTTGTGCCTGCAGGGTGTCATTTAAAATTAAGCCCACATAAAAAACCTCACTGCTGCTAGAGCTGTTATCTACAATTTAAAATGTACACAGCACCAAGGCCCCACTGAATTCATTTTTTTTTTTTTTTTTGCTGTACTCAAAAGTGCCTAACACCCTTCAATGAAGGAGCTGAGTACAACCATCTGGAATTTAAATCCCTGTGTTTTGATGCATTGCCCATGTACATAATAATAAGTTTAGCAAAGAAGATATGCCACCTAGGCCCCAAGGGGACACCGGATACCTTAAGGAGGACACCGGACATCCCATTAACAAGGGGGGGGGACACCCACAAATAAATAGGGATTTGCCCCATCCTAGGGTTCCCCAAAATCCTTGGGAAGATCGAGTGACATTAAGGCCCAGACCTCACGCCAGAACCGAATAAATGGTTCTGATGGGGATCTGTCCCATCTGTCTGTACCCGAGAGATATAGGCACCGCAGGAGGCGGAGCCAATAATTCAATTCTGTAAAAGTTTTCAGCTGAGTAGATGCCAAATTGATCAGCTGATCAATTGGTTCACTCAGGGCACTGCAGCCCAGAACTAAAATAAAATCCATCTCTAGGAACAAATCCTGTAGCCAGCCAAAGGCCATAAAATCCTTAAATGCCCAAGTGGTAAGGAATAAGAAGGGATACACTGAATAGAGGTATAGGATGCAGAGGTTCTAACACCCTTTTATCCCAGGTCACAGCATTGAGGATCCTGAAATCCCTGTCAGGGGGGGATCTTGGTTGTGAGATACTAACTACCCTCCTATTTTTCAGTGGTCACTTCATCCCTCTGACTCAAACAGGTCGCTCAAAGCGGGCACATTTTGAAAAATCGCCAATGACGGTGATACCCAGGGAGGATCAAACCCTAATGATGTAATGCAGTCAAGAGGTTAAAGGTTGTATACGGTAACCAAGAAGGAATCCTCAATGCAAGGTAGTTTGTTGCCTACAATAAATTGCATTGATGCCCCATAGGGGGAGATATATATATATATTTTTTTTTTCCTAAGTAGTAGGTAAATTTTAACAAAATATTGTATCAATGTACAATTGTCCAATGTGTAGTATCCATGGCGATGAATACATCACCAGGTTAATAAGCCCCAGAAGTCAGTCGCCCTAGGAAAGGTCGCATATATAGTCTCACCTTCCCTGGTGGTCATATAAAGGACTGATCACACGGTGGATTAAAGGAGAACTCTGAGAAAGCTTAGGGTACCAACATCGCATTGAAATGTCAATTGATAAGAATGTATATTCATACTATATGTTTCATCCAATAGGAAGAGATTAACTTTCCATGCCAGGTCGTTGATTGGTACAGACGATGATGTTTGCCAAAGACACAGCGATTGGATGGGTCATCTCTCCTTAGAGTCCAGCTCAGGACGGAACCCCTCATTGAATCGGGTCCCTCTACAGGAATCAAGCTGCGAGATGCCCCAGATTCTTGTTGACGGAGAGGAAGATTTGTTTCAACAGATCTTTGTGCATTTGATCCAAGGAAATCCATTGAGAGGAATCGCACTACCTCCTGTTTTCAATTGAAGGAGATGTGAGAATGGTGCATTGCACATGTGAGCAAAAACTCAGTCTAGGTGTATGACACTCTAGACCATGCTGAAACCATTCATTATCCAACCAACGTCCAAGGTTGAACGTCCAAACAGATTTCTCTGATTCCTGATTGCCAACATTGTTTTACTGCGCTTTGAATGGTAGTTGCTAATGCCATTGCAGCAGTTAATTTCTGTCTCCATCAAGACTTTACAAGCTGATGATGCAGATTTCAAGGAACATTTGAGTTTCTTTACCAGGAGATCAGAATTCAAAGAGACTAACAAGGAACAGTTTGTGACATAGCTAACACCAGCAAAATCGCTACGAACTGACATTTTGAACTGATTTTTTTTCTCATTTCTCAAATTTTTTTTTACCGCTGTACTTAAGAGTTATGAACAATTCCCAATATGAACTATTCTCTTACAAAAAGAGAACAAGACATTTGTTTTCCTTTTACTACTCCTTAAAAAGCTTTCTTTCCAGATAGGCCTAAGTTGCTCACTTGTCTACTGGGAAGAAAGGGGGGGATATGTCGGGGTTATTGGGGGTTGATTAAAATAATAATAGGTAAAAAGAAAAATGATTTTAAAAGCCATGTATATTTCATATTATGCATATAAGAGATTCTGAACAGGATGGCGTCCATCTTGTTTTTAAGGTGAAACAAAGTTCATATATATACTTGTTAAACAAAATGTCTCTCACAGGCTTACAAAGGGTCTATGGTTTCAACAGAGATCTTTGTATTTCTATGTAATCGTAAATAAGATTTCTTTTGACATCTCGATCAGATAAAATTTAGTCAGTCTGACGCTATGTTAAAGGGGGTGATATCTCAGTCTGTCTATAAGTATTTAACAATAGACAATGGCTCAGTGTTTCTCATCAAACATTTAAAGATGAACTATATAAGTTTTTTTAAAGGTACATAATTATATGTGAGACGATATTAGCCATAATTATATTATTATATTATGTAAGGCATATACATATATATTTAGGAATGTTATATCACATTTTGGGTTTATATTCTCATAGTAACAATCTTACTTAGAATTATTTTTCTAATAAGTGTAAGGACATGTGTATCTCGTCACTAGTTACCTCATTTCAGAGAAGTCTAGTCTAAGTGCTCAAAGTGTTGTAAATCCTACAGGCCAGACATCTTAATTGACAGTGTATGGCATGGTCATATAAGTAATGGCTTCTCACTAGCCGACAGGTCAATAGGTCATCAGATAACAAATTGTTTTAATTATGTTAAATACAAAATCTAATGAACGGTACGATACTGCCCTCTGGAGGCGAAATACCAGGTGCAGTCTTGAGATAATTTCAGATTTCCATATAAAAATATTATATTGTGTTAAATAATATAATTATTGAAATGGCATTACTTGCCAAGATGAATGATGGAAATACAGGTGGACATTTATGTATGTACTGGTAGTCTGGACAAAGTTTTATGTTGTGTTATATGATTAATCTCACATATAGAGGAATCATCCTTAACTTTATTAGACCAAGTACGGGGTTAATTATCAAAAGGGGTGTGTCTCTGACCTCACTAGTTTAGGTATAGAATATCCCGACCAATTGGGATAATGTTTCATCCCTCTGGGTTTTACTTATGGTAATTTTTATAGCTCTTTGTTCTTACCATATAAAAGACCAACCCAGATGAGAGAGAGGACACAACACTTTACACTACTGACAACACACCTCACACTTACACCACACACGCCATTACATTTTTCAATAGACTCATCCAGACATACTCCCTGATCCACATCATTCATCTGAAACTTGAAGGGAATCCACCATCTTAAGAAAGGCATCCATCTTAGGACTCTAGCGGCCATCTTAAGTGTGGTAATTATGCCTTGCTGTATTATTTGATTTTATTCAACAATTGTTTATTCTTTCCTTATATGTTTTATATTGCATATTTAAGGGTAATGAGATTACAATCCCAGCCGTATAAGCCATGGTATATTTTTCTCTAAAAAGCTGATTTTTGTTTTTATACATTTTTATTAATATCAGATTCAGTGCATTATTTGCAATTTTAAGTCTTCCGTTTTGCATGGCTTATTCTCATTCCTTCTGCAGTGGAATGACTTTGGGCTATGTGATTCGCAGACCATTGTAGTCTGTTTATATAGAACATTAATTTATGGCTTATACTATACCTGGGAAGAAATGGTAATCTTGCTTTTACTTTGGTTTCACTTTCACTTTGTTTTAGTTTCACTTTGTTTTACTTTCACTTTCATTATTGAGCTAAACATCACATTGCATTGATTATTTGAAGTTAGTATTTTTATGTAGAGTTATTTTTGTGTCACTTCTTGTTTGATCATATATTGTGTTTGCATGTCTTGAGAATAAATATTTTTATATATATTCCACGCTGTAGACTGTACTCACTAAGATTGGTATATGCTTTTAAAAAGAAATTAATCAATTAAAAAGAATTCTCGACATTGATTTATGGAATAAGTGGAGACTCTCCTACAGCACAGATCTTTGCTTATTAACCATAAATAAATACACTGCTATATTCAGAGCAGTATAAATATTCTGACATAAGTACGAGCGCAAGATATTTATTATTAAATATTCTTACAGAGAGAGCACACATCATACGTGCTGGCTGCTGATTAGGGACAGACAGTGAAAAATTGTGTCCGAAAAGAATGCAGGGACAGGTTGGAGTGTAGGCAGGGAAAGTTATTTAAGCATTTTAGGGACAGGCTGCAGAGATTAGGCTGGGACAGTCTACATCGATTTTGCTGTGTGGGGGTGGTGCAGTGAACGATCTTTTTGAGCATTTTAGGGACAGGCTGGAGAGATTAGGCAGGGACAGTCTACATCGATTTTGCTGTGTGGGGGTGGTGCAGTGAACGATCTTTTTGAGCATTTTAGGGACAGGCTGCAGAGATTAGGCAGGGACAGTCTACATTGATTTTGCTGTGTGAGGGGTGGTGCAGTGAACAATCTTTTTGCCCTCACTTGAGCCCACTGAGGAGGAGGAGGAGGAGGGAGAAAAAAATCAATTTTTATCAGTCAGTTGTGTGCAGCGTTCATCAGCTATATTTTACTACAAGTTAAAGGAATTTTTTTTCCCCCTTCATAGCCTGCTTGCTGCTGACTCTGAGCTGACCATGACATAAGACATAAGACATAAGACATAAGACAATATACACCCTTTTGGGTTAAAAAAAATTAAATTGTGGCATAGTCTGTACTAATCTATTTAAAAATTACAAACTTAAAGGGGAATTGTCTTTTTTTACGCTTCATAGCCTGCTGCAGAGCTGACCGTGACATAAAACATAAGACACTGCTGTGTTCACATGTACTATTGAAAAATCACCAATTTTATATCATATTTTCTATTCCGCTATTCAATCTACACCCTTTGGGGTAAAAATATTTAAATTGCGGCATAGTCTGTATCGGTACGTGTGAGATACACGTTCCAAATTTTTGGGGCGCATCTTCCACCGCTGAGGATTGCAGGGTGCTTCAGTTTGCCTCCTGTTCCGAACTCCTCCTACTCCTCATCCTGCCTTTAGGGTACAAAAAAATTGTAATCGGGGCCTAGTCTGGGTTTGTACGTGTCAGATACACCTTTTGATATCATATTTTCAATCCTGCTATTCAATCTACACCCTTTGGGGTAAAAAGAATTAAATTGCGGCATAGTCTGTATCGGTACGTTTGAGATACACCTTCCAAATTTTTGGGGCGCATCTTCCACCGCCGAGGATTGCATGGTGCTTCAGTTTGCCTCCTGCCTGTTCCGAACTCCTCCTACTCCTAATCCTGCCTTTGGGGTACAAAAAATTGTAATCGGGGCCTAGTCTGGGTTTGTACGCGTCAGATACACGTTTTGATATCATATTTTCTATTCCGCTATTCAATCTACACCCTTTGGGATAAAAAGAATTAAATTGCGGCATAGTCTGTATTGGTACGTGTGAGATACATCTTTCCAATTTTTTGGGCGCATCTTACACCGCCGAGGATTGCAGGGTGCTTCAGTTTGCCTCCTGCCTGTTCCGAACTCCTCCTAGTCCTCATCCTTCCTTTAGGGTACAAAAAATTATAATCGGGCCTAGTCTGGTTTTGTACGTGTCAGATACACCTTTTGATATCATATTTTCTATTCCGCTATTCAATCGACACCCTTTGGGGTAAAAATAATTAAATTGCGGCATATTCTGTATCGGTACGTGTGAGATACACCTTCCAAATTTTTGGGGCGCATCTTCCACCGCCGAGGATTGCAGGGTGCTTCAGTTTGCCTCCTGTTCCAAACTCCTCCTACTCCTCATCCTGCCCTTAGGGTACAAAAAATAGTAATCGGGGCCTAGTCTGGGTCTGTACGTGTGAGATACACCTTTTGATGTCATATTTTCTATTCCGCTATTCAATCTACACGCTTTGGGGTAAAAATAATGAAATTGCGACATAGTCTGTATCGGTACGTGTGAGATACACCTTCAAAATTTTTGGGGCGCATCTTCCACTGCCGAGGATTTCAGGGTGCTTCAGTTTGCCTCCTGTTCTGAACTCCTCCTACTCCTAATCCTGCCTTTAGGGTACAAAAAATAGTAATCGGGGCCTAGTCTAGGTCTGTACGTGTGAGATACACCTTTTGATATCATATTTTCTATTCCACTATTCAATCTACACCCTTTGGGGTAAAAATAATTAAATTGCGGCATAGTCTGTATCGGTACGTGTGAGATACACCTTGCAAATTTTTGGGGCGCATCTTCCACCGCCGAGGATTGCAGGGTGCTTCATTTTGCCTCCTGTTCCGAACTCCTCCTACTCCTCATCCTGCCTTTAGGGTACAAAAAATAGTAATCGGGGCCTAGTCTGGGTTTTGTACGTGTCAGATACACCTTTTCATATCATATTTTCTATTCCGCTATTCAATCTACACCCTTTGGGGTAAAAAGAATTAAATTGCGGCATAGTCTGTATCGGTACGTTTGAGATACACCTTCCAAATTTTTGGGGCGCATCTTCCACCGCCGAGGATTGCAGGGTGCTTCAGTTTGCCTCCTGCCTGTTCTGAACTCCTCCTACTCCTAATCCTGCCTTTAGGGTACAAAAAATTGTAATCGGAGCCTAGTCTGGGTTTGTACGTGTCAGATACACCTTTTGATATCATATTTTCTATTCCGCTATTCAATCTACACCCTTTGGGATAAAAATAATTAAATTGCGGCATAGTCTGTATCGGTACGTGTGAGATACACCTTTCCAATTTTTTGGGCGCATTTTGCACCGCCGAGGATTGCAGGGTGCTTCAGTTTGCCTCCTGCCTGTTCCGAACTCCTCTTAGTCCTCATCCTTCCTTTAGGGTACAAAAAATTATAATCGGGCCTAGTCTGGTTTTGTACGTGTCAGATACACCTTTTGATATCATATTTTCTATTCCGCTATTCAATCGACACCCTTTGGGGTAAAAAGAATTAAATTGCGGCATAGTCTGTATCGGTACGTTTGAGATACACCTTCCAAATTTTTGGGGCGCATCTTCCACCGCCGAGGATTGCAGGGTGCTTCAGTTTGCCTCCTGCCTGTTCTGAACTCCTCCTACTCCTCATCCTGCCTTTAGGGTACAAAAAATTGTAATCGGGGCCTAGTCTGGGTTTGTACGTGTCAGATACACCTTTTGATATCATATTTTCTATTCCGCTATTCAATCTACACCCTTTGGGATAAAAATAATTAAATTGCGGCATAGTCTGTATCGGTACTTGTGAGATACACCTTTCCATTTTTTGGGGCGCATCTTACACCGCCGAGGATTGCAGGGTGCTTCAGTTTGCCTCCTGCCTGTTCCGAACTCCTCCTAGTCCTCATCCTTCCTTTAGGGTACAAAAAATTATAATCGGGCCTAGTCTGGTTTTGTACGTGTCAGATACACCTTTTGATATCATATTTTCTATTCCGCTATTCAATCAACACCCTTTGGGGTAAAAATAATTAAATTGCGGCATAGTCTGTATCGGTACGTGTGAGATACACCTTCCAAATTTTTGGGGCGCATCTTCCACCGCCGAGGATTGCAGGGTGCTTCAGTTTGCCTCCTGATCCAAACTCCTCCTACTCCTCATCCTGCCCTTAGGGTACAAAAAATAGTAATCGGGGCCTAGTCTGGGTCTGTACATGTGAGATACACCTTTTGATACCATATTTTCTATTCCGCTATTCAATCTACACCCTTTGGGGTAAAATAATTAAATTGCTACAGTCTGTATCGGTACGTGTGAGATACAAATTGCAAATTTTTGGGGCGCATCTTCCACCGCCTAAGATGGCAGGGTGCTTCAGTTTGCCTCCTGTTCCGAACTCCTCCTACTCCTCATCCTGCCTTTAGGGAACAAAAAATTGTAATCGGGGCCTAGTCTGGGTTTGTACGTGTCAGATAGACCTTTTGATATCATATTTTCTATTCCGCTATTCAATCTACACCCTTTGGGGTAAAAAGAATTAAATTGCGGCATAGTCTGTATCGGTACGTTTGAGATACACCTTCCAAATTTTTGGGGCGCATCTTCCAACGCCGAGGATTGCAGGGTGCTTCAGTTTGCCTCCTGCTTGTTCCGAACTCCTCCTACTCCTCATCCTTCCTTTAGGGTACAAAAAATTGTAATCGGGCCTAGTCTGGTTTTGTACGTGTCATATACACCTTTTGATACCATATTTTCTATTCCGCTATTCAATCTACACCCTTTGGGGTAAAAAGAATTAAATTGCGGCATAGTCTGTATCGGTAAGTGTGAGATACACCTTTCCAATTTTTTGGGCGCATCTTACACCGCCGAGGATTGCAGGGTGCTTCAGTTTGCCTCCTGTTCCGAACTAATCCTACTCCTCTTCCTCATCCTCATCCTGCCTTTAGGGTACAAAAAATTGTAATCGGGGCCTAGTCTGTGTTTGTACGTGTGAGATACACCGTTTTATAAAATTTTTCCTGTTCCGCTATTCAATATATACCCTTTTGGAGTGTAAAAAATTAAATTACGGCATAGTCTGTATCGGTACGTGTGAGATACACCTTTTAAATTAGTTTGGCGCATCTCATTCCACCGCCAAGGATTGCAGGGCGCTTCAGTTTGCCTCCTGTTCTGAACTCCTCCTACTCCTCATCCTCATCCTCCCTTTAGGGTACAAAAATTTGTAATCGGGGCTTAGTCTGTGTTTGTACGTGTGAGATACACCGTTTTATATCCTTTTTTCTATTCCGCTATTCAATATACACTCTTTTGGGGTGAAAAAAATTAAATTGCGGCATACTTTGCATTTTTGACTGTGAGATACACCCGTTGTATTTGTATACTGTTTTTCTATTCCGCTATTTAATAAACACCCTTTTGGGGTAAAAAACATTAAATTGCGGCATAGTTTGCATATTTGACTGTGAGATACACCCGTGCGATACTGTTGTTGTTTTGTTCCGCTATTCAATAAACACCTTTCTAGGGCAAGATCATAAATTACAGAAATATGAGGAGACCGTCAAATAGGGGCCGTGGCCTGGGTCGTGGTGCTGCTGGTAGAGCTATTGTTGCAAGGAGAGGACGTGGTCGATCTGTGCCAGCTACACGCACAAGTTAAACACCTTCCTCAAGTGTGAGTAGGTGACAGAACCTGCAGCAGTATTTGGTAGGGCATCATGCGCCTCTACAAGTGTTGAGGCCAGAACAAGTAGAGGCGATAGTAGATTGGTTTGCTGTTGACAGTGCCTCCAGTTAATTCACATTGTCTCCCACCCAGTCTACTGCAGAAAGGTCAGAGTTGGCACCTGCAGCCGATGTCCAACCGTCTTTCACCTCACCCCCTTGCAAATCAGGCAAGCAGTCTGAGCCCCAAGTCATGCAGCAGTCTCTTTTTCTTTTTGATGACTCTGTCAGCAAGGTTTCCCAGGGCCATCCACCTAGCCCTGCCCCAGAAGTGGAAGAGATTGAGTGCAGCGATGCCCAACCACTTATTTCTCAAGATGAGTAGATGGAAGGGCCATCGCAGCACGTCTCCGATGATGACGAAACGCAGGTGCCAACTGCTGCGGCACTCAGAATTGTGGAGACCGACAAGGAGGGCAGGGGTGAAGACTGGGTGGAAGATGATGTGGAGGACGATGAGGTCCTCGACCCCACATGGAATGAAGGTCATGCAGGTGACCTGAGTAGTTTGGAGGAAGAGGAGGTGGTCGCACAGAGCCACCAGCACAGCAGAAGAGGGAGCAGGGTGCAGAAGCGGAGCAGCCGTGCACTAGACACTACGTCTGCTACTGCTCAACGCAGCAAGGGACCGAGCGCACCAAAGCCAGCTCAAAGGAGTTCTCTAGCGTGGAAGTTCTTCAGAAAATGTGCTGATGACAGGACACGAGTGGTTTGCACCCTGTGCAATCAGAGCCTGAAGCGAGGCATAAACCTGCGTGATCAGGCATCTAAGTGCAAAGCACAAGCTGCAGTGGAGTAGACACCTTCAAAACCAAGAAAGGTCTCTGGCTCCTTCTGCTTCCTCTTCTGCTGCAGTCTCGGCCTCTTCATCCACCTCTGTAGTGATACCGGCACCTGCCACCCCGCAAACAGAGGATCTGTCAGCAACACCACCACCTGGGTCACCAACCATCTCCACAATGTCCAGTGGAAGCGTTCAGCTTTCCATCTCCCAAACACTTCAGAGGAAGAGGAAGTACCCCCCTACCCACCCGCGATCCCTGGCCCTGAATGCCAGCATTTCAAAATTCTTGGCCTTTGAAATGCTGTCATTCCGTCTGGTGGAGACGCACAATTTTAAAAGCCTTATGTCGGTGGCTGTCCCACAGTACGTCGTGCCCAGCCGCCACTACTTTTCCAGGCAAGCCATCCCTTCCCTGCACAACCAAGTGGGGGAAAAAATCAGGTGTGCACTGCGCAACGCCATCTGTGGCAAGTTCCACCTAACTACCGATACGTGGACCAGTAAGCACGGACAGGAGCGTTATATCTCCCTAACGGCTGTAATGTTCCGGTACCTTTGGTACCCTAAATTACTTTTTTCACAAGTGTATGCGCCCCACCATTCTCTTTTGGAAAGGTGCGCATACACCTTTAAGACTGAAGCTGTCATCACTCAGCGCCGGACTAGATGGCTATTTAAAGCGCCGGTTCTCACTCACATGTGTTCGTTCAAACACCCTTACCTGGATGCTAACTTGGCTTGAAGCTTTCGTGCTTGCAAGCATACCTCACTGACGGAACCTCGCTGCGCTGATCCCTGCATCCCGCTTCCGGATCATCCGCTCCTCCTGAACCAACCTTCGGCTGTATTGCTATTAGTGCTAAGTACCCCGCAGGGGAACCCTCTATAAACTTATACTAAGCTTACACTATCTAGCTCTGCATAGTAAAGACTATTTATCACATCTGCATATCTAGATTGCTAGCTCTTAAGACTACTGCTACTTATTCCTGCACTGGGTTGATCACTCTTGTATGTCCACCTGCTACTCTGTCATCTGCTACCATACATGATTGCTAAACCTACCTGCATCCATCTGCTACTGTCTTACCTTCAAGTGTCTGTCACCTACCACCTCCACTCAACCTGTCTCTTAAATCTTCATCACTGTGTTACTACATACATAAAGTCACTCTAGGAACCAGCTTGTTGAGTGTGTGTATTTACTAGCTGAATTAAGACCTTCCACACATGATGAGTCATTGAGGTTGGGAATGGTATCTCAGCATCTCTCTTACATGACTACTGAAGTGGAATATTTCTGCAGCTGAAAATCCACACCATACATGAAACGCAGGAGCGTTACAGATTGAACGAACCTACAAATGGATTCAGCAGAAATAACCACTCAGGTGACACAATTAAAACAGCAAGTAACTGCATTAATACACGCACTTGCTGAATTAAAAGAAGACAATCAGGCTCTGTCGCAGCAGGTAATTAGACTGACACAACTTACCTCTGCTCAGTCCCCTGAACCCAAGATAAATCCCCCTTTGGTATTTACAGGCGATCGCAAAAAATGTCGCGAATTTAAAAACGCATGTGAGTTACTTTTTTTGCTAAAACCTCGTACCTACCTTACTGATCACATTAAGGTTTGTACTATTATTTCTTACCTAACAGGCGATCCTCGAGCCTGGGCAGACTCTCTTTTTGAGAAAAACGACCAGCTTCTCAACTCCTATGCCTTGTTCCTAGCAGAACTCACTAGCCTATATGATGACCCCAATAGGCACTGCCGATCTTCAATTAAGATCCTTGAAACAAGGAAGGAGGCCTGTAGAAGACTTTGTCGCGGAATTCAAGCAATGGACCCTTGATTCAGAATGGAATGATGCATCTCTGAAAACCCAATTTAGGCTTGGCCTATCAGAAGCCGTTAAGGACGAGCTCGCCCGAGCGGATCTACCAAAAACCCTGGATGCATTAATACAACTCAGTATTACCATAGATAGAAGACTACGAGAAAGAAAGGCTGAGAAAATGGGAATGCCATTATCCGTTTCCTCTCGGATTCCGGCCGTTAACCCCGTTCCTATGGAGGTAGGAACCATACGCCCACCGCTATCAACTATGGAAAAAGCCAAAAGACGATATGAAAATCTCTGCTTGTACTGTGCATCCCCGGATCACAAGATAAATGTCTGTCCCCTAGTCAACAAAAAGAAGGGTGAGTGTTCACATGTCCTCCTAGGGGGATTGACAACTTCATTCACTAACCCTTACATTTTTGTTTGTTTGACATTACAGTGGGACCAGAACAGGATTACTACTAAGGCCATGATTGACACAGGATCTTGTGGAAATTATATTGATATATGTTTTGCTGCTTCAAATAAAATTCCTATTATTTCTAAACTTAAACCTGTCTCAGTAAGTCTTATTACCGGTGTTCCATTATCCTCTGGTCCAATCACCGATCAGACACAAGCACTTCTAGTCACTATTAACGAGTCTCATAGGGAGACTACTACCTTCGATTTAATACCTTCACCCCACTTTCCCATTGTGTTGGGACTTCCCTGGTTACACACACACCAACCAACCATAGATTGGAAGGAACGGTCCTTGGCCTTCCTCTCTTGCCATTGCGAGGATACGTGTAACCTCCCGTCTTCCGGGAAGATTCTGTCTATGGTGACAGATGAGATTGCACCACTATGTTATCAGGATCTTTCTGAGGTTTTTCTTGAGAAAAAATTACCTCCTCATCGAGACTATGATTGTAGCATTGATCTACTCCCAAATAGCAAATTGCCGTTCGGTCATGTTTATCCTCTTTCACAGGATGAACTTTCCCATCTCAAAACCTATTTGGATGAGAATTTGGAAAAAGGTTTTATTAGACCTTCCACTTCTTCCACAGCAGCAGGACTCTTTTTTGTTCGCAATAAGGACTCAAGTCTCAGACCTATCATCGACTACAGGAAATTGAATGCTATCACAATAAAAGATCGCTATCCTCTACCGCTTATCCCTGAGCTCATTGAGCAGGTGCGTGGAGCTACCTATTTTTCAAAATTGGACCTGAAAGGAGCATACAATATCATTCGAATCCGTGATGAGACGAGTGGAAGACTGCATTCAGAACCAGATACGGATTGTTCGAATATCTTGTGATGCCATTCGGGCTATGCAACGCCCCTGCAGTTTTCCAACGATTTATAAACGATATTTTTAAAGACTTACTAAATGTCTGTGTTGTGGTATATCTGGACGATATACTTATATATTCACGATCCCTGTCTGAACACATAAGACATGTAAGACTTGTACTATCGAGATTGCTTGCACATAACCTTTATGTGAAACTGAAGAAATGCTTGTTTCATAAAGATGAGGTACTCTTTCTAGGCTACATCATATCCAAAACAGGAATCGAGATGGACATGTGTAAAATATCCTGCATTCAGGATTGGCCTACACCAACCACACGCAAGGCGCTACAGCGATTCCTGGGATTTTCAAATTTCTACAGGAAGTTCATTAAAAACTTTTCTGCTATTGTGAGACCCCTCACACAGCTCACTAGCATAAAAAAAACATTCAAATGGTCAGAAGAAGCCAGTAAAGCTTTTCACTTGTTAAAGACAAGGTTTACTTCCGCTCCCATATTACGCCATCCAGACCCATCCCTCCAATACATTCTGGAGGTAGATGCGTCAAACATGGCAGTAGGAGCAATACTCTCCCAACGACCAACCCACACTTCACCACTTCATCCAGTCGCCTTTTTTTCTAAATCCCTAAGCAGTCCCGAGATAAATTACCCCGTGGGTGAAAAGGAACTGCTTGCTATAAAATTGGCTCTGGAGAATTGGCGACATTTACTCGAAGGCACCCAATTACCAATAATTATATACACGGACCATAAAAACCTCCAATATCTTCAGACTAGCAAAACTCTCTCGCACCGACAGGTACGATGGTCACTATTCTTTCTAAGGTATAACTTCCTAGTGACTTACACACCTGCAGATAAAACAAAAAGGCAGATGAACTATCACGACTAACTGAAGAAAACTACTTTGAAATCCCTTCCGTTCCTATAATACCTCACAAACGCATTATTGGAGTTGTCCGTTCCTTGAAGGAAGAGGTTTTGCATGATATAAGTTTGGATTCACCCCCACCACAACTAAATACTGATGCAGAAGGCTTCCTCTACTACAACGACAAACTTTACATACCACCTACCCTACGCACCAAGATCTTGGAATTATCTCATGATGTGCCTATGGCAGGACATATGGGTATGACAAAGACTCTTAATTTGATTTCCCGGCAATTCTGGTGGCCTGACATGAAAACATCTATACAAAAATTCGTCTCTTCATGCAATGTCTGTGCCAGGTCCAAAATTGACACTACGAGACCATCCGGTCTACTATGCAGTCTACCAATACCCCAAACTCCATGGGAAGTTTTGTCCTTGGACTTCATCGTAGAATTGCCTCTTTCCAAAGGATTTAATACCATCTTGGTGTCAGTGGACCATCTGACAAAGATGGCACATTTCATTGCTATTCGCAGACTACCTTCGTCCAAACAAACGGCAGAACTCCTGATGAAACATGTCTTTAGATTACATGGTATCCCAAAAACTCTTCTGTCTGACCGTGGATCCCAATTTATTTCTAAGTTCTGGCAAGAACTATGTCACATACTACGGATCGAGCGGAAGCTCACTTCTCCTTACCATCCGCAGACCAACGGACAGACTGAAAGAGTCAACCAATGCATCGAGCAGTATTTACGTTGTTACACTTCTTACCAACAGGATGATTGGGTGGATCTTCTCCCTCTGGCAGAATTTGCCTACAACAACGCAACCCACAGTACAACCAAGCAGAGTCCGTTCTACTTGAACTATGGGTTTCATCCCTCTATTCTTCCACCACGCATCCTTCCTTCAAACAACCCAGTAGCCTCAGACTATCTTACCCAAATAAAGGATTCTCTGGGTTTATTAAATACTACCATTGCACACGCTCACAGTCAACAAAAGAAGTACTATGATCTTCGCAGAAGACCTTCTCCACAGTACACTATCGGGGACCTCGTTTGGCTCTCAACAAAAAATTTAAGACTGAAGATCCCTAGCAAAAAGCTTGGACCTCTGTTCTTGGGACCTTTCCCAATCAAAAAACTTATTGGAAAAGCTGCAGTACAGCTTACATTGCCAATAGACCTAAAAATCCATCCCATTTTCCATGTGTCGCTACTGAAGCCCCATGTTCCGGACCACGGAATAAGGCCTAATATTCCACCTCTGCCTCCTGTACAAGTTGAAGGTGGAGAAGAATACGAGATAAAAGAGATTCTGGATTCTCGTATCTACAGAAGAAGACTCCAGTACTTGGTTAGATGGAAGAACTATGGGCCCCAAGACGACACCTGGCTAAACACCTCTGAAATACATGCCCCTAGATTAATCCGCAATTTTCATGCGAGATACCCAGACAAACCAGCTCCAGAGGCCTTCAGGAGCCGGCCTTAAGGGGGGGTATTGTAATGTTCTGGTACCTTTGGTACCCTAAATTACTTTTTTTACAAGTGTATGCGCCCCACCATTCTCTTTTGGAAAGGTGCGCATACACCTTTAAGACTGAAGCTGTCATCACTCAGCGCCGGACTAGATGGCTATTTAAAGCGCCGGTTCTCACTCACATGTGTTCGTTCAAACACCCTTACCTGGATGCTAACTTGGCTTGAAGCTTTCGTGCTTGCAAGCATACCTCGCTGACGGAACCTCGTTGCGCTGATCCCTGCATCCCACTTCCGGATCATCCGCTCCTCCTGAACCAACCTTCGGCTGTATTGCTGTATTGCTATTAGTGCTAAGTACCCCGCAGGGGAACCCTCTATAAACTTATACTAAGCTTACACTATCTAGCTCTGCATAGTAAAGACTATTTATCACATCTGCATATCTAGATTGCTAGCTCTTAAGACTACTGCTACTTATTCCTGCACTGGGTTGATCACTTTTGTATGTCCACCTGCTACTCTGTCATCTGCTACCATACATGATTGCTAAACCTACCTGCATCCATCTGCTACTGTCTTACCTTCAAGTGTCTGTCACCTACCACCTCCACTCAACCTGTCTCTTAAATCTTCATCACTGTGTTACTACATACATAAAGTCACTCTAGGAACCAGCTTGTGTGTGTATTTACTAGCTGAATTAAGACCTTCCACACATGATGAGTCATTGAGGTTGGGAATGGTATCTCAGCATCTCTCTTACATGACTACTGAAGTGGAATATTTCTGCAGCTGAAAATCCACACCATACATGAAACGCAGGAGCGTTACAACGGCACACTGGGTAAATGCAGTGGCGGATGGGCCTGAGGCGGATAGCAATTTGGCGCATGTCCTTCCACCACCGAGGATTGCAGGGCGCTTCAGTTTGACTCCAGTTCCTAACTCCTCCTACTCCGCTTCCTCATCCTCTACCGCCTCCTCATCCGGTCAGTGTAACACCTTCACCACCAACTTCAGCACAGCCAGGGGTAAACGACAGCAGGCAGTTTTAAAACCTGCCTGTTTGGGGGAAAAACCACACACCGCGCAGGAGTTGTGGAGGAGCATGGAACAGGAGACAAATGAGTGGTTGCTGCCAGTGAGCCTCAAGCCCGGCCTGGTGGTGTGTGATAACGGGCGAAATCTCATAGCAGCTCTGGGCCTAGCCGGTTTGACGCACATCCCTTGCCTGGCACATGTGCTAAATTTGGTGGTGCAGAGGTTCCTTAAAAATTACCCCGATATGTCAGAGCTGCTGCAGAAAGTGCGGGCCGTCTGTGCGCACTTTCGGCGTTCTCATCCTGCTGCTGCTCGCCTGTCAGCGCTGCAGTGTAACTTCGGCCTTCCCGCTCACCACCTCATATGTGATGTGCCCACAAGGTGGAACTCCACCTTGCACATGCTGGAAAGACTGTGCGAGCAGCAGCTGGCCATAGTGGAGTTTCAGCTGCAGCACGCACGTGTGAGTCGCTCTGCGGAACAGCACCACTTCACCACCAATAACTGGGCCTCCATGCGAGACCTGTGTGCCTTGTTGCGCTGTTTTGAGTACTCCACCAACATGGCCAGTGCCGATGACGCCGTTGTCAGCTTAACTATCCCACTTCTATGCCTCCTTCAAAAAACTATTCGGGTGATGATGGAAGAGGATGTGGCACAGGATGAGGAGGAGGAGGATGAAGAGGTAACATTTCCAAGGCTTTCAGGGCAGTCATTTGCAAGTGGCTCCGAGGGTGGATTCCTGCACACACAAACGCCAGGTACACAATTGTCCAGCAGGGACACAGTTCTGGAGGATGAGGAGGAGGAGATGGAGGAGGAGATGGAACCATGTTCACAGCAGGGTGGCACCCAGGCCAGCTCATGGCCATCACTGGTGCGTGGCTGGGGGGATACAGAGGACACAGACGATACACCTCACACAGAGGACAGCCTTTCGTTCTGGCACACATGAGCGATTACATGCTGCAGTGTCTCCACAATGACCGCCGAGTTGACCACATTCTAACTTGTGCTGATTACTGGGTGGCCACGCTGCTGGATCCCCATTACAAGGACAACGTACCATCCTTAATTCACTCACTGGAGCGCGATCGCAAGATGCGCGAATACAAGCGCGCGCTGGTAGACGTGATGCTGCTGGCATTCCCACCTGACAGCGGGGCCACAGTGGAAGCACAAGGCCAAGGCAGAGGAGGAGGAGGAAGAGGTCGCCAACGCAACCAGGGCACCGCCAGCACCTCAGAAGGCAGGGATAGCATGGCCGAAATGTGGAAAAGCTTTGTCAGCATGCCACAACAAGCAGCAGCACCAGCAGCTCATATGGAACGTCTTAGCAGGAGGCAGCATTTCACCAACATGGTGGAGCAGTATGTGTGCACACGCCTACATGTAGTGAATGACCCCCTCAACTTCTGGGTCTCCAAATTGGGCACATGGCCTGAGCTTGCCCTTTACGCCTTGGAGGTGCTGGCGTGCCCTGCAGCCAGTGTATTATCTGAACGTGTATTTAGCATGGCTGGAGGCGTTATCACAGACAAGTGCAGGCGCCTGTCCAGAGACAAGCTCACGTTCATTAAAATGAACCAGGCATGGATCCCACAGGACTTTTCCGTACCTTGAACAGAATAGAGATGGATAACGACCTTACCCAGCCATTGTTATATTTTTGATCTTTCTCACTCTTTTGGGGTATACCCTAATTTAAAATGAATGAAAAAAAGCAGTGTTGGCTACCTCGTCCCCCTCCACCGCCGCTTCCACCTACACCACCACATCCACCACCACCTCAACCTCCCTCCTACTCCATATGGGCCTCATCCTTCACAGATGAAGAAAATTGTTTTATTTTTCTGTTTTTTTGTTGTTTTAAGTTATTTCCCTATCCACATTTGTTTGCAGAGCACTTGCCATGCTCTTAACTACGTTTTTCTGCCATTTGCAGCACTCTAGCCCTTTCCATTGGTGTTTTAGAGCCATTTCAGTGCCTGACTTCAATGGGGTTCGGTGTCCGGGTAAAGTTCGGGAAAAAGTCCGGGACATGGACCCGGACTTTTTTTCAAGTTCGGCCGAACCCGCCGAACACGGACATCCAGGTGTCCGCTCAACTCTAGTCAAAATAACTGCATTTGGTCACCAAAGGTCTGATAAAAAAATTTAGTCAAAATGACTGTATTTTTGTCTTTTAGAGTCTTAAAAAGCCGGTTTTAGACAAGATTTGTCTAAAACTGGCCATTTGGGCTCCAATGGCCTGAAAAAAGTTTTTCGGTCAAAATGACTCTATTTTGGTCTCCAAGTGTCTAAAAGCCTTTTTTTAGTCAAAATAACTGCAGTTGATCACCAATGGTCTGAAATTATTTTTAGTCAAAATGACTGTATTTTTGTCTTTTAGAGCCTTAAAAAGCCGGTTTTAGACAAGTGTTGTCTAAAACCGGCCATTTTGGGCTCCAGTGGCCTGAAAAAAAATTTGGTCAAAATGACTAAATTTTTGGTCTCCAAGTGTCTAAAATGCCTTTTTAGTCAAAATAACTGCATTTGGTCACCAAAGGTCTAAAAAATGTAGTCAAAACGACTGTATTTTTGTCTTTTAGAGCCTTAAAAGGCTGGTTTAGACAAGATTTGTCTAAAACGGGCCATTTGGGCTCCAATGGCCTGAAAAAATATTTTGGTCAAAATTACTCTATTTTGGTCTCCAAGTATCTAAAAAGCCTTTTTTAGTCAAAATAACTGCATTTGGTCACCAAAGGTCTGAAAAGACAATTTAGTCCAAATGACTATGTTTTGGTGACCAAATGCAGTTATTTTGACTAAAAGGGGCTTTTTAGACACTTGGAGACCAAAATAGAGTCATTTTGACCCAAAACAAATTTCAGGCCATTGGAGCCCAAATGGCCGGTGTAGACAAATCTTGTCAAAACCCGGCTTTTTAAGGCTCTAAAAGACAAAAATACAGTTATTTTGACTACATTTTTTTCAGACCTTTGGTGACCAAATGCAGATATTTTGACTAAAAAAGGCTTTTTAGACACTTGGAGACCAAAATTGAGTCATTTTGACCAAAAAAATGTTTCAGCCCATTGGAGCCTAAATGCAGTAATCTTGTCTAAAACCAGCTTTTTAAGACCCTAAAAGACAAAAATACAGTCATTTTGACTAAAAAAGCCCAAATAAAGTTATCTTGTCTAAAACCAGCTTTTTTAGGCTCTAAAAGACAAAAATACAGTAATTTTGACTAATTTTTTTTTCAGACCTTTGTCGACCAAATGCAGCTATTTTAACTAAAAAGGCTTTTTAGACACTTGGAGACCAAAATAGAGTTATTTTGACCAAAACATTCTTTTTAGGCCATTGGAGCCCAAATGGCCAGTTTTAGACAAATCTTATCTAAACCCGGCTTTTTAAGGCACTAAAAGACAAAAATACAGTCATTTTGACTAAAAAACATTTCAGACCTTTGGTGACCAAATGCCGTTATTTTGACTAAAAAATGCTTTTAAGACACTTGGAGACCAAAAAAGTCATTTTGACCAAAAAAAATTTCAGGCCATTGGAGAGCAAAAGGCAGTTATCTTGTCTGAAACAGGATTTTTAAGGCTCTAAAAGACAAAAATACAGTCATTTTGACTAAATTTTTTTTCAGACCTTTGGTGACCAAATGCAGTTATTTTGACTAAAAAAGGCTTTTTTGACACTTGGAGACCAAAATAGAGTCAAAATGTAGTCGAAATGACTGTATTTTTGTCTTTTAGAGCCTTAAAAAGCCGGTTTTAGACAAGATAACTGCTTTTGGGCTCCAATGGCCTGAAAACATTTTTTTGGTCGAAATGACACTATTTTGACCAAAAAAACTTGGAGACACTTGGTCTCCAAGTGTTTAAAAAGGCTTTTTTAGTCAAAATAACTGCATTTGGTCACCAAAGGTCCGAAAAATGTTTTTTGTCAAAATGACTGTATTTATGTATTTTAGAGCTTTAAAAAGCCGGTTTTAGACAAGATAACTTAATTTGGGCTCCAATGGCGTGAAAATAGTTTTTTTTCGGTCAAAATGACTCTATTTTGGTCTCCAAGTGTCTAATAAGACTTTTTTTGTCAAAATACAGCTACCAAATGCAGTTATCTTGTCTAAAAGCGGCTTTTTAAGACTCTAAAAGACTAAAATACAGTCATTTTGACTAAAAATAATATTCAGACCTTTGGTGACCAAATGCAGTTATTTTTACTAACAAAGGCTTTTTAGACACTTGGAAACCAAAATATAGAGTCATTTTGACCAAAAAAAGCCAACGAATAAAGGAAAAGCCAAAGCCTACAGCACCTGGTATTCCCAGCTTGTCTCACATCCAGGTACTAACGAGGCCCGACCCTGCTTAGCTTCCGAGATCAGTCGAGATCGGGCGCATTCAGGGAGATGTGGCCGTAGGCGATCACCACTGCCACCCTCGACCCCTTTGAACTTGGCCATGGCAAGATGGCACCTCAAGGAGAAACAAAAAGAAAGCCAACAAATAAAGGAAAAGCCAAAAGCCTACAGCACCTAGTATTTCCAGGTGGTCTCCCATCTGGGTACTAACCCCAGGCCCGACCCTGCTTAGCTTCTGAGATCAGACAAGATCGGGCGAGTACAGGGTGATGTGACTGTTGGCGATCACCACTGCCACCCTCGACCCCTTTGAACTTGGCCATGGCAAGATGGCAACTCAGGAGAAACAAAAAGAAAGCCAACGAATAAAGGAAAAGCCAAAAGCCTACAGCACCTGGTATTCCCAGGCGGTCTGCCATTCAGGTACTAACCAGGCCCAACCCTGCTTAGCTTCTGAGATCAGACAAGATCGGGCGCGTTCAGGGTGATGTGGCTGCAGGCGATCACCATGGCCAAGTTCCACCAAGTTCAAAGGGGTCAAGGGTGGCAGTGGTGATCGTCTATGGCCACATCACCCTGAACATGCCTGATCTCATCTAATCTTGGAAGCTAAGCAGGGTCAGGCCTGGTTAGTACCTGGATGGGAGACCGCCTGTGTAGCATAGGAGTAGTTTAATCTCCATTGGCTCAGCTGGTAGACATGGAAACAGGTAATAATCCAACTAGGCAGGTACAGCTTGCAACAATCCAGGTAGCGTTGTACAATCCTACCCTGCTAAGAACTAGACGACACATAAGCTGGGAGACAACTCAGAATGCCTTGTTTATTGAAAACACAAGAGATCTACACTCTGCCAAAACCCCCTCCCTCTTCGAGTCATTCCACACAAACACACATCGCATAATATGCTTGCAAGGCAGACAGGAACAATAGGACAATGGAATGCAGGTATTCACAATAACAAACCCCCCCTCCCCCACTAGCAGGGGTCTATGAAACACTGCTGCCATATTCTAGCAATCTGCAATATATCTTTATATATTTCCTCAGGGACACTGTTCAGTAATATTATGGTCATTCTTTCAACACAAGCCACACTCTCAGTGTCCATTCCGCTACAGCCTGGGAATACCAGGTGCTGTAGGCTTTTGGCTTTTCCTTTATTCATTGGCTTTCTTTTTGTTTCTCCTGTGGTGCCATCTTGCCGTGGCCATGTTCAAAGGGGTCGAGGGTGGCAGTTGTGATCGCCTACGGCAACTTCACCCTGAACGCACCTGATCTCGTCTGATCTTGGAAGCTGAGCAGGGTCGGGCTTGGTTAGTACCTGGATGGGGAACCGCCTGGTAATACTGTAAGGGAAAATTACCGTTAGACCACAAGCTGATTCAAAGAAGAATTCATTAATTTCTCGTATACGAGGAGTCAGGTTATATCGACATACTTTCTGTGAGCTTCTATAACCTGTCTGGTTTGCATAGTGTCTGCAGTCCTTATATGTGCTTCAGACAGAGTTAAAATTGAACCCCCCTCCTTTCTTTGGATAATGATTGACAGCCTTTAATATATCCTAAGGAAGGGGGTTGTACAGCAGTCTATTATTTCTAAACATCTGGACAGGTGTATCTCACACGTAACGATACAGACTATGCCGCAATTTAATTCTTTTTAGCCCAAAGGGTGTAGATTGAATAGCGGAATAGAAAATATGATATAAAAAAGTGTATCTCACACGTACAAACCCAGACGAGGCCCCGATTACAATTTTTGTACCCTAAAGGCAGGATGAGGATGAGGAGTAGGTGGAGTTCGGAACAGGCAGGAGGCAAACTGAAGCAAACTGCAATCCTCGGCGGTGTAAGATGCGCCCAAAAAATTGGAAAGGTGTATCTCACACGTACCGATACAGACTATGCCGCAATTTAATTATTTTTACCCCAAAGGGTGTAGATTGAATAGCGGAATAGAAAATATGATATAAAAAGGTGTATCTCACACGTACAAACCCAGACTAGGCCCCGATTACAAATTTTTGTACCCTAAAGGCAGGATGAGGAGTAGGAGGAGTTCGGAAAAGGAGGCAAACTGAAGCACCCTGCAATCCTCGGGGGTGGAAGATGCGCCCCAAAAATTTGGAAGGTGTATCTAACACGTACCGATACAGACTATGCCGCAATTTAATTATTTTTACCCCAAAGGGTGTAGATTGAATAGCGGAATAGAAAATATGATATAAAAAAGGGTATCTCACACGTACAAACCCAGACTAGGCCCTGATTACAATTTTTTGTACCCTAAAGGCAGGATGAGGATGAGGAGTAGGAGGAGTTTGGCACAGGCAGGAGGCAAACTGAAGCACCCTGCAATCCTCGGCGGTGTAAGATGCGCCCAAAAAATTGAAAAGGTGTATCTCACACGTACCGATACAGACTATGCCGCAATTTAATTCTTTTTACCCCAAAGGGTGTAGATTGAATAGCGGAATATAAAATATGATATAAAAAAGTGTATCTTACACGTACAAACCCAGACTAGGCCCCGATTACAATTTTTTGTACCCTAAAGGCAGGATGAGGAGTAGGAGGAGTTCGAAACAGGAGGAAAACTGAAGCACCCTGAAGTCCTCGGCGGTCGAAGATGCGCCCCAAAAATTTGGAAGGTGTATCTCACACGTACCGATACAGACTATGCCGCAATTTAATTCTTTTTACCCCAAAGGGTGTCGATTGAATAGCGGAATAGAAAATATGATATAAAAAGGTGTATCGCACACGTACAAACCCAGACTAGGCCCCGATTACAATTTTTTGTACCCTAAAGGCAGGATGAGGATGAGGAGTAGTAGGAGTTCGGAGCAGGCAGGAGGCAAACTGAAGCACCCTGCAATCCTCGGCGGTGTAAGATGCGCCCAAAAAATTGGAAAGGTGTATCTCACACGTACCGATACAGACTATGTCGCAATTTAATTATTTTTACCCCAGAAGGGTGTAGATTGAATAGCGGAATAGAAAATATGATATAAAAAGGTGTATCTCACACGTACAAACCCAGACTAGGCCCCGATTACAATTTTTTGTACCCTAAAGGCAGGATGAGGAGTAGGAGGAGTTCAGAACAGGAGGCAAACTGAAGCACCCTGCAATCCTCCGCGGTGTAAGATGCACCCAAAATATTGGAAAGGTGTATCTCACACGTACCGATACAGACTATGCCGCAATTTAATTATTTTTACCACAAAGGGTGTAGATTGAATAGCGGAATAGAAAATATGATATCAAAAGGTGTATCTAACACGTACAAACCCAGACTAGGCCCCAATTACAAATTTTTGTACCCTAAAGGCAGGATGATGAGTAGGAGGAGTTCGGAACAGGCAGGAGGCAAACTGAAGCACCCTGCAATACTCGGCGGTGGAAGATGCGCCCCAAAAATTTGGAAGGTGTATCTCACACGTACCGATACAGACTATGCTGCAATTTAATTCTTTTTACCCCAAAGTGTGTAGATTGAATAGCGGAATAGAAAATATGATATCAAAAGGTGTATCTGACACGTACAAACCCAGACTAGGCCCCGATTACAATTTTTTGTACCCTAAAGGCAGGATGAGGAGTAGGAGGAGTTCGAAACAGGAGGAAAACTGAAGCACCCGGAAGTCCTCGGCGGTGTAAGATGCGCCCAAAAAATTGAAAAGGTGTATCTCACACGTACCGATACAGACTATGCCGCAATTTAATTCTTTTTACCCCAAAGGGTGTAGATTGAATAGCGGAATATAAAATATGATATAAAAAAGTGTATCTTACACGTACAAACCCAGACTAGGCCCCGATTACAATTTTTTGTACCCTAAAGGCAGGATGAGGAGTAGGAGGAGTTCGAAACAGGAGGAAAACTGAAGCACCCTGAAGTCCTCGGCGGTCGAAGATGCGCCCCAAAAATTTGGAAGGTGTATCTCACACGTACCGATACAGACTATGCCGCAATTTAATTCTTTTTACCCCAAAGGGTGTCGATTGAATAGCGGAATAGAAAATATGATATAAAAAGGTGTATCGCACACGTACAAACCCAGACTAGGCCCCGATTACAATTTTTTGTACCCTAAAGGCAGGATGAGGATGAGGAGTAGTAGGAGTTCGGAACAGGCAGGAGGCAAACTGAAGCACCCTGCAATCCTCGGCGGTGTAAGATGCGCCCAAAAAATTGGAAAGGTGTATCTCACACGTACCGATACAGACTATGTCGCAATTTAATTATTTTTACCCCAGAAGGGTGTAGATTGAATAGCGGAATAGAAAATATGATATAAAAAGGTGTATCTCACACGTACAAACCCAGACTAGGCCCCGATTACAATTTTTTGTACCCTAAAGGCAGGATGAGGAGTAGGAGGAGTTCAGAACAGGAGGCAAACTGAAGCACCCTGCAATCCTCGGCGGTGTAAGATGCACCCAAAATATTGGAAAGGTGTATCTCACACGTACCGATACAGACTATGCCGCAATTTAATTATTTTTACCACAAAGGGTGTAGATTGAATAGCGGAATAGAAAATATGATATCAAAAGGTGTATCTGACACGTACAAACCCAGACTAGGCCCCAATTACAAATTTTTGTACCCTAAAGGCAGGATGATGAGTAGGAGGAGTTCGGAACAGGCAGGAGGCAAACTGAAGCACCCTGCAATACTCGGCGGTGGAAGATGCGCCCCAAAAATTTGGAAGGTGTATCTCACACGTACCGATACAGACTATGCTGCAATTTAATTCTTTTTACCCCAAAGTGTGTAGATTGAATAGCGGAATAGAAAATATGATATCAAAAGGTGTATCTGACACGTACAAACCCAGACTAGGCCCTGATTACAATTTTTTTACCCTAAAGGCAGGATGAGGAGTAGGAGGAGTTCAGAACAGGAGGCAAACTGAAGCACCCTGCAATCCTCGGCGGTGGAAGATGCGCCCCAAAAATTTGGAATGTGTATCTCACACGTACCGATACAGACTATGTCGCAATTTAATTCTTTAATTTTTTTACCCCAAAGGGTGTAGATTGAATAGCGGAATAGAAAATATGATATAAAATTGGTGATTTTTCAATAGCACATGTGAGCACAGCAGTATCTTATGTTTTATGTCACTGTCAGCTCTGCAGCAGGCTATGAAGGGAAAAAAAATTCCCCTTTAAGTTTGTAATTTTTAAATAGCAGATTAGTACAGACTATGCACAATTTAATTTTTTTTAACCCAAAAGGGTGTATATTGAATAGTGAAATATAAAAAAGTGTATAAAATTAAAAATCACTCAATAGCACATGTGAACACAGCAGTGTCTTATGTCACGGTCAGCTCAGCAGTAAGCAGGCTATGAAGGGAAAAAAAATTCCCCTTTAAATGCATTTTTAATAGCAGATTAGAACAGCAATCTGTATTGAAATGTAGCTCAACGCTGCACACAACAGACTGATAAAAATAGATTATTTTCTCCCTCCTCCTCCTCCTCCTCAGTGGACTCAAGTGAGGGCAAAAAGATCGTTCACTGCACCACCCCCCACACAGCAAAATCGATGTAGACTGTCCCTGCCTAATCTCTCCAGCCTGTCCCTAAAATGCTCAAATAACTTTCCCTGCCTACACTCCGACCTGTCCCTGCATTCTTTTCGGACGCAATACAATTTTTCACTGTCTGTCCCTAATCAGCAGCCAGCACGTATGATGTGTGCTCTCTCCCTATACTACAGCAGAATGACGCAGCGCGCTGGGTCTCTGGAACTTATAAAGACATGGTCACATGCTTCAGATGGCCAATCACAGCTACTAATACATTAGTAGGCATGGCTGGGATGGCTTATGGCACACCAGTTAAATGCTTGTTGATTGGCTGTTGAAAGCCCGCCATTAAAAGCGCGCCATTACATACAAAACAGGAAATAAAATGACCGAACACGGATTTTAAACCCGAACATACAGTAAAGTTTTCGGGTCCGTGCTCGGGTAACAAAAATCCAATTATTCGGTACGAACCCAAGTAATACAGTCCGTGTTCGTTCAACACTAGTGGTGTGCGATAACGGGTGAAATCTCATAGCGGCTCAGGGCCTAGCCGGTTTGATGCACATCCCTTGCCCGGCGCATGTGCTGAATTTGGTGGTGCAGAGATTCCTTCAAAATTACCCCGATATGTCAGAGCTGCTGCAGAAAGTGCAGGCCGTCTGTGCGCACTTTCGGCATTCTCACCCTGCTGCTACTCGCCTGTCAGCGCTGCAGCGTAACTTCGGCCTTCCCGCTCACCGCCTCATATGTGATGTGTCCACAAGGTGGAACTCCACCTGCACATGCTGGAAAGACTGTGCGAGCAACAGCTGGCCATAGTGGAGTTTCAGCTGCAGCACGCACGCGTGAGTCGCTCTGCGGAACAGCACCACTTCACCACCAATAACTAGGCCTCCATGCGAGACCTGTGTGATTTGTTGCACTGTTTTGAGTACTCCATAAACATGGCCAGTGCCGATGACGTCATTGTCAGCTTAACTATCCCACTTCTATGCCTCCTTGAAAAAACGCATCGGGCGATGATGGAAGAGGATGTGGCACAGGAGGAGGAGGAGGAAGAGGGATCATTTCCATGGCTTTTAGGGCAGTCTTTCACAAGTGGCTCCAAGGGTGGGTTCCTGCACCCACAAACGCCAGGTACACAATTGTCCAGCAGGGGCACAGTTCTGGAGGATGAGGAGGAGGAGATGGAGGAGGAGATGGAGGAGGAGATGGAACCATGTTCACAGCAGTGTGGCACCCAGTCCAGCTCATGGCCATCGCTGGTGCGTGGCTGGGGGGGATACAGAAGACACAGACGATACACCTCCCACAGAGGACAGCCTTTCGTTGCCTATGGGCAGCCTGGCACACATGAGCGATTACATGCTGCAGTGTCTCCACAATGACCGCCGAGTTGCCCACATTCTAACTTGTGCTGATTACTGGGTGGCCACGCTGCTGGATCCCCGTTACAAGGACAACATACCATCCTTAATTCTCTCACTGGAGCGTGATCGCAAGATGCGCAAGTACAAGTGCACGCTGGTAGACGCGTGCTGCTGGCATTCCCACATGACAGCGGGGCCACAGTGGAAGCACAAGGCCAAGGCAGAGGAGGATGAGGAGGAGGAAGAGGTCGCCAATGCAGCTAGGGCATCGCCAGCACCTCAGAAGAACCCTTCAACTTCTAGGTCTCCAAATTGGGCACATGGCCTGAGCTTGCCCTTTACGCCTTGGAGGTGCTGGCGTGCCCTGCAGCCATTGTATTATCTGAACGTGTATTTAGCACGGCTGGGGGCGTTATCACAGACAAGCGCAGCCGCCTGTCCAGAGACAATGTGGACAAGCTCACGTTCATTAAAATGAACCAGGCATGGATCCCACAGGACCTTACCCAGCCATTGTTATATTTTTGATCTTTCTCACTCTTTTGTGGTGTACCCTAATTTAAAATTACTGAAAAAAAGCAGTGTTGGCTACCTCGTCCCCCTCCACCGCCGCTTCCACCTACACCGCCACCTCAACCTCCCTCCTACTCCATATGGGCCTCGTCCTTCACAGATGAAGAAAATTGTTTTATTTTTCTGTTTTTTTTTTATTGTTTTAAGTTATTTCCCTATCCACATTTGTTTGCAGAGCACTTGCCATGCTCTTAACTACGTTTTGCTGCCATTTGCAGCACTCTAGCCGTTTCCATTGGTGGCCATTTAGAGCCATTTTAGTGCCTGAAAGTTCGGGTCCCCATTGACTTCAATGGGGTTCGGTGTCCGGGTAAAGTTCGGAAAAAGTCCGGGACACGGACCCGGACTTTTTTTTCAAGTTCGGCCGAACCCGCCGAACACGGACATCCAGGTGTCCGCTCAACTCTATTGGAGACCAAAAGAGAGTAATTTTGACCAAAAAAAGTTTTCAGGCCATTGGTTTACCAAATGCAGTTATCTTGTCTAAAACCGGCGTTTTAAGACTCTAAAAGACGAAAATAGAGTCATTTTGACTAAAAAAATATTTTCAGACCTTCGGCGACCAAATACAGTTATTTTAACTAAAAAAGTCTTTTTAGACACTTGGAGACCAAAATTGAGTCATTCAGACCCAAAAAAATGTTTAAGGCCATTGGTTACCAAATGCAATTATCTTGTCCAAAACCCGCTTTTTAAAACTAAAAGATGAAAATACAGTCATTTTGACAAAAAAAATGTCAGACCTTTGGTGACCAAATGCAGTTATTTTGACTAGAAAAGGCTTTTTAGACACTTGGAGACCAAAATAGATTAATTTTGACCAAAAAAACTATTTTTAGGCCATTGGTTACGAAATGCAATTATCTTGTCTAAAACCGGCTTTTTAAGACTC